>NC_083324.2:87998451-88308769 GCF_963455315.2 Globicephala melas | reverse complement strand
AAGTAATTATTAAATTTGAGCTAAGGCTTCTTTGTTACTTTCCATGATAGAGAAAATTATATCTCTTTTGGATCATGAGCAATAATGTGGCATGTGTAATTCTACTTCACTTGTTTTACAATTGTGATCAACTTCAGATTAAAATATCTTCTGTATCCAGAACTTAGGAGTGAACAATTTCTAGGTACATTGCTTATAGTGTGACCTAGATAATGTGATGCCAGCCTTTGGAAGAACATCAAAACCACTCCATATATGTGCCCTTTATAAGCAGCCATCTCAATATGGCAGCTTGAGTTACGCACACAGCTTTTTCTGTATTAATATGTGCCCACACATCCCCCAAACTCACTTTAAAACATGGACCAATCTGAGATGTTTTATGGTTGATTTTACAATTTGACCAACTGGGAAAGATGGGCCAGGAAGGTATTCTTGGATCAAAACTCAAAATGAAGGAGGCACAAGGCAATACGACTTACATGGTAAAGGTTACTCAAGCCACCATGTGTAGTAGATTTGAGGATAGCACTCAAGTTATAGTTATAAATACCAGCCACACCACTCAGCTCTATGTGTAACATAGAATGGATGTCAGCTTTTGATTATCAAACATTTCAAAGGCAAAGCCATAAAGGGAGCTGTGGAACTCCTTTACCCTAGAGATTCCAGCTATTACCACATGTGTTGGTTCTGAAAATTGACATGTTAAAGAAGGATAACTTCAATGGAGTTTAATGGCAGCATAGAATATTTGTATCCAAATTTCTTTATCTGGGCTCTTATTGTTTGGACATTTAATATGCTTTCATATCTTATTTTCTCCCTGTTGAAAGCAATCTTGTACTGGAAATTGTAAATAAGTCTTTATATACCTACACCATGATTTTCTTAGTGGAAATTTCTAGAATTAGAATGGCTGGGTGAAAGTATTAGGCATTTTAAATGAATGGGTATATAGAATATCTATTTTTGAAGTGTCTGATGTTTAGGAGAGTCATTATCTGCCATACTGGTTAAATTTACCTTAAAGTGAAAATAATCCAGATTAACCTAAATATTAAAAATAAAAAAAGTGAATGGTAGGGGTACCCGTTTGGCAATGTGTGTAAAGAAATGTAAAAGCATACTTGTAATAAAGCTGTGTCTAGTAACACTGCTTATTTGAAAAAAAAAAAAAAGAGTATGCTATCGCCAGACACTAATATATAAAAGACAGCCAGCCTCCTAGAGTTGACCCTAGAAATGAAAACAAGATCTCTGTGATGACATTTCTTGTATTTTAGGGAGATCAGGGTTAAGTTTCATACAGCACTTCCTGACAGACACAAACCTGAGTCATAGTTGGAATAAGGCTGTGATAATATTAAGGCACCAATAAATATTTAATTTTAATGTTCGTATCAGTGCCAAATATTGCACCTGGAGATAATAGCTGATTGGATCTGAACCAAGGGATGAATGAATGAACGCTGGCTGTGAACACTGATTTATAAATGTTTTACTTCATTTAAACTATTCTTTCAGACTACTCCTCCAAATCTATCCTGTGCTGTGGTTTGTGACTTTGGTTTTTCAACTGTTTTCTGTTTTTACCTCTACCTTTAGAATCTTTCATGTTTTCCATTCCACCTACTGGGGATAAATGTTTATTGTCTTGCTTTCTGATACGTCTTTCCTTTCCTTTGCATGCTATGACAAATGCTTTGTTTTGCTTGGACACAAATGATACCTGAAACATGTTGATGACATACTAAAGTTTCCTTCTATTTTGTCTCTCCTTAAATATCAAAAGGGATGTTGACCCAAAATACAATTCAGTTACTAAAACCACTAAAAATAAAATGAAATATTCTTTCATATTTGGAGTATTATCAAATGCTTCCTGCTTTTTGTTTTTCCTCTGTCTTCTCTGAAGAGGGAGAGGATTAAAGAAACTGAACTTAATAGAAGGATTGTTCAGAGAAAACATGTTTTTAGGTAACTTTATATATGTGATAAGTTGAATCATTTGCCACATTACTCTTAAACAATTCCTCTAATTGTACTGGATGAGTCATATCTAAAAAATAGTTTTATTACTTTAAATCTGAAACATGCTGGTTATTTTAAAAACTCAAACTATTAGAAAAGTATAAAGATTAATATGAAAATAACCACATGGATTACTTCACCAAGGGATAACCACTGATAATCTATTGATGAAAACTCTTTTTGATATCTCTTATGAATGCCTACATACACACATATGTGCCTGTACACCATTTTAAATAATTGGGATCACACTATATATACTGTACTTTATATATATATTTACCTATAGTGTATATTTGTACTGATTTTGAGCATTTTTTCATGACAAGAAAGATTCTATATTACTTTTAATGGTTGCAGGATATTACCTTATTTATCCTGTAATTAGTTAAAGTTTAAGAGAGAAAGAACACATTCTCTTTCCTTTCTCTTTCTTTTTTCCCTCACTCCCTTCTTCCTTTTTTTCCTTTCTTCCTGCTTAGGTGCCAGCCAAAATGGTCTCTAGAAAGGGTATATTAATTGAAAGTTTCATCAACAAATCTTAAGTGCCTGATATTCTATTCCCTTTTCAGTTCAGATTTTGATATTTTTTTACCTTTGCCAATCTACTAGTATGGTATATAGTTGCTTTAATTTGCATCTCTTTTGGTTATAAAAAAGAACATCTTTTCATGATTGCTGACCATTTTTTAACTTTTTCCTTTGAGTAATTGCCTATTCTTGTCATATTACATTATTTATTCTAAAGAATTTCTTTGAGCTTTTTGCATATTAAAGATAATTTTTTTGTCGTATGCTTTATGAATACTACTTCCCAGTTTGTATTTTTATTTAAAAAATATGTTCAGTACGCTTCATTTTCCTCTTATAATGAAGTTCTTGGTTTTATGTGGTAAATTTGTCAGTGTTTTTGTTCTATGCTTCTGAGTTTTTATGATATGCTAAAAGATTTTCCCCACTATGTGATTATTTAAAACAAACAAAAAACCCTCCTAAATTTCAGCTAGCAATTTTATGGCTTAATTTTACTCTTTAAATAAATGAGGTAATGTTCCAGCATTATTGTTTTCTCCTCCAAATGAATATTTTTTTGTCCTGAACAATTGGCAATATTTTTCTACCATATGACCAGTTTATTGGCCCAATGACTTTATTGAAGAATAATTGGGAATGTTTTTGAACTCTATTTTGCCAAGTTTTCAAGTTATTTAATTGGGATTTTGAATGGGCATTTGAATAAATTTCTATAATGTTTTAATTGAATTTAGTGTATGACAAGAGAAGTTTATGTTTTTATAATGCAGTTCTATTCCAGAGAACATTTATTCGTTTATTTATTCACATCTTTTTTCTCTTATGTCCTTTAGTAGGGTGTTGCAAGCTTGCTAATCATTATGCCAGTTTACTAATATGTTATCTAGTTGCTTTTTTATTTCTTTGATAATAACTGAGAAAGAACATCTTTTTATATTACTGTTGATCACTTTCTTCTTTGGGGACTTGCCAGTTTATATCCTCTTGAGTTTAAAAAACATAATTTGTAAGAATTCTTTGCATACTGAGTCTAGTAACCCATTGTCATATGTTTTGTAAATATTTCCCAGGTTGACTTTGTTTTCCAAATATGTTTGTAGTGCTTTTATTTTTCCGTTGTAAGGAAGTGTTTTATTTTATGTAGTCAATTTATCAGTCTTTTCGTTTAATGTTTCCTGGTTTTTATGATGAAAAAATGTATTAAGTTTATTCTGGTGTGGTGAGACCTTTAAATTTCAATCATTCTAATGGGTGTATAGGGGTATCTCATTGTGGCTTTAATTTGTCTCTGATGAGTAATGATGTTAAACATCTTTTTATGTATTTATTTGCCATCTGTATATCTCCTTTGGTGAAGAGTTTTTTCAAATATTTTGACTAGTTTTTATTGGATTGTTTTATCTTATTATTGAGTTGTACAACATCAGAATATATTCTAGGTACAAGTTTTTTTGGGGGTATATATTTTGCAAATATTTTCTCCTGATCTGTGTCCTGCCTTTTCATTTTCATTATATGGTTCCTTGAAGAGCAAAAGACTTTAATTTTAAGTCCAGTTTATCAATTTTTTCCTTTTATGGATTATGATTTTTGGTGTCCTACTTTAAATATCTTTGCGAAGCACAAGGTCTCTAACATTGTGTTTTATTCTACAAGTTTTATAGTATTAGCTCTTATATTTAGTTCTGTGTTCTTATCTGAGTTAATTTTATATATGTTGTGAGTTGTCAAATTTCATTTCTTTTTTGTACATAGCTATCTAATTAATTGTTTCAGTATCATTTGTTGAAAAGATAATCTTTTTTCCATTAAATGGCTTTGCAACTTTGTCAAAGATCAATTGACCGTATATGTGTCAGTTTTTGTTGTTGTTTTTGAACTCTATTATCTTCCATTAATCTATACGTCTATTTTTATGGCAACCACACTATCTTGATTACTGTAGCTTTATAATAAGTCTTGAAATCAGGTAATGTAAGTCCTCTTTGTTCTTCTTTTTAAAAATTATTCCAAAACCTTTACCTTTCCTTATAAATTTTAGAATCAACATGTCAGTTTCCACACAAAAGCCTGCTAGAATTATATCAATTCACATGTTGTGTAGGAATCTTCTAACCATATATTGTTACTCACTTCCCCAGGCACTTTGTGCTATTTTTTGTCATACATTTTACTTCTGCCTATGGAGTGAACTCAGTACATTTTATTATTTTTGCTTTAAGCAATTATCCTTTAAGCTGATTTAAAAAATAAGAAAAGTACCTTTTATATCCACCTATATATTTACCATTTCTAGTGTTCTCCATTCCTCTGCTTAAATCCAAATTTCTTTTGGATATCATTTTCCTCTTGCTTGAAGGACTTCCTTTATCATTTTGTATGACAGCCATACATTCTTTCTGTTTTTGTATATATGCAAGTGTTTCTATTTTGCCTTTGATTTTGAAGGACATTTCCTCTGGGTCTATGGTTCCAGGTTGACAGCTGTGTACCTTACAATTGTTGCCCCACTATGTTCTGGCTTGCATTGTTTGTGATAAGTATGCTGTCATTCTTACTTTTTTCCTCCATAATTAATGCACCATTTTTTCTCTGGATGCTTTTAAGATTTTCTCTTCTTCACTGTTTTGAAATAATTTTATTATAATGTGTCTTTTTCTTTTTTATTAGGTGTCATTTTCTTTATCTTCCTTGTCCTTGGGTCTGTTGAAACTAAATTTATAGTTTTAATCAAATTTGGAGAATATTTGGCCATTATTTTTAAAAAATATATATTTTTTCTCCCTCTTTCCTATCTTTCTGGAACTCCATTTAAATGTATATTTGAATGATTGAGGTTGTCTCACAGTTCCTCGATATTGTCAACACTTTTTTCTCCCATCTTTTTCAGCTGAATCTTTTGCTTCTTTCAGGCATAAAAATATATCATTTTTTAAAACAATGGTAATTTTACCTTCCTCCTTTCCCATAATTATATTCTCAAAAAGTGTTTAATTGTATATATATATTAAAATGTTAAATAATGGAGTTAGTAACAGAAGTTACTATTTATTATTGTCCTTGACTTTCACAGGAATGATTCTGGAGATTCACTATTAACCTTGAAGCTGACATGTACTTTGAGTTTAAATTTTTATCATGTTATGGGAGTATCTTTCTATCAAATGCCTTCTTAGCATCTGGTGAGATAATATTATATTTCTCCGTTGGTCTTTTAATATGGTGAATTTTCATGATACATTTTCTAATAATGAACCATTGTTGTATTCCTGACATGATCACCACTTAGTAATGATTCATTAGTTATTCTTTCAGTGTACTGTTAGATTCAACTTGCTAATATTTTATTTAGATTTTCTTTTTTTTTTTTTGCTTTATGAATAGGATTGGTCTTTGTCCAATGCTTGATACATACCTACATGTAATTTGAGTACACAATACTTTGTTGTTAGATATCAATAATGTTAGCACTCTTCCTTCCAATTTTTTTTCTAAAAGCACTTTGTGTCAGGCACTGTGTTGAGCAAGAGTAATTTAAAGACAAATATGCTTTGGTTTCTGTCTTGGGGGAACACACCATCTAGTAGGGGAGTGAAACAAGGAAATAGACATTTACAAAATGATGTGAAAGTGCAATAGTAGAGGCATATTCCTGGTAATCTGGGAGTACAGAGTGAATATTTATGGCATTTATGTGGCCAGAACATATGGTTGGTCAGTAAACACTGGTTGAATTGAACTCACCTTGTTTAGAAGAGAATTTTTAGGAGAAGCTTCACAGGAAAGTTGACTTTTGATATTATTGATAAATAAAGTTCCTTTCCCCTGAGAAGAACAAACTACAAAAACCACTAGAAGGTAGAGAGACCCGATTTTACTGTATCTTTCTTTTTTATAATCAGCACCTGCAATTTCAAATGGAAATTTTTTTTGCCTTTGTGAATTTGTTATGAGTCATAGTTTCTGAAGTGGTTCCAAATCCTTTGTCAAAATCAACTAAACATGGCTACGCCCTGAGTTCAGAAAATAGTTTAATCTGTAAGTGGTTTGAATTCCAGAGGAATTTAGTTGTGATTCTTACCCTTTAATTATTGGAAATTATTTAGATTTAAAGGAAACAATTCACATGTTCTTCATATCCTATGTTTATTTTTCTTATATGTCAGCCTTCATATCTATTTTACCTATTTCCTTTATTCTTTTTCTACTGGTCACATTATATAGGATAGGAAGGGGGAGAAAGGAACAAACATGTATTGGTCATCTATACTGTGATCTATGCTGCCTGACAGTTCACAGCAATCCTTGAAAGAATATTCTTGTTTTCTTCATTTTCTCAATTGCGATTTACTCACGGGCACATGACTTAGTTATGGTGAGCTAGAATTCTTTTTTTTTTTTTAAACATCTTTATTGGAGTATAATTGCTTTACAATGGTGTGTTAGTTTCTGCTTTATAACAAAGTGAATCAGCTATACATATACATATATCCCCATATCTCCTCCCTCTTGCATCTCCCTCCCACCCTCCCTATCCCACCCCTCTAGGTGGTCACAAAGCACCAAGCTGATCTCCCTGTGCTATGCGTCTGTGAAGCTAGAATTCTAATGCAGATGTGTTGGAGTCCAAAGACTACAGCCTTTCTACCATACCATGGAAAGAATTTGGTTTCAGAATGAAATAGATGTTTTTATATATTTATGATATACTTATGCCTTTATCTATGCAGGTCTAACAACTATTAACAAGCTGAACATGTAAGAATCCCTTGGTAATTTGATAAAAATGCATAACAGGGGTTTACCCGAGACTCTTGATTTAATTAATCACTTGAGGTGCCTTGGAATCTGCATCTCTAAGAAGTTCCTCAGGTGATTCTGATGTCCCGCCAGCTTTGGAAAGGAAAAATTTATGCCACTGTCCCAGTGGTAAAAATTATGTATGGATGTGAACTCATTAATACCTCTTACTGTGATCTTGGGTATTATCTATGGAGTCTTTGTCATAAGAGTTGAAATAGAAAGGGTGAATGTCCCCTGTGAAAGAAAGTGCTGACTCCCCACAGCATCTGGGGTCTTCATGGGTGAACCCAATGTAAAGATGTTATTTCTTAATGGAGACTCCTGTTCATCATCTTTTTCTAGGACAGTTCTTCTCAGTCCTGGCTGCACATTAGAATGGCAATGCCTCAGCCCCCAATAAAATTGGAATCTTTGGGGTGAGGCCCAAACAGCAATATTTCTTAAAATATTCCAAATGATCCTAATGCATAGTCAGGGTTGAGGACACTTTTCTCAAGTCGGGTAAAGTGATTTTGGGAAATGGGCTTCTTTTTTCTTTTGGAAATTGGGAAAAATCCTAATTAAAAATGTTGAAGGGCTTCCCTGGTGGTGCAGTGGTTGAGAGTACGCCTGCCGATGCAGGGGACATGGGTTCGTGCCCCGGTCCGGGAGGATCCCACATGCCGCGGAGTGGCTGGGCCTGTGAGCCGTGGCCGCTGAGCCTGCGCGTCCGGAGCCTGTGCTCTGCAATGGGAGAGGCCACGGCAGTGAGAGGCCCGCGTACCGCAAAAAAAAAATAAATAAAAAAAGTTGAATATTTTCCTTTTTAATTTTCTTTTTCAAAATCGTATACATTTAAGGTGTACAACTTGCTGATTTGATACACATATATAGGGAATGATTATAGCAGTCAAGTTAACATATTTTCTCACATAGTTACTATCTTTTTTTTTTTATGACAACACTTGGAATCTATTGTCTTAGCAAATTTCCAGTGTTCAGTACACTATTATTAAGTTAGTCATCATGCTGTACATTAGATTCTATACTTATTCATCCTATATAACTGCAACTTTCTACCCTTTGACCAACATCTCCCTGTCTCCCCCTCCTCCTCGCCCATACTCTTCTACTCTCTGCTTCTGTGTATTTGACTTTTTTGTTAGATTGCACATATAAATGAGATCATGCAGTTTTTTTACTGTCTGTGTCTGGTTTATTTCCCTTAGTATAATGTCCTCTGGGTTCATCCATGTTGTTTCATATGGCTGAATCTCCTTCCTTTTTAAGGCTAAATTATATTACATATATACATATATGTATACATATATATATAAAAATATTTTCTTATACATATATATAATATTTTCTTCATTTATTCATCCATAAATGGACATTTAGGTTGTTTTCATATCTTGGCTATTGTAAAGCTATTGTAAATAATGCTGCAATCAACATGGAAGCACAGATACCTGAATCTTTTTTGGTTTGCATTATTGACATTTTAAATATGAAAAGAAGTCAGGGATAAAAAGGTAACTAATGAAATAATATGTCTAACTGGAGCTTGTATTCTTCCCATCAACTTTACTCGTCTGAAACTACTACAAAAACACCCCATACTTTTATGCATTCTAAGATGTGTCTTGGGTTTTTAGGTAATCTGGAGGTAATTGTAGATGAATCTATAAGAAACATGAAGTTTATCACTGCTGTTTTAGGCTTAAATTGATCAACTCAGTTTTCTCCCACGTGTGTATTCTACAAATTGTTCATGTCAGCTGTGGGTCAGACACTCTATGGGATACGTAGGGTACAACTGAAAACAACACAGTGTCGGCCTTGTTGCTTTCTAATGGGGCAGAGAGAGAGACAAATGAGATAAATATTACAAGATAACTAGGGAATGCTATGAGAACACTTAGGAAGAGAACCTCACATAAAAACATTTCAGAAATCCCCCAAAGTTCATTATCTTGCATTACCTGTACAGAGGCAAGAGAAAGAATATATGGGATAAAATGAGTATTTCTCTGTGACAAAGGATCAACACATAAACACACACAAATACAACTCTCATTGTATGTGTGTGTGTATGTAAATTTTTGAATGATGTCCTAGAAATCTTTGTAATGGTTTTTATGTTCTATTTTTCATTTACCAATAACACGGTTTCACATTATACTATTATTATTCACTGTATAGAGATAAGGCAAATAAGATGGTAAAATCTGCACTGCCATCCCCACCTCTTGCTCTTCCATAATCATTCTGAGAGGTTCGAAGGCTGGGACAACAATTCTTATTCCGTGAGTTTCAGATTTGGGACAAAGCTTGCTGCACTACATTGACTCTTAGAATGAAGTGTTTGGGTTCCCCTTTTTATGTGAATAAACTTTATTGTTAATTTTTATGATATGTTTTCTTTTATTTTACACCTGCTGATTATCTACACATCAAAGGGAAGTTGGATGGCTTATATTTTCAATGATATTTGAAGATGGCTATGCTAACTGTGGTATTTCCCAAGCATTGCAGACATCTTTCTTTTCATTTCTAAGTATTGCAAATGCCCTTTTGTAACACAAAACTCATTTATAACCATTGAAATGTCATTTTTTTCCTAACCTTTTTTTCTTGAAAGTTTGAGTTCAGCTATTGACAAAGTTTTTTTTTTTAATGCCCTGAGGATTTCCATTCAGGATAAAAAAAAAAAGAAAGAAAGAAAGACCACTTGACAAGAATGGTATTGTCTCCATGAATAGATATGGCAAAAGAATAAAGTCAATGTTAGGATTATCATTCTTGCCAATAGCCTTTCAGGTATATTTTGTAGACTAAATTGAGGGTGAAGGACAAGGAAAGGCTGGAAGGCATAAGCACAGGCATTCTTTTTTGGCTCAAGATACTTCAAACTCAGCTAGGGCAGGATTTTCACTTAAAAAGAAGTTTTTCTTCTAATGATCTCTTTAGGCGAAGATAACCCACCAACTGATACCAAAAAGCTTTTTATATTACATGAGGGTGGAGTTATAACTGAAGAAGGATAAAAGCAAGTCTCTTCTCCAAAATAGTCTTGGTATTTTTATCCTTTGGAAGCCTACTTGAGTGCCCAGATAAATCTGTGTTAGCCTTCTTTATCTTTATATTGATAACAATATCATTAAAAATTTAAACAAAACAATAGAGGATGTTTTTGTTGAGTTATGAAAGGTAGAAACTTTCCTGTTCTTCTGACAGGTTCTAGGTAGATGCTTCTAAAATAAAGCATTTTGAATACAAAATGTGTACTTGGTTCTGTGTTAGTGTTGACTTTTAGCACAAACGGATGCTATTCCTCAGTCCTGTTCAAAGGGGAAACAACAATTTGAAGACTTTGCTTCTCTATCCATTGAAAATGAATTTCAAAAATTATTCACCCTCCAATCATGCTTATTTGTTAAAATTTATCAAATCAACTCTCTGCTGGTTTAAATTTCTATGTATCTTTTACTTCCACAGTATGACTTTTTTTTTTTTTTTTTTGCGGTACGCGGGCCACTCACTGCTGTGGCCTCTCCCGCTGCGGAGCGCAGTCTCCGGATGCGCAGGCTCCGGATGCGCAGGCTCAGCGGCCATGGCTCACGGGACCAGCCGCTCCGCGGCATGTGGGATCTTCCCAGACCGGGGCACGAACCCGTGTCCCCTGCATCGGCAGGCGGACTCTCAACCACTGCGCCACCAGGGAAGCCCCACAGTATGACTTTTAAAAATACTGAGGCGTTTTTCTGTGATGCTGCACCTATGAAATGTTCTATAGTCCGGAATTATCGATTGTGGCGAGTCATACAGGAAATGCTAGGTTATGACTCTTTGCCAGTCTTCCCTGAGACTTCCTTTTATCCATCCTCATGTAACGGCATGATACTTTCTCAGCACGGACACTGCAGACAGAGGTGGCTACGTTTCTCCTCTCAGTTCACATCCTGAAGAGGAAAAGAAATGCTCTACAAGCAGGTTGAACTTCAGAGTTTGCTCCAAGAGAGCAACAGTTTACATTTGTCAGAGTAAAAGGAAGACGCACGGTAGAGGGTGAACGCTGGGTGCTTGGAGTTAAGTGCCACTGCCCCCAGTCTAATGGGTAATAGCGTCATTAATTCTGCTGATTAACTTGGCCTTGGGGTTCATGGAAATGACATCCACCTCCTTTTTTTTAAGCTCAAACTGCGGAACGAGGGAACATAAAAAAACAAGCTAATTAGAGAGAAATCAGGAGAAAAGAAGCAGAGAGAAAAGAAAGACGGTTTGAGCATTAATGAGACTTGTTTGGGGAGAGAGTGTGACAGGCTCTTCAAAAGCATTATTGTCAGATGTGTCACTATTTCATAGCTGGCGAGAGCTACCTTTGAGCTTCATGCTGATAGTTAATGATTTGAAACTATAAAAAGATTGAAAAGGTAAAAGGGAATATGTCAGACTCAACTGGATTTTAATGAGCTTATTTTTTTTCCTAAGGAAAATAGCCTGGAAAGTATAGAAAGTTCACGTTCTTTCTATCCCTCACTCTCTGGATTTTCATTTCTTTCTTAGAGATACAGTTGGCAAAGGAACAATGGGCGAAGGATATCAAAGATCTAAACTCAAAGATCTGGGACGTTTTACTTTTCTGAGAAGATGGGTGGTACTGAGGGCAGCACAGGGGTTTGAATGACACAGTAAGGAGAGATTGATGGAGAAGACAGCAATAGCACTTGTTTGTTTTTTGGGGGACGTGCTGAGCAGAAGCCATCTTCACGCTGTGAGATGTAACAAAGAAATCCAAAGTGATTACCCAGGTTCATTTGTCAGTATCACTGCTTCAGCTATTGCTGTGTGCAACGATGAGATGACAAGGCACTTATTGCTGGTGGTTGGTTATTAGTCGCATTATAGGAAACATTAGAGCAGAGTAGGATACATAGACCAGGGAGACAATAGCTTTCTGGGCTCAGAACTCAGCAGGGTAGCCATGTCATTGAATTTGGTAGTGCCAATTTAATTAAAAAAAAATAAACTGGAAAGAAACTTTGAAAATGAATTCTGTGACCCCATTTTTACCTTAATAGTAGCTGTCAGGATTTTACTCCCTGGGCTCTCAGTTACGTGTTAGTAGGCTGAGCACACAGAGGGGGCTCACGTATGTTCAAAAGAATTGAATACTAGTGGGAAAATCAGAACCAAATTTCAATTTTTTTTCTAGATGATCTTCTTGTGGTCCTTGAAACATTAAATTCTGATTATGGTACAGTACCTAGGAACAAATTACTAATCAGGCACCAGGGTCAAATCAACTGCCTTACTAATGAGTTTCTGATGAATTCCTTTCTTAAATAAGATACCTACATTGCTGATTTGAAAGCGGTAGCCCAGTTCATTGCAAAGCAGCAGGGCTGCATATAGAATAGGGACCTGAATTCTTTTTTGTTTCTTCACAATTCCTCTTCCAGCATCCACTGACGCCAATAAATCTGAATTCACTGTGTGCATGTAGTTGAGCTTGCTATGTCCAAATGTGTATTTTTTGGTCTACTTACCTGTAGAAGGATTGTAAACAGAACAGAATTGGAAATAACCACCTGAAGAAGATTTTGAGGGCAGGAGGGATTATTAAAAAAAAGAATTCTACTTAAAAACTTTCTATTCTAGAGTTTCAGAACACATTAAAACACTAATTCATTCTTAGATCAACCCCATATTATTGTACTAAGATAATTCTGCTCTGGGATAAATGGAGTCATGGAGGTTTAAATAAACTTCACCAAGGTTTTAGTCATTCTCCAATTTAAGACTAGAAGCTTAGATACGTATTTCAGAACTTCTCTGACCTGCTCAAGGCACTATGTGTACACTCTTATTAATTTTAAATGACTTTTCTCCCAGATACTGTGGATTATTAAAATAAACTTTTTTGCAATGGCAAGCAAGATGGAGGCCCCTTAAGCCTCTTCTTTGGTGCTGGGTGTGGACAAAGTTCTACATGAAGCGTGGAAGATAGTTTTACAAAGCTTATTGGAGAAAATAAGAGTTGCTTCCAACTGGAAAGGGTATTGTTTCTTGAGGATTGTTATTTCCCTGATGGCTTAAATTAGGAATTCCCTCTTGAAGAAGCCTTTCCTGATCCCTAAGAGCTCTGTTAAGTATCTCTCCTTTGTGCTTTTCTGTCATTGCACTTAGTGCATTTTATTACAATTGTTCATTTACATGGCTGCTCTTTTCTATTTGAGGATACAATACTGAGAAAAACATAAGTACAGGTTTAAAATAGTTGATCTCATTTGTCAGCAGAACTTTAAAGGAAGAAACAATAGATACATGTAAGTCAATCTCAGTCTTTCTATCATTTTCCCCTGTTCTTTGTCTTTATAAACTCCTTGACCTCTCCTCAGTTTCCCTCCGGTCTTATTCACAGAAAGTCTTGGAGACGCTATTCATGTTCCCTGTATTCTCTCTCCTGCCCATCACTGACTTTTAAGTGACATCTAAATTGCCAAACAATGTATGTTTGTAAGCACGAAATTTAATCCTCCATTAGTATCTTGTCTTTCATAGGCATGCTGTAGAATATTTTGAGAATGTTTTTTTGGGAAGAGAAAGTACTTGATTTCAGAAGTGACCAAGATAGTTTCCAATAAGGAAAGGAAAATGGAGGCCCACACATTGCCTCTTTTCTGAGTTGCTTCCATGGGATTTAAAATAAGTTCTTGTTTTAGTTGAGTGACTCGGCAGGCATACATGAGGTGCTGGGTAGTTTACAAATCCCTTCATGAATATTTCCATTAAAATTCCACAGCAATCCTACGAGCCAGGCTAGACAGGATCTTTAATTCCTATTGTGCAGATGGGCAAACTGAGGAACAGAGAGTGTCTGGTCCAGGGGCGGGTAGGCGGGCAGCTGCTGAGCGATGGGGCTGATACTCTCGACACCTAGTCTTCCTGCTCCGGTGCATGTTCTATTATACAAATCTAGACACCAAAGTGAGCTCTTCAATTTGCCACAAGTTTACTGTTAAGATATTATTATTATCGGTACATTTTGTACCAGGAGCGCCTCAGAAAAGGGTACTACATAAATGAATCTCAAACATTCACTTTTTTTTGTTTGTTTTTTTGTGGTGTGTGGGCCTCTCACTGTCGTGGCCTCTCCCGTTGCGGAGCACAGGCTCCGGATGCGCAGGCCCAGCGGCCATGGCTCACGGGCCCAGCCGCTCCGCGGCATGTGGGATCCTCCCGGACCGGGGCACGAACCCGCGTCCCCTGCATCGGCAGGCGGACTCTCAACCACTGCGCCACCAGGGAAGCTCTCAAACATTCACTTTTTAATGGCTATTACTAAAGGTAGACAGTCTTTCTTCTAGAGGTGTACAGATGTTAAATGGCAAAAGTAAAGGCACGTGCATGAGTTAAACGGCACTTGATTTAGGAGGAGCTCAGTGTGGCTGGATATAAACCTGTGTATAATTTCAATTTAGAGAGTAAAAGAAAAAAATAGTTTCTAAAAGTAGTTATAAAAGAAAAAGATCATCTTGACCATCCTGAACAGGATAAGTGTCTTAATGATACAAGGGCTAAGCAAATTGCCAGTGTGTGTGTGAGAGTGTGAGCATGTTTGTGTGCGTGTTTGTGGATCGATAAGATTTGCTAGATGTTTGCCAGTGGTGCCAACTAGGAGAGTTATTGCGCAATCACGGTGAGGGTTCCAGGGATCCACAGCTGGAAGCTGTGTAGGTGCAGCTTTCTGGTCGCTGGCCAGCAATATTTTGCGATGCGCTGGCAATGACCACTTTTAAATAGAAACATGATTGCACTTTATTTTAATATTTCTCCCTTCTATTTTTTCCCGCTACTGTAAATCAACCCTGCTCTGAGCATGAAGTCCTTGCCAAGGTTTCCGGTGACAGGTTTAGCTCACTGGGATGAGTCTTTTCAGTGCTTGGAAATATACTAAGTTTACTGCAATTGGTTTAGTTCACATGCCTGAGTGAGAAACTGTTAACCACGCAAAGCAAACTTTTGTGACATTTGGAGATGAACTGTTTCCCTACTCCCAAGACCATGGCAAGTAGTAGATCACTATGTGACCAAATTAAGACTATCCCCTTCTTCTGATTTGCTGTCTTGCCCTGTTGGTTCTGGGAGGATTCTATGATAAATGAAGTCATTGGGAATAGAACAGCTCCCTCTTCAGAACAGTAATTAAAGTAGCTTATACTTAGGTAACACTCTGTGTCAGACATTATTCTAAAGGCTTTCCATATATTGATTCATTTAATCTTCATACCAACTCTGTGAGGGAGGTACTATTATTATGTGATTGTACAAATGGGGAAACTGAGAGACATGTGAGTTAAATAATTTGCTCAAGGTCACATAGTAAATAGAGAAGCCAGGATTTGGACACAGAGAATCTAAGATTAGAGTCTGTCTTCTTAACTACTTGGCTATACAGCATTCCATCTTAGAAGTTTGAGACTATCTCTTTTTATACTAGGGCAAGACCAGCTTCCCCACTCTCTCCACTTGCTATTTGTGTACATATTTGTTTCCTCAACTGGACTTTGAGTGTTTTAAGGGTAAGAGATAGGTTTTTAATCTCTGTATCTGTCCTTGCCATCCAGAACTGGGTTTTTGTATAATAAGTATTCCACAAGATATACAAAGCAGACACTTCAAGGATTTGAAAAAACTATGCACCAAAATGTTTGACAGTGGTGTGGAAGATCAAAATAATTAAGAGATTTCTTTAAAGACTTAAAGAGCAATAAATTCAGCATAAAGAGAATTATCCAATGTGTTAATTTGTAACACATTTTCCCACAGGATGAGGGCTCAAGTTTCTTACCTGGTCTTAAACAGACCTTATCAAATCTATTCTTTGTATCACAAATACAAGAACATTATTTCTATGCAGAGGCAGCATCCTTAGCAGTTTTCCTTGGTACTGGACAACACAATTCTTGTTTCTGAAATAACCCCTCTCTTTAGCGAGTTCCCTTGGGGCTTGGCTTTGCCCAATAAATTCATCTTCATTTTGTTCCTCGGAACACTTATTACAAGCCCAAATGACCCATAACTGATAATATATTTTATAAAGCACCTGGCTCTTGCTCCTGGTTCTGTTACCTTAGGAATAAATTGACATGACTTTCATACTGATTTTAGCTGGCTGCTCATATAAAGAGGTCATCAGGACTGCCCTTTGCTTGTAAGCCATTTGAGATGCCAAACCTCTATTAGAACCCGTTTCTCTTATTTTTGTGTGTCAAGTTTGTAAAATACTCATCAAAAATAAAGTTTAAACATGGAAAGTTTTACTTAACACTGTAGAAGTCAAAGCAATGAATTAGGAGTTAAGAGTTAGTGATTTTCATCTCACATTTTCCAGTGATTAGCTATATGACTAGCTGGGTGACCCTGAGGAAATCATAATGGGATAATTTTCCTTATTAATGAAACCAGACAGTGAAATTAGATAATATCTTTTTAGTCTTTAGTTTTCAATAAACCCCCTTTCCCTGCACTCTTAACATTACCGCTTTCCACCAGAGATTTGAAAGGGATAAAACTATAGTGGGAAATGCAAACTTTGATATGTTCCTTTGTTAAGAATGAAAACCTTCTAACTTTCAAGTTTGTTGAACCTTTCGGGAAGGAGTTGATTGGTTTCACATGTGCAAGTTTACATTTTGGATTTTACATTTCAGAGCACCAGAAGTTGACCTGAGAATTAAAACTTATTAGAAGATTCCTTTCTCTACTGGTGACTTTTTGAATGATCTCAAGGATGCTTGCATGCTATGGTCACTAAGGATCCTTCTAACTCTATGTTTCTTTGTAACTGTTAATGTCACTCCTACTCAACCTGCAAACTGACACTCTTTACCTTCCCATGTTCTCCAAATCCTTGCTACTCAAAGTATGACTGTGGATCAGCAGCGTCACCTGGGAGCATGTTAGGACTATAGACTTACTGAATCAGAAACGGAAGTTTAACGAGGTCCTCAGGCGATTTGTATGCACATTAATGTTTGAGATGTACAGCTCTAAATCACGGAGATTGTTGAAAGTTCCTATCTTAAAATCTCAGTGTTCTGTTTAATGTGGTGCTACCTGAATCAAAATTTATTGGTATACTAGAAACTCAGATCCTTGAGCTTAATTCCTCCATTAAAACAGAGTATGTGTGGTAGGCGAGAGGGGCTGTAGCCTTATTTTCAGCACATCCTAGGATGCTAGTTTCTCAAGATGGCACAGGCCCACAGCAAAATTTGGGCTTTGATGCGTTAGGAATTAATTGACTCAAGTTGCATATAAAGAGGCATATCCAAGAAAGTGCAGTTGTGTAGGTAAGCTGTGTGCGAGAGGGGCAATAACATGATCCAATGCTTTGCAGCTAAGACTAGAGCTGAAGAACCATTCAAAATTTATGTGGCACTTAAAAGCCATTATCACTCCTCCCCTCATGTCATAAAACGTTGGATTGTTTATCAACTAACCTTGTAGGACGTTATTATGTTCCCTCTCTTGTGATCCACAAGGTGTACTCTGACTCCTCTGCTTAATGAGGAAAGAACAGTGGGAAAACTGCTCTTTAGCAAAGGGGTCCTTTCTTGGTGTTCTCCTGCATCCAATTCCAGATTAGTCTTTCTCTTCCTTTTTATTATCACTTTGTCTGATACTCAGTCTCTCCTTGGTGCTCCTGAACCCTGAACCAAGCTGCGGGGCGTCCGGTGCTTGTTTTTTCTCTCCTACTTCTCATCTTCCTTCACTCCTAAAACCTGTTCTTCATTATCTCTCAAATTGTGTCATGTTAAATGACTCAAGGGTCTCTTTTCTCTGGAATATCTGAATTTTAGCAACAAAATCCTGTCTTTCTCTAAGTAATTGTCTCTGGTAGAGTCCTTCAAACATCAGTACAGGTGAGTGAAGGAGACAACATTGAAAGAGGATGGCAGCAGCAGTCTGTTCCAAATGACTCTAAAACTCTTTGCCTGGACGTTACCCCTTTGTACTCTGTCCGTGGGTCTGATCTAGTCACAGAGAGGATGGGAAGCTTACTTCATGAAAGCTACACTAGAAGTGTAAGGAATGCTGTGTTTAGATTGAAGATGGTCACTGTAGGACAGTGGACTTGTGTCCTTGGACCACACAGTATCAGAACACTAAGGATATTAAGCAGAATTGGAGGTGGACCTTGATGGGGAAGTTGACCTCCCAGGAAGCTGGTGGATGAGGCTGAGAAGCAGTTCAGAGGCCCGTGGAATGGACTCTGCTCTCCCTCTGACCGCTGCTGAGGGTAGCTTGAGGTGAGTGTTCATTCTTTCCATTAATGACCTAGAAATGGTTGGTGTGTGCTTCTTTATGTTTTCTTTCTTCGTCCACACCAGGACAAGGGCTCCTGTATCTGGCGAAAACCTTTCTTGTGTGGGCAGTGCATTAACCTGTGCCGCTCCTTGGTAGAGACTCTGGGGTTCATGGAAACAGGTTGTATCTGCCTCTGCTCCTTGTGGCCGTGTTGCCTCCAATAAGTTTGTAACCTTGGGTAGATTAATTGGGATCTTAATCTAATCTTACAGTGAAGCTGTGTTGTGACTTCTGCCTGCCTTCCTGTGGCCCATCTGAAGTGCTCAAGTCTTTAGTCTTGAAAGAGAACTCTTTAGCCGTGTGTGTGGTAAATTTCCAAAATGTCCACATAGTTAAAAGATAATTGATGTTTATGGAGCATTTATACTATGTTGAATAATATCTGAATTATTCGACACACATACCATATAAAGCAAGTTCTACCTTTCCTATGTTACAAGGGAAGAAACCAAGAGAGATTTGAAACCTTGCTTAGAATCACTGAGCATGGTGAGATTGTTTTACTTAGCCACATTGTTTCACTCCAGAGTTCTGGCCCTGAACCTCATATGCTTTGTCTGTTGGTGTACTAGTTACATTAACACATGACAACAGAAGTTCTTAGTCCACATTATTTCAGCTCTCTCCAGTGTCCGTCCTCATTCAGTTCTTCACCTGCTCTTCTCTGGACATTTCTGTAGGTATGAAAAATTATCAAGAAGGTGGTTTATGCCATTAGGAACCCTCTCCTTTCTTGTTCTTGTTTTTATTTTTGTAAGCAGTTACACCCTTATCCAAAGCTAATAAAGTTAATGTAGTTTATTTTAACTGGTTCATTTGGCTTGGGGACTACTTGAATATTTTTATTGGATGCATTTTTTTTTTTTTTTTTTTTTGCGGTATGCGGGCCTCCCACCGCTGCGGCCTCTACCGCCGTGGAGCACAGGCTCCGGACATGCAGGCTCAGCAGCCATGGCTCACGGGCCCAGCCGCTCTGCGGCATGTGGGATCCTCCCGGACCGGGGCACGAACCCATGTCCCCTGCATCGGCAGGTGGACTCCCAACCACTGCGCCACCAGGGAAGCCCTGGATGCATTTCTTAATAAACAGATAAGAAGGAAAAAGGATCTACATTCTCCATGCAAAAAATATTTGCGTTTCTACTTTTTTTTGGTAAGGCCTGGTTTTGGGAGGTATGGGGCATGCGTTGTTCAGTCCAAAGTTCTGTGACCAGGCGTGATGGTTAATTTTATGTGTCAACTTGACTGGACCAAAGGGTATGTGGCCCCTGTGTCTGAGAGGGTGTTTTTGCATGACATTAACATTTGAATCAGTAAACTGAATAAAGCAATAGCGCTCCCTAACGTGGGTGGGCCTCTCCCAGTCAACTGAAGACCTGCTGCCTGGCTGCTTTGAGCTGGGACCTCAGTCTTTTCCTGCCTTTGGATTCAACCTGAAAACTGAAACATTGGCTCTTCTTGGGTCTCCAGCAGATCTTGGGACTTCTCAGCCTCCATAATCACACGAGCCAGTTTCTTATAATGAATTTCTTTGTGTGTGTGTGTGTGTGTGTGTGTGTGTGTGTATTTATACAGGTATACCTCAGAGATTTTGCAGGCTCAGTTACAGACTACTGCAATAAAGCAAATATTGCAATAACGTGAGTCACATGAATTTTTTGGTTTCCCAGTGCATATAAAAGTTATGTTTACACTATACTATAGTCTGTTAAGTGTGCAAAAGTATTGTGTCTAAAACACCAGTACCTACCTTAATTCAAAAATACTTTTTTGCTAAAAAATGCTAGCCATCGTCTCAGCCTTCAGTGAGTCATAATCTTTTTGCTGGTGGAGAGTTTGAAATATTGCAAGAATTACCAAAATGTACCACAGAGACACAAAGTGAGCAAATGCTGTTAGAAAAATGACACTGGTAGACCTGCTCGGTAAAGGGTGCCACAGACCTTTCATTAGTTAAAGACACAATATTTGCAAAACGTAGTAAAGCAAAGTGCAATACAGTGAGGTATGCCTATATATATATATATATGTATGTGTATATATATATATGTGTATGTATGTATTCTGTTGATTCTCTGGAGAACACTTGTTAACACACCATGTGATACCAAACATTCCTTTCAAACTCATCTTTCTTTTGTGTCCCCCAGTTCTACTGAGAAGTAATTGACATACATCACTGTACTATAAGTTTGTACAGCATGATTGTTTGATTTACATATATTGTGAAATGATTACCACAAAAGGTTCAGCTAGCATCTGTCGTCCCATAGAGATACAATAAAAAGAAAAGAAAAAATGTTTATCCTTGTGATGAAAACTCGTAGGATGTACTCTCTTAACTTTCCTATATACCACACAGCAGTGTTAACTATAGTCATCATGTGTACATTACATCCCAAGTGCTTATTTATCTTATAACTGGAAGGTTGTACCTTTTGACTGCTTTCCTTCAATCCACACACCCCCCACTGTAACTGCAAATCTGATATTTTTTCTATGAGTTTAGTGTTTTTGTCTTTTTTGTTTTTCCTTTTATGGGAAGTGTCTGCACTTGGAAGATAGATTGGATGAATTCCAATAGGTTTTGTTTAATGAATCCTATAGATATAAGTCATTGAATAAATCAGTCTGAGGAAAAGTACAATATCAATAACAATTGGCCAGACTTCAGTCAGTACATTGGACAAAAACCTCTTCATGGGGATTTTCTGTGAGAGTTGTGACAAGTCTGAAAATGGAAGACAGTATTTCCATTGTCTTCCGAGCTTCAAAAGGAAGGAAGACGTTAAATGCCAACTGCCAGGCCCCAGAGGAACCGTCCCTGTTGACTAACTGCATGGCCAAATCTTCTCTGGGTTGGGAAAGATGATTTCATAGCCTCTGACTGTGACTGTGGCAGACTTTCTCTATAAGAAATACAGAAAAGGAAATGCTGTATCTCTTATGGGTCGGGAGTTGATTTTTCTAATCAATTAGGCCCTTCTCTCTCAGAGTCTTCAATCCCATTCTAATATTTTTTTAATTGAATGGAATTCATGTAAGATAATATTAACCATTTTAAAGTAAACAAGGCAGTAGCATTTAGTGCTTTCACAATGTTGTGCAACCATCACCTCTGTCTAGTTCTGAGCATTTTCATCACCCCAAAAGGAAATCCCCTACCCCTTAAATAATTGCTCCTTGTTCCTTCCTCCCTCCCAAATCCTATAAACTTTGTGGATTTACCTATTCTAATATGATTTTCAAATAATACTCTTTTTACAAGGAAAAACAGACAATTCAAGTAACATAATTAAAAGAGTTAATTCAACTTACGGATGGGTTCATTATTTGTTGTGCATGCTTGTAGAATTCTTGGATAAAGGACTAACACCATATGTGAATTCAGCACTCTTCACATTATGGCAAGATGTGAGCTTGCGAGAATATTTCAACAACCCCTGGTGAGACAGGCAGGCTTCAGTTGGAGCAACTCCGTCAAGTTCTCCCAGGATGAAAACACAAGGAGCAGTAATGACCTTTTGGCACCCTCTTTGGCCGCACTTTGGCCACCAGACAAGTTGGCACTCTGCACACAATCTTTAGCACGGATCCGGCTGCTTTCCTGCCCTTTGGCTTTTGATTAGTACAGAACCGAGAAAGCTGATAGCGACTTCCGTGTGATGGCTGATTTCTGTATCTGATAGATACTTCCCACAGTCTTTTTTTCTCCTTAGCCATCAGATTTCATAGCTGAGTTTTGGTTTACTGTCTGTGTGTCTCTCTTTTCTCAATTTTAAGTATTCTATTCAAAACAAGCAGACATTTGACTGTATAAAGTCACAGGTCTTTGAATATATATGGATGCTTGAATATGATGAAGTCATTGCTGTATTTTCCAAGTTGAGGTCACTGGGAATAGATGAAGGATATCCTTTTATTTGCCTTCTTTCACTCCCTAAGTGTTAGGTGCAGTTTTCATAGAACAAGAGGAAGAGGTTGTTGGAGGTGGGAAGTGCCCACTCTAGAAAACTGTTTCTTGAAGGTCAGGGAGGAAGACAGTGTTCTTCACAGGCCTGTGGGATGGCCGTTTAAGATGGACTTTGTAACTCTCGATCCTCTCTACAGATTTATGTACATGAAAATCATCCATCTCACAGTGGGGAAGAGGGGTTCCTGCCTTGTAGGGCTGTGTGTGTTGTACAGTCTACATCTCAAGAGTGTGCTTTTCACATAGAGAACAGATGTCAGTGGATTTAAAAACCACTAAAAGTATTTATAGTCAATTCCTTAAGCAATTGAAATCTCCCTCCTTGTCATTTCTATCTGGTTGTTTTGCTTCTGCTCTCTGCAAAGAGTACGGCAAATGGTTCTTCTCCATTGCCAGTCTTTCAGACAAAGGAAGATGGAAATCATGTCCTCTAAGGTTTTCTACCAGTGTGGTCTGACCAGTGAGGATGAAAAAAGGATCACTTCCCTCACTGCTATTCTATTAGGGCCACTCATGGTGGCATAGCTTTATATTAGTTACATCAGGTGTTGACTCCCTGTAACTTAAAAAATCATTTTTTTAGTGTGTATTGATGATAATATTCCTGGCTTTTCCATGGTGTTTTACAGTTTACAAAGTATTTTCATACATTTCATTTGCTATCAACAATAATTCTGAGTCAAGAAGTGTGGATGTTATTGTATGCATCTTATCAAATAGGAGACTAAGAGAACTCAGATGGCTTGGCCAGTATCAGCAGCACATCCAGTGCTAAAAGAACATAGGCTTTCTGAGCCTCTGACATTGTTTTGAATCATCAAGTTATCTTGGGAAATGATTGTCCAAGTTAGGTCCCCTCAACTTCTACTTGTACATTTGATTTTCTGAAACTAAATAAATCTTATCAGGTTTTAATAATAATTTTGTAAGGGGATAACACCAAGGAAACAGTCTATATTTTCCAGAATCTGCCTTAAAATATACTTGAGGGGAAAAAAATATTTGTCTATCTCTAGTCTTCTTTATACTATTTCCTGAGATTGCAAGGTTGTAACAAAGATAGTACACTACGTCTATGAGTCCTTTTCTTTTCTTTTCTCTTCTTTTCTTTTCTCTGGGCACTGGAACTTATTCAAATAACCGATGTACTCATTTTCATTTCCTTCTTTTGTGGTTTCATTTCTTCCCATCGAGGTTTGTTCCACCTTTCTGAGTTCAAAAGTATAATCTGCATTAAAAGGCACTAGCTGTGATTCACCTCTCACCAAATGCCTTGTATACCTTGTGAAATGCCTTGTGAATTTTGCCTTGAAGAATTTCACTTTTGTTTCTCGCCTTTTTCCCTACCTTCCATTCCCTCTCACGATACTTCCACCATCACATTCATGGGTTTTCATGTAGCATGTATTTTCTTCCCATACAGTATATAATTATAACCCTTAACTACATTCAGATGTGACAATGTACAAAGTACATTATGACAAAAACCTTATGTACATAGGAAAAAGTCACAGCTTTAAGGATTTTAAGGTGGTTTTAGGATTATTATAGGACTGCACATTTCTGATATTAGATGAAACACTAGAGAAATTGGGAGTGTTCTAAGTCTCATTTTAAAAATAATTCACTTGATGTAATTTGGGAAAAAATTGAATACAAAATGTTATCTAAGAAGATAAAAGATCATTTGTGCAAAAATATCTATTTGCTATATTTGGAGACTGAAGATAGATCTTGGAGAACAAAAGGATATAATTTCAGGCATTTGGATTTAAACTCTGGGTTCTAAATTGGGGGCAAAACTAAAGTTTATTTTGGCTCCAGAAATGTTCAGTTTTGCAAAGTCTGTGCTTTTATTGTTATCTACCGCTAACTTCCACACCCATTACAATAAGAGGAGAGGAGCATTTTGTTATATTCTTACCTTGGCTGACAAATAATTTAGGGGAAAATGTAAAGTCCTCAGAAAATGGTGACTGCTTTTGAGTTAAGGGAAGATATTTTGCAAATGTCCCAACCAAAAATTGAGGACACTAAATTTTACATAACTAAATGACTGCATGTCAGCGATCCGCATCCAACAGTGTTCCATAAAACACCTTGGCTGAGTTCTCATGTAGAATATCGCATTACTTTCAGATGAGCCTGAGTAGTTTTTTGCTTAATGTTTTGTTTAATGTGGCTGATAATTGGTGGAAAGATCGTAAAATCGAAGTATATACCATTTGAAAATTGTCTTTTATTGTAAATATACTTTATTACATGTATATTTACAAGGTATGTGCAGTTTGATTAATCAACTTAAATACTTCACTTATACCCTAGAGAAATCAGAGCACATGTGGAAACAGGGCTTCAATCTGTGCCCTTTTTCATAGTTAAGGCAAATGTGTTCTAACACTGTAATGGATTTAATTCTCTTGAAGTATTTGTGTCACGCCTCTCTACTCAGAGCTTATAACAGACTTGACATCTCTATTAAGAAAGGAAGTCAAAATGTACCAAATTGAAAACAAATGATAATAGTGAAGAAAAATAGGCCATCTTTGAGTTCTTATTTTAAAAATATCCTTATCAGACAAATTTGGAGAATACTGTGGTACAATTCTTGAAGGTTTGTTGGCCGTCTTTGCTGCTGTCGCCCCAGGGAAAGAACAGAGCCTCTTAATAAGACAGGCAGGAAAGGAGGATGGCGTGCAGGCAGCCCTGTAAGCAGCAAACAGCCTTGATGATAGTGTGTACAGCATTCCTCTGAATTTTGCTTGATGAACACATGTAATGTGTATTCTTTCTCCCAGAATTTTGTATTATTTTTAGGAGAAAAGTCAAAATGCCACAGTGATGTGAAGAGACAAGAAAAACACAATCTAAATAAACCCCCCTAATTCTGGGGAAGCCATTGTCCATTCATCTCCACTTAGACATCTTGACCAGCTCACAAATCTCTGCTTCTTCACAGTTCTATTAACGGCTCAAGTTTCCTCCTGCCCTTCCCTCTCCCTCACCCCCTGCTTCAGACGGCTATTGATTCCTTTCTCCATAATGCAGCCAAGCGCTATCCCAATAGGACTTACTAATTCGACGTGGAATCTGAGCAGGCATGCTTCAGGAACTTTCCTATCCATGTCCCTTGCTCTCTGTGGTCCCCCTCTCCCACCTTTGCTCCAAGTTTGTATTTCCAGGAGCTCATAGGCCATTCTGCAGTCTATTTCTGCTCCCTCACCCCTTTATCGCTGCAACTCCTGCCACACTGTTCGTTTCAAATGACACTTGGAAGCCAGTTTGCTGGAGTGTGCAATACGTTGAATTGCCACTGCTTCCTGCTGTTCATGTGATAGATGGTACCATAAAATGGATGTGATGTGCTTATTAGGCTGTGATTCAGTTCATACTGAGCTGTATTGATTGGTGTTGGTTCAGTGCTTGCTACACATATTATCAATTGACCTTCGAGATTGTATCCTGCCTTTGCTGCTTTTACCTCTAATTCTACTTTATCTCCAGTTTTGTGGCTCCTAATTTTCCTTTGGTTGACTTCTCCTAGTATTTCTTTAGTTTTCTATTACCTAGAAAAGCTTTTCTAATGAAACCATATTTTCCCCTCAGTATGCTTATTTACTTATTTATTTATTTAGCTGGGTTGGCCTTCGTTATTCTGGCATATCACTTCTGTCTTTTGAGTTTCCAAGTTCTAAAATCTTTCTGACTGCACAAAGAAGAACTTTTCCAGAACTTGCCAGTCCCTCAAACTGGCTGTCAGAGCTCAGCAGAGGATGATTTGCTTGCATCAATCTGTAGCTGATAACAGGGCTCCCAGTTAAGGAAAGAAGGGAGGGAGGGAGGGAGGACTGAAAGTTCTAGTTGCCATTATTCTCCATAACAGGCAGTTGGTGCTCTCTAAGCAATGCTTCCTTTCCATTTTCGAAGCCCTTCCTTCCTTCCTTCCTTCCTTTATTTCTTTTGAACATTCTGGAAAGTTCCTTTTCTTCAAATGTGTATATAAAAATAGACAAACAAAGGTAGACGTGGAAAGTAGGAACTTTGGCTGCAGAGTGGGGAAGGGAGGACATGAAAAAACGGGGGTAGAGGGTGGAAAATGGAAAAGGAGAAAACACAGGGAAAATAACAAGAGAAGAGGAAGGGACAAAGTTATTTGAGAAGGTAGAGAACAGAGACAGATGTGCTTCCTGTGTAGGAGGCTTGATGGATGTGTTTTATGAATGGATATATATATATAAAAAGAACATAATGGGGTGAGAGTGAAGGTGAAGAGGGGAGGGGCTGGCAAAGTAAATATTGGAAAAGTTAGATTAACATATTTTATAGATTGTAAACACATCAGGGAAAGTAAACGTTTAATACATTGCTGAGTACCTTGTCAAATACCCTATAATTAATAATAATTACAGACATTATTGTAAAAAATCACAGGAAAATCTGTGTACCTTGAGCAGCAGTGTTGTGACACTGAATTACCTTTGATCAGGAATTTTCCAAGACTTTGATTCTTAGGTTTATTGCCTTTTATTTCCCATAGCAGCAGGAGTTAAATAAAATTTATGACCATTTGTTTCCTTGGACATGAAGCAGACATTGTTTGACCATTTTGTTTGAAAGAACTTGAAATTTTTAATGGTGGTTTTTGTTTACCAAGAGCTGTGTTGGTTGTGCAAAGTAATTGCCCCAAGTGGAACTGATGCATCTTTTTGAAGTTCCACATCTGCTTCTCAGAAATTAATTTCCGAGTCAAAATTACTGAGTACCAGCCTCAACAGAATGGGCAAGGAGTGCGTGTCATGAAACTGAAGGTTGTTCTTTTCGTAAGGAAGCACTTCTAATTAAGACTGAAAGTAGTCCAGGAAAAAGACAGTGTGTCTTGTGTCTCTATCACAACACCACGCATGCACAGAGCTTTTATTTTTCAATGACCAGCCCTACTTCATGTGTAAAAACATATATAAGTTTATATTCCTTCATAATGTCCCTGTGAAGTGGTTAAGAGAGAGTCCCTATTTTATTAGTTGAGAGATCTTTAACCTCCTGTCTCACTGAGTGTTCCATATCAAGAGATCCACATGGGGAGTTGGGACATCGTTGGATGTCACAGTATTTTCTAATGTGTTTTGGGGCTTGGGGGAATCCTTGGGCTCTGCCGGCTGAGAACACCTTCTCAGTACACTCATGCTTGGGACAGCTGTGGTTAGGGCTACTACAAGGAACTTCCTTGACCTGGGCCCTTGACCAGCTACCCATTTGGTACTCTTCTTCATACCATGGGCATGAAGGAGAGGATTCATTCTATATCGTTCTTCCAATTAACACCTCATGGAAAGAATGGGGTGGCACCAACTTCCTTCCTGTTCCCCCGAGTTTGGTTACAACTACACTCACTTATTGTATACTTCTGTCAATTTGAAGAACTTTTTTCATGCCTTTTAAGGCATTCTTTTTCAGTACTGGCCATAATGACCATAATGACCTCTTTTGCCCTTGAAACTGCAGACAAACAACCTTTCTTAACGTTTGGGAACATGGATCTCACACTTTTTTCCCCCCAGCTTTATTGAGATATAATTGACATATAACATTATATTAGTCTGACGTGTACAGCATAATGATTTGATATATACTGCAAATGCCACATTGTTGAACTTGACAATTTGTCATCGTATCTCATTTGTGGAGAGCTGAGGCTTAGCAAAAAATAGTTTAGGGCATCTAGGCTGTGCCTTCTTATGCAAAAGCCCCCTGGAAAGGACCTGATCATTGAACAGCTACACTTTGGGAAGGTACCCACAGATTTACCACAGCACTCAACGAGGAATTTCAAACTTACAAGAGTGACTTGTTTTCACTCAATCTGGGGAGTGGGCATTTGGGGGTGTGGGCTACTGGGGAGGGGTTAGAGGATACTCATGAATAAGGCCCACCAGGTTTTTCCTTCCTTAAACTGCCACTACATGTCCAATAACTAGAGTCTGCCCTGCTAAGTAACACATGGGATAGCAGCGCAACACTTACCTCCACTGTCTTCATTCAAACTTTGTGAGGACTTACAGGTGAACCAAAAGACCTTCTGAAGGTCACTCTTTATTTTAATCACAAGAAAGTTAATCTTGATGGAACTAGACCACCACATGGGTTGTTTCTTGCCTTTATAACCAAAGTCCTCAGGTTCATATGCGAGCAAAGGATTAAGGAATGTCATACAGACCAGAGAGTGCTACGTTCTCAAATTGTAGCTTTTTATATCACTTACATTTTCTCATTGGTCACTGCAGTGGTTAAAATGGAATTTGGTCGGAGTTATTTTGCGCTAGTGAGGGAATACTGGTGAAGGCCTGATTGTTGCTTGATTTGTAGTCGGTTCCACATCCCAAGATATTAGAATCCATGGAAGAAAAATAGTCAAAACATAAATAAAAGAGATTTGTATTTTTCTTTAGTAGTATTGCTATTGCTCTTTCACTTCAAAATTATCTGTTGATTTTAAAATAAGTGATAAGATGATTACTAGTTAATGCATTTTTATTTCTGAGATAAATTAGTCCTTATAATGTGATGGGAGTTCTCCTAGGAGTTACACTCACTCCAAATATGATGTCACAACACTGAAATTATGGGTTGGGATCTTACTAAGGAAGCCCCTGGATACAATTCCACAAAGAAAAGATGAGGTGATAGGCCTCTGAATTCTCTGAGACTCAGGCCAGAACCATCTTTAGTAAATATGAGGTGGATTCAGTATCTTTTGTTGAAGTCACTGTATTTTGAAATTGTATAACACGTCCCGTTGGTAATTGAAAATGCTGTTTGAGACTTAATTTCACCCTATGCCACAGCTCAAACACACTGGTAAAGAACATCTCAGTTGTTTAAAAACTATGATGCTTTCCTAGGAGTTGTGGTGGAGTTCCTCAGACTTTCCCGTAAGAAAAATATAACAATCCTTCTCATACTGTTTCTGATTTAAAAAAATTTAAAGTAATTATCTCTATAACATAAAGTATCATGAAGATTAATTTTATGTGTAACTTGGCTGGGCCATTGTGCCCAGATATTTGGTCAAACATTATTTTGGCTGTTTCTGTGATGGTGTTTTTTTGGATGGGATTGACATTTATATTGTTGGACTTTTTGAGTGAGGCAGATTACCCTCCGTAATGTGTATGGGCCTCATGCAATCAGTTGAAGGCCTTGATAGAACTGAGACTGACCTTTCCAACTGAGAAGGAATTCTGCCAGCAGGTTGCCTTTGGATTCAGACTGCAGCCTTTTCCTGGGTCTCAACTGGGCCAACCTACTCTGCAGATTTTGGACTGGCATCTCCAAGATCATCTGAGCCAATGTCTTAAAATCAGTCTTCTCTCTCTCTCCCTCCCCCAACCACACCTCATTGGTTCTCTTTCTCTGGAGAACTCTAATATGAGTATTCTTAGAGCTGAAAAGGAACTTGAAGTTATCTAATTTAATGCTCTTTTTAATCATGAGGAAAAGTGACATCCAGAGAAACAAATTGACTTTCCTAAATTACCCAGCTAAGTAATTGCACTTCCCACACATCATATTTATTGCATATGTAAATAAAGCAACACCCGAAGAAGCAGTTTGTAACAGAATATATGCTTATAGGTGACTGTCTAAACTTTTTAATATAAAGACTTCAGTTTTCAGTAGGTAGATTTGAGGAGCAATTAAATAGAGCTTACCACTCAGTAAAATTTGCTTGTCCATCATTAAATTTAGCCTAGTAATCAGTGGCTGTCCTTGAAGAAGAGTAAAATACTAGAAAATGTTAACCCACACAAAACTCTGACCTAGTTCAGAAATGCCTTCAATAAAGTTTAAAAAACAATTTCTCGGGCTTCCCTGGTGGCGCAGTGGTTGAGAGTCCACCTGCCAATGCAGGGGACATGGGTTTGTGCCCCGGTCCAGGAAGATCCCACATGCCGCGGAGCGGCTAGGCGCGTGAGCCATGGCCGCTGAGCCTGCGCGTCTGGAGCCTGTGCTCTGCAATGGGAGAGGCCACAACAGTGAGAGGCCCGTGTACTGCAAAAAAAACACACACAAAAAAACCAAAAAAAACCCCCAATTTCTCCAAGTATGTATCTGGGGGAACTGGCTCCATTTCAATTTATTCAGGATGCTTGAAGCACCTAAAAAAAAGTATGCTTTAAAATCCCATTTCAATTATCTTTAATAAGATCAACTTGTCTGATATAGATGCAACATGAGAGGCAGAGCAAAAGATACTTCCCTTTCCAAATAATTCTTTCTAAAACAGTTATAGTGCATTTTCTTTAAACCACTCCAGGTGGTGAGTCTTATTTGTCATTTTAACTTCCTTCTGTCTTAGGAAGAACAAAGATATAATGTCTCTTGGCTCCTAAATGATTTCTATAATGAATATCTGATGGTAGAACCTTGCTAATAACACTATGACAAAAAATATTTTCATCCTCAGTGCTTTGTGAACACCTAGAGGAGTGGGATAGCGGGGTGGGATAGGGAGGGTGGGAGGGAGATGAAGAGGGAGGAGTTTTGGGGATATATGTAAATGTATAGCTGATTCACTATGTTATAAAGCAGAAACTAACACTATTGTAAAGCAATTATACTTCAATAAAGATGTTAAAAAAAAAAGTATTTTCGTCCTAATCTCAAGGATATATTTTTGGCAGTAATTTAAGAGTCTTTTTGTACATGTTTAGATTTTTTTTAAAACTTTTTTTTTGCGGCACGCGGGCCTCTCACTGTTGAGGCCTCTCCCATTGCGGACCACAGGCTCCGGACGCGCAGGCTCAGCGGCCATGGCTCACGGGCCCAGCCGCTCCGCGGCATGTGGGATCTTCCCGGACCGGGCACGAAACCATGTCCCCTGCATCGGCAGGCAGACTCTCAACCACTGCGCCACCAGGGAAGCCCACTTTTTATTTTTAAATAACTTTAGATGTACAAAAACATTGCAAAAATATACAAAGAATTCCCTTAAACTCTTCATCTAGATTCTCCCAAATGTTACCACATTTGCTTTATTTCTCTCTATATTGATTTCTCTTTTTATTTTTGTATATATATGTATATATATATTTTTGAATTGATTGAGAATAAGTTGCTGACATAAAGCTCCTTTACCCCTAAATATTTCCTAAAGCAAGGGCATTCTCTTACACAATAATGGTATAATTTTCAAAATCAGGAAATTAACCTTGATGTAGTACTTAACTCTACAGAATTTATTCATATTTCACCAACTGTACCACAGATGTCCTTTATCGTAAAATAAAAATTATCTGATTCAGAATCCAAATGATTGAGTTTTTAACTTTAATGTTTATAACAAGTCAAAGGTTAAAGGTTTGCGTGGAAATTAATAATCTACCTTCTTCTCCACTCCAATTCTGCTCCTCACAAATGCATCAGATTGAATGTGAGTGTATTTTTCAATATTGTCTGACAATATTTTTCAATATTGTCTGTACCCTTTCGCTTATATGCATGTATACTTACTTGTTTTTGTGAAAACTTACCACATACATTAAGGTGCATCATGGTTTTTCATTTAATTGTGGATTAGGAACATCCTTTGAGAAAAACAGATTTATGTAATTCTGTTTTGTTTGTTTTTGAAGCTCTTTTTAATTAAGGTAATATATGGATATTGTTAAAGACAAATGAAAAGGCTTATAATAAAGAACACTAGTACTTTCCTCCATCTATCTCACTTCTCATAGAAAACTACTTTCTGTTATTTTATCTATTTTATGGATTATTCCATTCCACATTATAAATAATGTTCCTATACTACCATTCCTTTATCATTTTTAGTAGTATTTTATTAAATTCCTTTCGTGGTATATGAGGATTTATACCATCTCTTACACCTCTGTTCCTCACTGTATTTCCTATACCTTCTTTCTAATACAATTATATTCCAAATTTTTGATTAAAAATATTTTGAGTGTACATTTTGCAATTATGAAATAGCATAATATTTCATGAAATATTGTTCGCTGCCGAGTCATATAGTATTTTATGGTCAAGGTATTTTCCTTCTAAAACTTCTTTCCTTGCAGTTAAAAATAGTCTCAGATTCTTTCTTTGCTTAATTTGTATGAAACTAATTCTAATTCTTCTCATATTTTTCTATTCATCCAATAGCTTTTTCTCATATCTCTAGCAGCTGCTCAATACAATTATCAGGTGAACTGTTAGATCCTACTTTTTCTCTTTTGGAGCCCTTAATCCACCTGCTCCAGACTAGAGAGTAACTTTTCTAGACCTACTATATACAGTGATTGTACTGGCACTTCTTTTTCCTTCATTCTAGAGATTATTTTATGCCTTTTCCCATATTGAATTTCTTTTTACCTGGGTCCTCTTCTCTCTTTTGATTTATTCCCTCATTTAGTTGCTGCGTGACTTTCAATAGCTTTATGTACAGAGGTATTTTGTATACAACTTTTTTAGACCTTACATATCAGTTTATTCTGCTCTCACAGTCAATTGATTGACTAGCTATTGAACTCTGGTTGAAAATTAGTTTCCCAGTGAAATTTGAAGTCATTATTCCCTTGTATTTTGGCTTCAAATGTTACTTTTGAAAATTCCAGTGCTGTTATTATTCCATATTGTTTGCAGATAATCTATATCTACTCTCCCAGGAAACCATTAGGTTTTTCTTTTTATCTCTGATGTCCTGAAAGTTCATGATTATATACCTTACTGTGTTTTTTTTTTTTTTAATCATTTTTCTTAGCTCTCAGGGGCCTCTTTCTAATGTAGAAGCATGTTTTTCAGTCTGAGAAAGTTTAGTTATTATTATTTTTAATTAATCCCTCCTTTTTATCTTTTCCTGGAACTCCTATTAGTCAGATACTAAAATTTCTGGACTGATTGTCTTTTTTTTTTTTTTTTACTTTCTATCTCATATTACACACTTCTCTCCCTTTTGTTTTACAGTTTGAAAGTTTTCCTCAATTATATTTTCAGTCCTTTTAAGTGATCTGTTTCACCAGTCATTTTTATTTTCCAAGAACCGTTTTTGTTTGTCTTCTTCCCTTTCTGCCTCTCTGTCTCCCTCCTTCTCCTTTTTCCTTTTCTTCCTCCTTCTCTCCCTGCCCCCTTCTTCCTCTTGATCCTTCTTTTCTTCTTCTTCTAGAATTTTCTTCGTATTTCATGGATGCGGTATCTTTTTGTAATCTTTCAGAGGATAGTAATTTTAGTTTGTTTGTAGCTTAACTTTTTGCCTGCCTTCTGAATTGTTTCTATTTCCTTAAAGTTTCTTTCTCTTGTATATTTGCTTTAGCCTGCTTTCCATATCAGAGACTTCGCTCAGCTTCTGGTGATCCTTGGCTGCCTGTTCATATGAGAGAGCTGTGTGGTAGATTTTTATCAGTGTTCAGAGTTTATTGGCTCATGGGCTTCATTGTAAGGTGGTCAGGGTTTTATTTTATTTTGTTTTGTTTTTTATTCTTGAGAGTCCATCAAATGTCCATTTCTGTAGATCTCTCTTGGTCACTCAGTTTTTTGATAAGAGGGTTGTTCTAAATGCCTGCATTACTTAACTATTGCTGCATAAAAGAGGACCCCCGAACATACTGGTTTGAAGCAACATTTATTATCCCACAGTTTCTGTATGTCAGGAATCTGAGCATGGCTTCCTGGCTCCTCTGTTTCAGGATCTCTCACAGGCTGCAAACAAGGTATCAGCTAGGGCTCTAGCCATCTCAGCTCAACTGGGGAAGGATCTGCTTCCAGGCTCAATTACAAGGTTTTTGTTAAGATTCAGTCCCTCATAGGTTGTTAGACTGAACACCTGAGTTCTTTGCTGTCTGTTGGCCTCCCTGTTTCTTGCCACTTGAGTCTCCCCACATGATGAGTTACTTCATTAAAGTAAGCAGGCCAATCAGACAAGAAAGAACGGCCCAGCGAGATGAGAATCACAGTCTTTTATAAACTAATCCTCCCTTAGTTTTGCCATATTTTATTTATTAGAAGGGAGTCACTAGGTCCAACCCACATATGAGGGAAAGCTATTACATAGAGTATAAGTGTCAGGAGACACGGATTATTTGGAACATTTTGGAAGGTTATCAACTTCAATGCCCGAGGGGTTATTATCCAGTCTGCAGGCATTTTGGCAACTGGATAGAGGAGGGGATTGTAAGGCTTGTGTCACATTCTCGGTAAACAGATTTACTCTCTTTTTTTTCTGTCTAGGACCTTATCCTTGCTTTTAGTTGTGCCTGACATTTTCAAGGTGGAGCATTTCTGGTTCAATTTCTTTGGGAAAGAGACCTTACTCCCCTATAAGAATAGGAAACAGGTAGCTTCCTTAAAGTGTGAGGCAGAAGAGGGAACCTGAGAGTTTAACTGCTTCTTAGGCATATTTAAAAAGTCACTTTCCCTTTTCTTACCTCCAAGCTTAAACTTCCTGTTGTGTAATGCCTTATTTTCCAATTACTGAACCTTTCAAAGGTCCTTTGACGATGAATCAGTTTGCTTCTCATTGACACTACCCTCTTGGGGCTCATAGGCTTGTGCTTCCTTTGCCCAGATTTAAGTCAATGTCATTCCTGTATCCTTTTTCTATCTTTTGAAAAGTAGTTGATGTTTCTAGTTTGCTGTCGTCTCCTTCCCATTCCCTTTGTCCATGAGGATTTTTAACTTAAAAAAATCCTACTTTTGTCATTTGGTGGGGTTTGGGAGAGGTGGTAATGAATGCATGCACAATTCTCTCTAAAATTCAGTGTTAAGGAAGGGTTTCACTTTTTTTTTTTAATGTCATAAAATGGCACATATATCTCAAGGGAAGTCTTAGGCAGTAATTGGCAACCAAGGGTGCTGCTCCTGTGCCAATAGTGGTCGCTATCTAAATATTGGGAGCATTGACCCTAGGTAAAATTATTTATTTCTGTAACTCTTACCTATCTTGGTACCACCATTATGATTCCCTCCCTCCCTCCCTCCCTCCCTTCCTTCCTTCTCTCTCCAGGAGAAAGTAGCGTGGACAGGGCATATCTTAGTTAATGAGCATCCATTGGAGTCTACCAAATCAAAAAAAAGTACCATGTAAGCAAAGTATTTTTTAATAGGCATGTGGACTAGACGGAGAAATGTGAGATGGAGAGTAGTAAAGTGAGGTGATTTCAAAGATAACTCAGAAACTGAATACATTGTTGGTCATAGAGATTGATGTCTACGTGGAGGGAGGTCTCTAGCTGAATGCCACTGGGCTTCTATGTATGTCCTATTCACCACATTTCTAAAATCAGGCAACTAAATCAATACTTAAAAAACATGTTTTCTTAACCTGTGGGATGCCTACTTGTATTGTAGGGGAAATCCATAATGCTCGTTTAAAGAAATGTTTTTTTGGTAGCTACCTTGGGTAATCAGGCCTGATTTACTTGAAAAAATGCAAGTACTATTTTCCTAACTACCCTCATCTCCACTCCCATTTTGCACCCTTGGATTTTGGGTTTAAGACTCAAAATTATCTCAGTGGTTAGGAAAAGGAACTGACATTGACAAGGTAAACTATAAATGGATAAATATCAAATTTGATATTTAAGAAATTAGTTGTATAAGTATTTTTAGGTGTGTATGTATCTATATAAAAATAATGTAGATATATTTACATATGCAGATACTTACACACAGAATAATGCCTATCAGAATTACCTGGGCGTTCCAAATGTAATCAAAACCAAACATGAGATTCAAGATTTAAAAACAATCCTGATTAAATGTTAGACTGCACACATAAAAGCATAAATAAGGTTCAGATTATGTGAGAATATTTTGTTATACCTGGAGTGTTATAAGTGCTCTAGGAATTTTATTTAATTGCAAATAGAGATTAAATAAAAAAGTAAGACTGGGAGAGTTGAGCTTGTGAACAGAAAATGTTTAGGAGACATGGAAATACTGGAAGCCGTAGGTACAATTTTTATATACAAGACAAATGATTTTTTTCTGTTACTCTAGATGAGAAGTGCTTCTCAGATTTTCCACTGAAGTATCCTTAATGATACTTGTGAAATTTCCTTGAGAAACCATATTTCACTTAAAAATATTATCCAGATGTTACAATCTACTTCATAATTTGTGTTGGTATAATGTAAAATGATAGGTTTTTTCCTTCCCTTCATATCTTCAGGAAAGAGCATTTGTGTTTATTCTGTACTATCCTGTGTTCTCTGGAGTTCACAAGTATGCCTGGTTATCCATACTGCAGGTTGAAATGAGACCAATGGGCCGAAGTTCCCAGGAGTATATTTTTCACTTATTTTAAACCAAAACACCAAATATATATAACTTTCTTGGCATCTTCCCTGGTGGTCCAGTGGTAAAGAATCCGCCTTACAATGCAGGGGCTGTGGGTTTGATCCCTGGCCAGGGAACTAAGATCCCACATGCCACGGGGCAACTAAGCCAGTGTGCCACAACTACTAAGCTCGTGCGCCTCAACTAGAGCCCACATGCTGCAAACTACAGAGCCCATGCGCTCTGGAACCTGTGCCCCATAACTACAGAGCCCAGGCACCCTGGAGCCCGCGCCACAGCTAGAGAAGAGAAAACCCGCATGCCACAACTAGAGAGGAGTCCGCGTGCAGCAACGAAGAGCCCATGTGCTGCAACGAAAGATCCTGCATGCCACAACTAAGACCCAACGCAGCCAAAAAAAATTAAAATAAATAAATAAATAAAAAATAAACCTTAAAAAAGACCACAAAATATATGTAACTTTCTAAATATTGGCTGTGTTGTCTTGAAAATAAGAAACCAAAGCCTGAATAGCCATTTTCAGGTTTGTTTGTTTGTTTGTTTGATTTTGGATCAGTTGTAAAAGGGATTCCTGCTGTAGGTTTAGGCTGAACTGGATAATTCATGAGTCTTTTGAGTCCAGTTTTAAGGTTGGAGATTACATCTGGTATCCAGGGAATGGAAAAAGCGATAGGAGAAACAAACTTGTAAGATACATCCATTAAATGTTAAATATTAAAATTTTGGATCAAAGGGATGAAACTTTTAGGTTAAAAATAATGGTGGAGACTTCCAGGTAGCTTGGGAAAGTGGCTGTTACTAAATTTGAATCTCTCGACACATTCTCCAAAAGACTATACAGGTTGACAAGAACAAATACAATCCACAAAACTCACAATGTCAGCCCAACCAGAAGAAAAATAACACTACCAACTTTAAATTACTTTTAAATAGAAAAATATACACCAAGTGTCAGCACAACAATCAACTTAAGCTCCTGCCACAAGCCTCTTTGGAGAGTGAGCAGTAACCTGACCTCTCCCTCTAGCCAAGTACATGAAAGAGAAGAGACAGAAGGACAAAAATTTTTTTTTTAAGATTTTTTTTTGATGTGGACCATTTTTTTTAACATCTTTATTGGAGTATAATTGCCTTACAATGTTGTATTAGTTTCTCCTGTATAACAAAGTGAACCAGCTATATGTATACATATATCTCCATATCCCCTCCCTCTTGCGTCTCTCTCCCACCCTCCCTATCCCACCCCTCTAGGTGGTCACAAAGCACTGAGCTGATCCTCCTGCGCTGTGCAGCTGCTTCCATGTGGACCATTTTTAAAGTCTTTATTGAATATGTTACAATATTGCTTCTGTTTTATGTTTTGGTTTTTTGGCCACTAGGCATGTGGGATCTTAGCTCCCTGACCAGGGATTGAACCCTCACCCCTGCATTGGAAGGCGAAGTCTTAACCACTGGACCGCCAGGGAAATCCCCAGAAAGACCAGAATTAAACCTGAAAATTATAAGGCCTTCTTTTAAACTCCTGGGTGAAATGAAAAATAAAAACGGAAATGAGAGAATATCTAAGAAGTAATGAGTATTAGAATATATTAGAACTTACGGTCTACATTTAAACAGTTAGAGGAAACTTCATAGAACTAAAACACTTTTATCTGCAAAGTGAAATAGTGAAAATAGAGGAACTAAATTTTCAGCTGGTAATGTTAGGAAAAAACAACAAAGTAAATAAAAAGTCAAAGAACTAACAAAGACAAAAGCAAAAATCAGTGAGGTATAGAAAAACAGTAGATCTAAGTTCTAATAAACTTATCAAAATTTAGTTTTTGGAAAAATTAATAAATTAAAAAAATCACCATTTAACTTAAGAGGAAAAGGGAGAAAGAATATATATATATACACACACAAATGAAGATACGGTAAAAGGGGGAAGTAAACATTGAAATGGAAGAATTTTTTAAAATATTGAGACTATGTTCATACTTCTAGGCCTATAAATTTGAAAACCTAGATGGATAATTTTCAAGGATAAGACAGTTTACCAAAATTGGTCTCAAAGAAGACAGAAAGCTTAGACCAATTTTTTACAATAAATAAAGTTATCAAGGTAGTACCCCACATAAAATTATGAGACCCAGATAGTTTCACAGTAGATTCTACCAAATTCATATAGTCTCAATGCTATACAATTTGTTTCAGTTCATAGAAATTAATGGAAAGATTCCAAAGCACGAGTATCTAAATCTAGCCAAGACAGTATAGACACACACATAAGAAATTTATAAACCGATATCACTTATGAATATTAATGCAAAATAATAAATATTAGCAAACAATCTAAATACATTAGGAAAATAATGGTATACCTGTATCATTTAGGTATGCCATTATTTAACATCATGTACCATATTAATAGATCATTAATAGAAAAAAATTCCCCTTACCCAATTTTATAACTATCTGAAATTTGCTATTTATTAATTCCTTACTCCAAAATAGATTTACTGTATTCATATGTGTATATTGCTTAGTTTTCTTTAAAAAAAACAAACTATTGAGTGGTATCATAATCCACATGTTTTTTTGCAGCCTGATTTCTTCATTCAGTGCTATATTTATGATAATCATCTACATTCCTTTGTATAAGTCTCATTCATTCATTTTCATTGCTGTATAATCATATGTTGTATTTATATTTCACAATTATGCATTTTCTGTTGATTGGCATTTAAATTATTTCAATTTTCTTGCTATTAATATCTTTCTACTTCTTATGTACATGTGAAAGAGTTTTTACAAGGTGTATTCAAGGAGTGAATTGTTGCATTTTAGGTTAAATGAATCTTAATCTTTACTAGTTATTGTCCAAATCCTCTCCAAAGTGGGAATAACAATTTTTTCTTCCACTGCAAGTGTTTGAAGGTGCAAGTTGCTAATATTCTTTCCAGAACTTGATTTTGTCAGACTTTTAATATTTCCAATGTGATCCATGTGAAATGGAATCCCATAGTGCTTTAAATTTGCATTTTCTTACTTACTGTTAAAGTTTACTATGGTTTCAAATGTTTACTGTCATTCCTCTTTCTTTCGTTTTCTTTCTTTCTTGTTAATTGCTTCTTTATTTTGGCAGTATTTTTAAGTTGTCTTTTTCTTTTTATTTATTTTATTTATTTATTTATTTATTTTTTGCGATACGTGGCCCTCTCACTGTTGTGGCCTCTCCTGTTGCGGAGCACAGGCTCCGGACGCGCAGGCTCAGTGGCCATGGCTCACGGGCCCAGCCGCTCTGCGGCATGTGGGATCTTCTGCACCGGGGCACGAACCCGTGTCTCCTGCATCGGCAGGCGGACTCTCAACCACTGTGCTACCAGGGAAGCCCATCTTTTTCTTTTTGATTTGAAAAACAATCTTTGTATATTCTAGACACTAACCCTTTGTCAGTTATATGCAGATATCTTTCTCAGCCTATGGCATGTCCCTTTATTCTAGTTAAGATATTTTTATGAGGGGTAAATGGCTAATTTTGTTATAGTTTAATTTTCAATATTTTCCTTTGTGGTCATTATTTTGAATCATGTTGTAAAAGTTATTCCCTACCTTGAGGTCAAAAATATTCTCTATTTCCTTCTAAATGTTTTTAGTTTTGACTTTCATATTTGTGTCTTTAATGTAATTAAATGATTGAAGCATATGTATGAGATGAAGATTTAATTTTATTTATTTTTTGGCATAGATAATCAATTTTCCCAATGAGAACTGTTTATTGAATAGGCTATCCTTCCCTCATTAATTTAGGATTACTCTTATGTCACTAATAGACTTTCTGCATATGTGTGTTCTTCTAGGTTCTGTTCCATTGGTGTATGTGTCTATTTCTAGTCAAAGTCCCAGTATCTTGTTTGCTATACCTTAATAAAAACTCTTGATATTAAAAAGGCAAGTCCCTCCACTTTATTATTCTTCAAAATTTTCTTAGCTATTCTTGGTCTTTTGCATGCAATGACTCTTGGTTTGTTGCAGCTACATGTGAATTTTCTTTAACCTTCCCTCTACTTTGTGTTACTCTTTCAGGGTTCAAAGTCCTAAACTAGAACTCTTAATTGACTAAACTCAGGTCACACACCTGCACTCTAATCACCAAGTATGTGAAGAAGTATTTTCTGCCTTCAGTTTTCCGTGGTAGGAAGTGGAGCCCTGTCTTTCAGCTATCTTGGGACTTTCTTCAAATAGGAAGATGAGTATTTCAATTATCTACTGTTGCATGATAAGTTATCCCAAACCTTAGTGGCTTAAAATGATAATCATTTTATTGTCAGATGGTGATTTTTGGGGCAGAGTTTAGGTAGGTGATGTTTATGTTTCATGTGTTATCAGCTAAAGTCAATCGGTGGGGTACCTGGTCAGGTTTGGAGGATCACATGGCTGGTGTCCTGGTGGGAACGGCTGGAAAGCTGGGCTCAGCTGGGACTGTTCATTAGTCTGCACAGGGCCTCTCCAGGCTGGTGGTCTCAGGGTTTTCATACTTAGATGGGTCTTAGGGAGAGAGTGTTCCAAAAGACAGGAAGTGGAAGGCTTTGGCCTGGAAACAAACCAAGGATCACTTCTGCTGTTTCTATTAGTCAAAGCAATCACAGAGACAGTCCAGATTCAGAGATAACGGACATGGGCCCCACCTTTCGATGGGAGGAAAATTAAAGAATTTTCTGCCATTTTTCTGCCGTAATGAGTTTAGTTACTGGGCAGCCAAAATGTCAAATGTCCACTAAAATAAGGTCAATATTCTCATTTCTGTCAGAAATAAAAAGACCGTGTTGTATTTTCTTTCAGTGGTCTATCTTAATACCTTGTAAATCTTATCTTGTAGGGCCAACATATCAGTACTTAAATTCATCAATAATGGATTTGATTCAGGAATGAATTGAGTGAATGGCTCCAAGTAGGTTTGGAGTAAGAGGAATTTATCCATATTATTTGGAATAATTAGAAATTAAGTAAATGTTTTGAGTCTTATCAGACTTAATTAAATGACTAATTTCTGTCCTGGCTTTGCCACTGCTTGACAGTGGAAGTCTTATGTAAGTTGTCTGGATCATAGGCTTCTCATCTGAAAATGTGTTTCTTATGTATCCGACCTACCAGATAACACTTTAATGCTGTTGTGAAAATAAAATGTGATAAAAGATGTAAAATCTTTTGAAAATTAAAAGAATACTGATTCAAATCATTATATCCTATCAGTAATATTTATATTGTATATAGAAAGTTTAACTTTGTATTGTTTTTTAGATTCCACATATAATTGAAATCATGCGGTATTTGTCTTTTTTTTTTTCTTTCTTTGCGGTACACGGGCCTCTCACTGCTGTGGCCTCTCCCGTTGCGGAGCACAGGCTCCGGGTGCGCAGGCTCAGTGGCCATGGCTCATGGGCCCAGCCGCTCCGCGGCCTGTGGGATCCTCCTGGACTGGGGTGCGAACCCGTGTGCCCTGCATTGGCAGGTGGACTCTCAACCACTGTGCCACCAGGGAAGCCCGGTATTTGTCTTTTTGTGTCTGACTTATTTCACTAAGCATGATGCCTTTGAGGTCCATATGTTGTGTCACAAATGGTAAGATTTAATTAAAAAAAAAAGAACAAATAAAACAAAACTCATATATATACAGAAAAGAGATTGGTGGTTGTCAGAGGAGGGGGCACTGGGAGGTGGGTGAAATGGCTAAAGGGGATCAAGAGGTAAAAACTTGCAGTTATAAAATAAATAAGTCAGGGGATGTAATGTACAGCATGGTGACTATAGTCAATAATACTATATCGTAAATTTGAAAGTTGCTCTCATCACAAGAAAAAAAATCTGTAACTTGGTGTGGTGACAGACATTGTGGTGATATTTTGAAATGTATACGAATAATTGTGTTGTACACCAGAAGCTAATAGAATGTAGTATGTCAGTTATACTACAGTGAAAAAAAGAGAGTTTAACTCTGTAAAAGTGAACTACAGTTCCTTAAATTTTTTGACAAACCATACTGCCAGTTTTGCTACGAGACTTGTTATCGCCTCAAAGGCAGACATTTGGAAGTTGAACGAGGTAAATTATTTTATACATATACACACACCACATCTTTTATATCCATTCATCTGTTGATGGGCATTTGGGTTGCTTCCATATCTTGGCTATTGTAGATAGTGCTGCTATGAACATTGGGGTGCATGTAGCTTTTCGAATTAGTGTTTTCGTTTTTTCCAGATACATACCCAGGAGTGGAATTGCTGGATCATATGGTAGTTCTATTTTCAGTTTTTTGAGGAACCTCCATACTGTTTCCCCTAATGGCTTCACCAGTTTACATTCCCACCAATAGTGTACAAGAGTTTCTTTTTCTCCACATCCTTGCCAACATTTGTGATTTGTAGACTTTGTGATGATGGCCATTCTGACAGGTGTGAGGTGATATCTCATTGTGGTTTTGGTTTGCATTTCTCTAATAATTAGCGATGTTGAGCATCTTTTCATGTACCTGTTAGCCATCTGTATTCTTCTTTGGAAAAACGTCTATTCAGGTCTCTGCCCATTTTTTGATTGGGTTGTTTTTTTGATATTGAGTTGTATGAGCTGTTTGTATATGTTGACCCCCTTGTTGGTCATATCGTTTGCAAATAATTTCTCCCATTCTGTAGGTTGTCATTTCATTTTGTTTATGGTTCCCTTTGCTGTGCAAAATCTTTTAAGTTTAGTTAGGTCCCATTTGTTTATTCTTGTGTTTATTTCTTTTGCCTTAGGACAATGGTCCCCAACCTTTTTGGCACCAGGGACCAGTTTCATGGAAAACAATTTTTGCATGGATGGGGGCGGGGTTGTGGCAGATGGTTCAGGTGGTAATGCGAGTGATGGGGAGCGGCAGATGAAGCTTTGCTTGCTCGCCCACTGCCCACTGCTCACCTCCTGCTGTGCAGCCCAGTTCCTAACAGGCAGTGTACTGGTACAGGTCTGTGGCCCAGGGGTTGGGGACCCCTGCCTTAGGAGACAGATCCAAAGAAATATTGCTATGATTTATGTCAAAGAGTACAATCCTCTAACTGCCCTCTAGGCCTTGCCTCAGGGGCAAGCCAGTGCGTGTATGCTTCTCAGGAGCAAAGTTCAGCCTTCCCACAGCCCTCCTGTTAGTCCCAGTGGTCCTCCAACCAGCCAAGGGGGTTTGCCTCTCCTGTGTAGGAGCTCAGGACTGGGGTGCCCAATCTGTGGCTGTCACTGTTCCCCCCACCCTCACCCCAGGGTGGCTCTCCGCCTAAGTAGTCTCCATTTTCCTCTGAGTCCCCTCCCAGGGGCACAGGTCGTGACCTGAAACTTTTCTTCCCTTCCTGCTTAATTGTATGTAGATCTTTCTTACAGCCTTCATTGTACAGGAGTCTTTCTGTACATGATTAGTTCCGTGTTCTCCTAGTCTGCCATCTTGATCAATCCCCCTCTGATTTAGTATTTTTATACTATTAAATCTAATTAATTAATCAAAAAAGGGAAACAAAAAGCTTAATGAGCATCTCAATAGATTTTAAGAAGGTACTAAAAGTCAATTAACATTCCTCATTAAAAAAAAATCATAGCAAACTGGGTACCTTGACATTAAAAAGGTGTATATTTTATAGTAGAAGTCAATGGAATACACAGTAATGATAGAGTCCCAGAGAGTCCAGTAACTGTGGTGAAGATGCCTGCTATAATTATCATTATTTTACATTATTCTGGAAGTTCTCATTAAAGCACTGAGGTAGAAAGCCATAATAATCAAAATGCCTATGCAAAGGGAGAATACAGAATTCTCACAATTATAGATGGGTAGAACTAGGAATTTCAAGAAAACAAAACTGGTAATCACATTGAAAAATAGCTCAGCTATGTGGCCAGATTAAAAAACAGTCAGAAATTAGTAACCGCACTATAAACTGAAATTAACATTGAGAATATCTAATGAAAAATTTTATTCCAAAGAATAACAGATACAGAAAACATAGGCAGGAAGGAATTAACAAAAAAATGTAGCTGAAAGTTTACTGAATGACAGAAAAATTTAATAAATGGAGTGAAATACTGTGGTAAGGATTTTTAGAGAAGCAGTTTCCCTAAATTCATTTATCATGTGAATACTATTCCAATAAAAATCTAAGCATAATTTTTTTAAACAAACTGCTTCCAAAGTTTATATTGAATAATAAATTGGCAAGAATATTTAAGAAACTTATGGGAAAAGGGGTAATAAGGATGGTCTTGCCCTATCAGGTATTGACATTTTTATGTATATTGAAAACATGAGCTTCTGTGACATTATAATAAAATAAGCATCTAATTTACTGAAAATTAAAAGAATTTTGGGTTCTTTTCCTTGACTTCAGAAGGAAATAGATGCTTTTTCAGTAGTTATTGGAACTCTAAATATCAAGCATTGAAAGTCACCTTCAGGGATGATTCTGTCTATAGTAAAAGCAATGGCAAAAGCAGGGTGCTGGTCATTAGGAATGTCTCCCACATTTTGCATATAAAAACATCATGAGTGAAATGAAAAGTCAAATGACAAAAAGGAAATGTATTTGTAACATATGACAAATGATTAATATCAATTAATTGTATATATCATTATAAATATCATTAACATACAAAGGTCACACAAAAATCAATAAAATAGCTTCTTTTTAAAAAGAAAATGTTTGTTTTAGCCCACAAGAATAGCAAGTGGTCAAAGAGTTCATATTTTTTAAAGACTTCATTTTTATAAGTAATAAAGTCAAATTAAATCAAATGTAAATATTTTATTTTATAGTTTGAAAATGTGAATGTCCAGTGTTGGCAAAGTTATGGAGAAATATACACTTTTCTTTGTACATTGCTGATAGTAGCACATATAACAATGTATAATGTGTATATATATATATATATATATATAATATATATATATAAAATCTCCTTAATATATATAGGTATGTTCATTTTTTAACTTAGTAAATCCTGTCTAGGAATATATTGAAAGGAAAGAATAAGAAATGTACACAAAATATTTTTTCTTTAAAAATCTCTTTATTGGATATTTTAAAATTATAATACATACTTGTTGTAATACATAAAATGATACAGTACAAAATGTATGGAAGCAAAGTGAATTGTCTTCCCTTGCCTGCCTTCTGCCTATGCTTGTCATTCCTCTGTGGAAATCAATTTTAGTGGTCTGGTATCCTTCCACACCGTTTTCCTTTACAAATGAGTATATAGTATATTATATTAAAGGATTTTAGTTGGTTGATTGTCAGTGCAGAAATGGCTTATTTTAATACATGCTTTATTTTGTAGTGTCCTTTCACTTGTCAATATATTGTGGACATTTTTAGAAGTCAATGAGTACAGATCTAACTTGCTTTTCCTATTTCCTTATGTAGGCAAAAGCACACAAATATTGTATATATATTATAATGATAATGATAACATAATGATATAATCATATATTATATATGACTACATTGTATACGTATTATATATTACATAATATATATGATATACATTTATATATATAACATTTTAAATAAGTCAATTCGTGTCTTTTCTTTCTTGCCTTTTTCTTCTCTGTCTAGTCATTGTGGAATTATTTAAAATACCAAACAACTATTAAAAGAATCTAATAGTAGCAGAATTACTGTGTAAATTATGGGATATTTCTGTGATGGATTACTAGGCAGTCATGAAGCAACCATGCCTTTTGCTCTGTGTTTTCTTAAATTCTGTATTTCTCTATTTCATATCCACCTATCACAGGGCCAACTATATTAGCAACATTTTCTTATTTTCTGTATTCTTGATGCTCTGGCATTTGTAGCCTTGCTAAAGGGAGAGACTATCCATCTCAGGGTAATCTAAGAGCCAGTTCTTAGAGATAACAAAGGACTTGGCCAGGAGCACTTCTTCCATACACAAACCATGAATTTCAAGCTCATATCCCCCAGAAACTTCCTTATCTGTCTCTCACACACCAAGCCAATATTTCTCCTGCCCTAAATCAGCCCAGGGCCAGGTACCAGGAAACTAAAGGCCACCTCTGTGCCCCCAAACCACCAGAAGTATTCAAACTAGCCAATCCTAAGCTGTTTATCCTGCCCTGCCTTGCTTTTCCTATAGAAATTCCAGTAAAGTCTCTGGCCTAGGCCTTCCCCTCACTCCTGTCTGCTGCCTTCTGACCACCCTGATGCTTCCCCTGTGGCTCTGCATGACACATAGTGACCACCTCTCTGAGACCTGTGAGTGAGTATACAGGCACACCTCAGAGATATTGAGGGTTTCAGACCACCACAACAAAGCAAATATCACAATAAAGGGAGTCACACGAATTTTTCTGGTTTCTCAGTGCATATAAATTTATGTTTACACTATACTGTAATCTATTAAGTATGCAACAGCATTATGTCTAAAAGAACAATGCAGATAACTTAATTAAAAAATACTTTGTTACTAAAAAATGCTAACCATCATCTGAGCCTTTATAAAGTGAGCTGTAATCTTTTTTGCCTTGATGTTAATAGCTGCTGACTGATCAGGGTGGTGGTTACTGAAGGCTGGGGTGGCCGTGGCCATTTCTTAAAATAAAACAACAGTGACGTTTGCTGCATGGACTGACACATCCTTTCACAGTTTCTCTATAGTGTGAGAAGCTGTTTGATAGCCTTTTACCCACAGAAGAACTTCTTTCAAAATTGCAGTCAGTCCTCTCAAACCCTGCCATTGCTTTATCAACTAAGTTTACGTAATATTCTAGATCCTTTGTTGTCATCTCAACAATCTTCACAGCCTCTTCATTAGGAATAGATTCCATCTCAAGAAACCACTTACTTTGCTCATCCATAAGAAGCAACTCCTCACCTGCTAAAGTTTTATATTTATAACAAATATATAATAATAACGAGAAAGTTTGAAATATTGAAAGAATTACCAGAATGTATCACAGAAACATGAAGTAAGCAAATGCTGTTGGAAAGATGAAGGTGATAGACTTGCTGGATGTAGGGTTGCCACAAACCTTCAATTTGTATAAAAAACGCAGTATCTGTAAAGCACAGTAAAATGAGGTATACCTGTAATAAACTTCTTCTGGTGGCTGCCCTGACTTTACTATACTTTACGTGTGTAACACATACATTCTTAGAACACATTTATGTCCCAGGAAAATGGTACAAAACTGTATAAAAATGGACACTCCTGTTTCTAATACATATATATGTGTTTGTATACTAGAAAAATATTAGAAGGAATTGCACCAAAATGTTAATAGGGATTATTGTTGGTGTGATACTGAATGATTTCAATGTTTTTCTTTACATTTTTCTATATTTTCAAAAGTTTCAATAAGTTCAACATGATACATTCAACATGGATATAAATAAGGCTGTTTATATCTCTATCTATCTCTACCTACCTATTATTTTACATTCACAAAACTGAATTAATACTGGCTTTCTAAGTTCCAGAACCTAATTCATATAATAAATTTTCAAAGCTAGGACTTTTAGAATGGCTTGTATACCATGTCATTCTCTTAACTCTCTTAAATCTGATTTCTGATGGTTTTTTTTTGTATCATGACTCTGTCTTCTCAAATAAATAAAAGGGCAAAGAATGACACATATCTCCTGGCCTCCATGATGTAGAAAAGATACCATTGTGAGTATGACTGATGTCTGATAGAGTCATTTAGTTTCCAAGAGAAAAACTGAGTAACAGGATATGATAGAAAGCTCTAATCTAAGAGATTATGACTCAGTCCTTGCTCTCTCTGCAAAATGAACTCTTTGTAAACTATGACCCATCAATATTCTTGTATGCAGGAAATATTTTCATTTGACTTCTGATTTAATTTTGAATCAAGCTTAATGATTTTCAGTTTGTGATGAGGCCAAGTCCAGTGGTGAGTGGATGCCTGCTGTGGAAAAGGGTTTTATCATTTTAACTTGGACCAAGTGAAATAGAAACTTTAATTGACTCTCAAACTGGTTGATGGGCAAAACTGAACATGAAGATTTGATGCCATATCAATAAGTGAAATTAACATTTAAAAAAAGTGATGAGCTAACAAATTGTGCCAGACTAAAGAATCGGGGGCGGAGTATACGGAGGATGTCCTGTGGCTTCCCTGGTTCTAGAAACTGAAACCCTTAAAAACACAGGCCAGGACATTTCTTGTACCATTGAAAAAATTAATCTAATGCCAGACAATGAGAATTAAATGTATGCCAGATATATTAAATACATGTCAACATCAGTCTGGATGTGAGATTTTAGTGAATTTCCGAAAAACATACATGCTTCTTAATAAATTTTCTTTTCTATACAAGAATCTAATCCTTTTCTAAACAAAATCAGACCATTTAAATCTAAATTACTCAAGATGTCTTTCAAACTAGATAATTTTAAAATGTTTCTTAAAATTTAACTATAATTGATTTACAGTATTGTATTAGTTTCAGGTATACAGCTTCAGATTCCGTTATAGGTTATTACAAGATATTGAATGTAGTTCCATGTGCTATACAGTAAATCCTTATTGTTTATCTATTTTTTTACATTTTGTAAACATGTTTGTATTTCTTTATAATCCTTTTAATTAATATAGTTCTAACCACTCATATGAACTATAGCTTTTAACCAAAAATAACTAATTTCAATTCTCCTTCCTTCCCCAAAACCCCTCCCACACTACATATACTTTTTTTTTTTCTAACATCTTTATTGGAGTATAATTGCTTTACAATGGTGTGTTAGTTTCTGCTGTATAACAAAGTGAATCAGCTATACATATACATACATCCCCATATCTCTTTCCTCTTGCGTCTCCTTCCCTCCCACCCTCCATATCCCACCCCTCTAGGTGGTCGCAAAGGACCGAGGTGATCTCCGTCTGCTATGCGGCTGCTTCGCACTAGCTAGCTATTTTACATTTGGTAGTGTATATATGTCCATGCCACTCTCTCAGTTCGTCCCAGCTTACCCATCCCCCTCCCCGTGTCCTCAAGTCCATTCTCTACGTCTGCGTCTTTATTCCTGTCCTGTCCCTAGGTTCTTCAGAACTTTTTTTTTTTTTAGATTCCATATATATGTGTTAGCATACGGTATTTGTTTTTCTCTTTCTGACTTACTTCACTCTGTATGACAGATTCTAGGTCCATCCACCTCACTGCAAATAGTTCAATTTCGTTTCTTTTTATGGCTGAATAATATTCAATTGTGTGTATGTGCCACATCTTCTTTATCCATTCCTTTGTCGATGCACACTTAGGTTGCTTCCATGTCCTGGCTATTGTAAATAGAGCTGTAATGAACATTTTGGGACATGACTCTTTTTGAATTATGGTTTTCTCAGGGTATATGCCCAGTGGTGGGATTGCTGGGTCGTATGGTAGTTCTATTTTTAGTTTTTAAGAAACCTCCGTACTATTCTCCATAGTGGCTGTATCAATTTACATTCCCACCAACAGTGCAAGAGGGTTCCCTTTTCTCCACACTCTCTCCAGCATTTACTGTTTGTAGATTTTTTGATGATGGCCATTCTGACCTGTGTGAGGTGATACCTCATTGTAGTTTTGATTTGCATTTCTCGAATGATTAGTGATGTTGAGCATCCTTTCATGTGTTTGTTGGCAATCTGTGTATCTTCTTTGGAGAAATGCCTATTTAGGTCTTCTGCCCATTTTTGGATTGGGTTGTTTGTTTTTTTGGTATTGAGCTGCATGAGCTGCTTGTAAATTTTGGAGATTAATCCTTTGTCAGTTGCTTCATTTGCAAATATTTTCTGCCATTCTGAGGGTTCTCTTCTCGTCTTGTTTATGGTTACCATTGCTGTGCAAAAACTTCTAAATTTCATTAGGTGCCATTTGTTTATTTTTGTTTTTATTTCCATTTCTCGAGGAGGTGGGTCAAAAAGGATCTTGCTGTGATTTATGTCATAGAGTGTTCTGCCTATGTTTTCCTCTAAGAGTTTGATAGTGTCTGGCCTTACATTTAGGTCTTTAATCCATTTTGAGTTTATTTTTGTGTATGGTGTTAGGGAGTGTTCTAATTTCATTCTTTTACATGTAGCTGTCCAGTTTTCCCAGCACCACTTATTGAAGAGGCTGTCTTTTCTCCATTGTATATTCTTGCCTCCTTTATCAAAAATAAGGTGACCATATGTGTGTGGGTTTATTTCTGGGCTTTCTATTCTGTTCCATTGATCTATATTTCTGTTTTTGTGCTAGTACCATATTGTCTTGATTCCTGTAGCTTTGTAGTATAGTCTGAAGTCTGGGAGCCTGATTCCTCCAGCTTCATTTTTCTTTCTCAAGATTGCTTTGGCTATTCGGGGTGTCTTGTGTTTCCATACAAATTGTGAAATTTTTTTCTTCTTCTGTGAAAAATGCCATTGGTAGTTTGATAGGGGTTTCATTGAATCTGTAGATTGCTTTGGGTAATATAGTCGTTTTCACAATGTTGATTCTTCCAATCCAAAAACATGGTATATCTCTCCATCTGTTTGTGTCATCTTTAATTTCTTTCATCAGTGTCTTATAGTTTTCTGTATACAGGTCTTTTGTCTCCTTAGGTAGGTTTATTCCTAGATATTTTATTCTTTTTATGCAGTGGTAAATGGGAGTGTTTCCTTAATTTCTCTTTCAGATTTTTCATCATTACTTTATAGGAATGCAAGAGATTTCTGGGCATTAATTTTGTATCCTGCTACTTTACCAAATTCATTGATTAGCTCTAGTAGTTATCTGGTAGGATTCTCTATGTATAGTATCATGTCATCTGCCAACAGTGACAGCTTTACTTCTTCTTTTCCCATTTGGATTCCTTTTGGATTGCTGTGGATAAAACTTCCAAAACTATGTTGAATAATATTGGTGAGAGTGGACAACCTTGTCTTGTTCCTGATCTTAGAGGAAATGGTTTCAGTTTTTCACCATTGAGAACAATATTGGCTGTGGGTTTGTCAAATATGGGCCTTATTATTTTCAGGTAAGTTCCCTCTATGCATACTTTTGGAGGGTTTTTTATCTTAAATGGGTGTTGAATTTTTTCAAAAGCTTTTTCTGCATCTATTGAAATGATCATATGGTTTTTCTCCTTCAATTTGTTAATATGGTTTATCACATTGATTGATTTGTGTATATTGAAAAATCCTTGCATTCCTGGGCTAAACCCCACTTGATCATGGTGTGTGATCTTTTTAATGTGCTGTTGGATTCTGTTTGTTAGTATTTTGTTGAGGATTTTTACATCTGTGTTCATCAGTGATATTGGCCTGTAGTTTTCTTTCTTTGTGACATCTCTGTCTGGTTTTGGTATCGGGTGATGGTGGCCTTGTAGAGTAAGTTTGGGAGTGTTCCTCTCTCTGCTATATTTTGGAAGAGTTTGAGAAGGATAGGTGTTAGCTTTTCTCTAAATGTTTGATAGAATTCACCTGTGAAGCCATCTGGTCCTGGACTTTTGTTTGTTGGAAGATTTTTGGGTTTTTTTTTTTGTTGTTGTTTTTTTTTTGCTGTACGTGGGCCTCTCACTGTTGTGGCCTCTCCCATTGTGGAGCACAGGCTCTGGACGTGCAGGCTCAGCGGCCATGGCTCATGGGCCCAGCCGCTCCGCGGCATGTGGGATCTTCCCAGACCGGGGCACGAACCTGTGTCCCCTCTATTGGCAGGCGGACTCTCAACCACTGCGCCACCAGGGAAGCCCCTGTTGGAAGATTTTTAATCACAGCCTCAATTTCAGTGCTTGTGATTGCTCCATTTATATTTTCTGTTTCTTCCTGGTTCAGTCTCAGATGGTTGTGCCTTTCTAAGCATTTGTCTATTTCTTCCAGGTTGTCAATTTTATTGGCATATAGTTGCTTGTAGTAATCTCTCATGATCCTTTGTATTTCTTCAGTGTCAGTTGTTATTTCTCCTTTTTCATTTCTAATTGTATTGATTTGAGTCTTCTCCCTTTTTTTCTTGATGAGTCTGGCTAATGGTTTATTGATTTTGTTTATCTTCTCAAAGAACCAGCTTTTAGTTTTATTGATCTTTGCTATTGTTTCCTTCATTTCTTTTTCATTTATTTCTGATCTGAACTTTATGATTTCTTTCCTTCTGCTAACTTTGGGAGTTTTTGTTTTTCTTTCTCTAATTGCTTTAGGTGTAAGGTTAGTTTGTTTATTTGAGATGTTTCTTGTTTCTTGAGATAGGATTGTATTGCTATAAACTTCCCGCTTAGAACTGCTTTTGCTGCATCCCATAGGTTTTGGATTGTCGTGTTTCCATTGTCATTTGTCTGTAGGTATTTTTTGATTTCCTCTTTGATTTCTTCAATGATCTCTTGGTTATTTAGTAGTGTAATTTTTAGCTTCCATGTGTTTGTATTTTTTACAGATTTTTTCCTGTAATTGATATCTAGTCTCATAGTATTACAGTCGGAAAAGATACTTGATACAATTTCAATTTTCTTAAATTTACAAGGCTTGATTTGTGACCCAAGCTATGATCTATCCTGGAGCATGTTCCATGAGCAGTTGAGAAGAAAGTGTATTCTATTGTTTTTGGATGGAATGTCCTATGAATATCAATTAAGTCCATCTTGTTTAATGTATCATTTAAAACTTGTGTTTCCGTATTTATTTTCATTTTGGATGATCTGTCCATTGGTGAAAGTGGGGTGTTAAAGTCCCCTACTATGATTGTGTTACTGTCGATTTCCCCTTTTATGGCTGTTAGCATTTGCCTTATGTATTGAGGTGCTCCTATGTTGGGTGCATAACTACTTACAATTGTTATATCTGCTTCTTGGACTGATCTCTTGGTCATTATGTAATGTTCTTCTTTGTCTCTTTTAATAGTCTTTATTTTAAAGTCTGTTTTGTCTGATATGAGAATTGCTACTCCAGTTTTCTTTTGATTTCCATTTGCATGGAATATGTTTTTACGTTCCCTCACTTTCAGTCTGTATGTGTCCCTAGGTCTGAAGTAAGTCTCTTATACACAGCATATATACAGATCTTGTTTTTGTATTCATTCAGACAGTCTATGTATTTTGGTTGGAACATTTAATCCACTGACCTTTAAGGTAGTTATTGATATGTATGTTCCTATTACCATTTTCTTAATTGTTTTGTTTTTGTAGGTCTTTTCCTCCTCTTGTGTTTCTTGCCTAGTGGAGTTCCTTTAGCTTTTGTTGTAAAGCTGGTTTGGTGGTGCTGAATTCTCTTAGCTTTTGCTTGTCTGTAAATGTTTTAATTTCCCTGTTGAATCTGAATGAGATCCTTGCTGGGTAGAGTAATCTTGGTTGTAGGTTTTTCTCCTTCATCACTTGTAATATGTCCTGCCACTCCCTTCTGGCTTGCAAGGTTTCTGATGAAAGATCTGCTGTTAACCTCATAGGGATTCCCTTATATGTTATTTGTTGTTTTTCCCTTGGTGCTTTTAATATTTTTTGTTTGTATTTAATTTTTGATAGTCTGGTTAATATGTGTCTTGGTATGTTTCTCCTTGGATTTATCCTGTATGGGGCTCTCTGTGCTTCCTGGACCTGATTTACTATGTCTTTTCCCATATTAGTGAAGTTTTCAATTATAATCTCTTCAAATATTTTCTCAGTCCCTTTCTTTTTCTCTTCTTCTCCTGGGATCCCTATAATTCAAATGTTGGTGCATTTAATGTTATCCCAGAGGTCTCTGAGATTGTCCTCAATTCTTTTCACTGTTTTTTCGTTATTCTGCTTTGCGGTAGTTATTTCCACTATTTTATCTTACAGTTCACTTATGCGGTCTTCTTCCTCAGTTATTCTGCTATTGATTCCTTCTAGAGAATTTTTAATTTCATGTATTGTGTTTTTCATCACTGTTTGTTTGCTCTTTAGTTCTTCTAGGTCCTTGTTAAACCTTTCTTGTATTTTCGGCATTCTATTTCCAAGATTTTGGATCATCTTTACTATCATTACTCTGAATTCTTTTTCAGGTAGACTGCCTATTTCGTCTTCATTTGTTTGGTCTGGTGGGTTTTTACCTTGCTCCTTCATTTGCTGTGTGCTTCTCTGTCTTCTCATTTTGCTTCACTTACTGTGTTTGGGGTCTCCTTTTCACAGGCTGCAGGTTCATAGTTCCAGTGTTTTTGGTGTCTTCCCCCAGTGGCTAAGGTTGGTTCAGTGGGTTGTGTAGGCTTCCTCGTGGAGGGGCCTAGTGCCTGTGTTCTGGTGGATGAGGCTGTATCTTTTCTTTCTGGTGGGCAGGACCACATCCGGTGGTCTGTTTTGAGGTGTTTATGACCTTATTATGATTTCAGGCAGCCTTTCTGCTAATGGGTGGGGTTGTGTTCCTTTCTTGCTAGTTGTTTGGGATAGGGTGTCTAGCACTGTAGCTTGCTGGTTGTTGAGTGGAGCTGGGTCTTAGCATTGAGATGGAGATCTCTGGGAGAGCTTTTCCCGTTTGATATTATGTGGAGCCAAGAGGTCTCTGGTGGACCAATATCCTGAACTTGGCTCTCCCACATCAGGGGCATAGGCCTGACACTCGGCCGGAGCACCAAGACCCTGTCAACCATACAGCTTTTGGGAAGTCTGTGGTCTTCTGCCAACATTCAGTGGGTGTTCTGTAGGAGTTGTTCCATATGTGGATTATTTCTGATGTATTTTTGGGGAGGACGGTGATCTCCACGTCTTACTCCTCTGCCATCTTGAAGGTTTCTCGAAATCAGGATCTTTATTGAAGGAGCCCAGTTCTAATATCAGTTGACTTTCTTAGTTTCAGTGTGATTATAGTAGTCTCCAGTTTGAGGGTGCTGCAAACTCTGGAACTCCCCACTCAGGAGGCCCCCCTTTGAACATGCTGCCTCTCCCCTTCTACCTATCTAATTTATATATAGTGGTGTGTATCTATTCACCCCATACTCCTAATTTATCCCTCCCCCTCCCCTTTCCCCTTTGGTAACCATATGTTTGTTTTCTATGTCTGTGAGTGTGTTTCTGTTTTGTAAAGAAGTTGATTTTTATTATTTTTTTAGATTCCACGTTTAAGAGATATCATATAATATTTTTCTTTCTCTGCCTGACTTACTTCACTTAGTATGGTAATCTCTGGGTCTATCCATGTTGCTGCAAATGACATTATTTCATTCTTTTTTTATGGCTGACTGGTATTCCATAGTGTGTGTGTGTGCACGCACACGTGCATGTGTGTGTTGTGTGTGTATGCCACATTTTCTTATCCATTCATCTGTTGATGGACATTTAAGTTGTTTCCATGTCTTGGCTATTGTGAATAGTGCCACTATGAACATTGGTGTGCAGGTATCTCTTCGAATTAGAGTTTTCATCTTTTCTGGATATATGCACAGGAGTGGGATTGATGGATCATATGGTAACTCTTTTTTAGCTTTTTAATCAATCTAGGTAATTTTAAGTGCATCCTGCCAGAATGCTTATCACATAAGGGGGAAAATATGTATGTATATTCTTTTTTTTTTTTTTTTTTTTGCGATACGCGGGCCTCTGACTGTTGTGGCCTCTTCCGTTGCGGAGCACAGGCTCTGGACACGCAGGCTCAGCGGCCATGGCTCACGGGCGCAGCCGCTCCGCGGCATGTGGGATCTTCCTGGACCGGGGCACGAACCCGTGTCCCCTGCATCGGCAGGCAGACTCTCAACCACTGTGCCACCAGGGAAGCCCCTGTATGTATCATTCTTTACAAATAAATGCAGTAACTTTTTTTTCTGAAAGCAAATTTTTGATTGTCTGTTCCTTATATCTGTTACAGGATTCAATGGGTTCATCACTTGGGTGCTTAGCCAATGAACACACTAAGTACTTTCAATGAAAGCAGAAGCATTTATTACTTGGGATAAGTAAGGAGACAGGGAGACAGCTCTCAACTGTCTCCCCAAATGACTGGTTGGGGAAATTTTAAGCCTGGGGGGTCATGCATATTCATGAAAGGGTAGGCATGATCATTATAATGAAGCAAAGGTTACTCTAGGCTGCCCAAAACTGCAAGCAAGTAGGTGTTTGGCTGTTTGTTTGCACTGTGGTATCTTGTTGACTGGAATGCACTGTAACCTTTTTGGAACATCTTGTGTTTGGAACTTTCTACAATTTAACAGTGAGTTTTTGCAAAAACAAGGCACACTTTGATTCAACCCCATCCTTTCCTTACTGCTTCCTAGCTAAGGTATCCTCTCTTCCAAAACATTGAATATTGTCCAGAACCATGAAACGTCTAAGATTTTACTCTACTTGTACAATAAGTTAGTTTGCCACAATTTCATGGATGCTGGTAGAAGACATGAGAATCTTGGGTCAGAGATGAAGAACAGTTTATTATTCACAGAAATAACAGTATCCAGACTGGTCAGTTTTCCTTTGTCTCCATATTCCATGGGGGTGAAAGCAGATGGATCCAGATGGATGGATCACACACAGTGCGCTGTGTTCCACTAGAGAAATCTTGACTTGTGGGATCTGAATCTTTTATAGTGGGCAGTATGCATGCCTGTCCTTTGCTTTGGACGGAGATATCTTTATCACACAGGTTAGTGAGCAAACATGTCCTTTGCTCTGGAGAGAGACACGATCTCCACCTTTCAAGGCTGTTTGATCTACAAATATCTTTTAAAAAATAGACTAGAACAAAGGGCAGTATGTATCTCTGCTTACAAGATGTTCAGAAATGCAAGGCACATGGAAAATAGTCTTACAACAAACACGTGAAGATTATCCTTAGGAATGGGTTTCCAAATGGAAGAAACAAGTTGTTTGTTCTAGGAATCCTAGGCTAGTTGGCAATAAGGACTTTATGTACCATGTTTGTCATCAAACATTAGGCCGCACTCAGGATTGCTTGTTATATATCATAGATGCTCCTTTGCTCTACCTCTATGAATCACTGTTTGTACTTTAAAACATTGCTGTGCTCAACATGTAAGAACAGTGATGGAGTGTGGTAGCTGGAATTCTAAGGTGGTTACCAGTGACCCTCATCTATATATAATCCTCTTCCATGGTGTATAGGTGGGACCTCTGAATATGATGAGATATCACTCCAGTGATTATGTTACATTATATCAGTATTACAGAAGGGGGATTATCTGGAGTGGGCATGAGCTAATCAAGTGATCCTTTCAAAAGCATAGAGTTTTCTCTGGTTAATCACAGAGGAAGGAGTCAGAGAAAAGAGTATCACTGATCTGGAAGAAAGCAAACATCCCTGTCATAAACTGCCTTAGGGGACCATGTGGCAAGGAACTCTGGAAAGCCTCTCGGAGCCAAGAGCAGCTCCTGCCTGACAGCCAGCAAGGAACAGGGACCTCCATCTCATAGTTGGAAGGAAATGAATTCTCCAGTAACTGTGGAAGACTAGAGAAGACCCCAAGCTCCACGTGAGAACACAGATTGGGCAACACCTTGATTTTACTCTGATGAGGGAGCAGAGAACCCAGGTGCACCCTGCCTGGACTTCTCTGAGCTAACGCATGGGAATTGTTTTAAGCCACCAAGTTTGTGGTGATTTGTTGTGCAGTAGTAAAAACATAAATAGAAGGGAGGACCAAGGTAGAGAGCTCTTGTTTATGGCGTATACATTTTAATTTCCTGCAGCTTCCCTGAAGATTCCATTGTATAACCTAAGGTAACCACTCTAATCAACTGTTTTCCTACAATCCTTTTCCTGAACTCTGCTCTTAACTTTTCCTGAGTGACAAATTCTTGACCAATTCAAAATGAAACCACCATTTACTAAGTTTTTACTCTGTCATAAGCACTTACATTATGCTTTTTATATATGATTACATTTAAACTTCACAACAATCTTGGAAGGATAATGTTCCTATATTTAATAAAAAGCAACTGCAATTTTGAGGGTAAAGTATCTAATTAGAATAGACTAACAAGTTGTCGAATTAGGATTCCAGCCTCACTATGTCTGACTTCAAATCATATTTTTATATGCTGCGTGCTATTATCTCTCAATACTGAAAAAATCACTGTAGTATGCATTACTTATAATTACCAATATCCAGTACTGCTCAACTTCTAAGTATAAGGGGGAATGGACTTCTTACTCTTTTGAAGTTAGGTGTGATCGTGTAACTAGTATTGGACAATGAAATGTTAGTAAATATGATGTACATCACCTCTGGGCCAAGGCATTTAATAGCTGGGGCTTGACTGCAATTTTCTCTTTTCCTACCAGAACTATCCTGGGAGCCGAGAGTTAAGAGGGAGCCCACGTTAACCTTGGTTTCTGAGTGGTTCTGATAAGCAGAACCTCCCATATTGGACTTCTCATATGAGCAAGAAATAAACGTTTGTTGTTTTAAGCCACTGAGATTTCAGAGCTGTATTGTTACTGTGGCGCAAACTAGTCTTTCCTGCCTAGTACAATTACTTGAATTAGCGTTATAACCAGCAGGGTCTGCAATTCTTATTGATATATTTCGTTTGATTTTGGGCGCTAGCACCCATCTTATACTCTGTGCTTTAACTCTACTGATCTGCTTCCAGGTCTTTGAATGCTTAGTGTTTTCCCAGACCTCAGGACCCTTGAAGCCTTCTTCCCTCTGCTTGAAACAGGAAAGAGTTCATCATAGTTTCTGGTTAAGAATGGGCTACGGATTCAGGCTAGTCTAGATTTGTATCCAGAAACATCCATTTCCACTCTGTACTGCTGTGGGCAAGTAACTTAATCCCTATTGCCCTCACTTTCTTATCTGAAAAATGGGATAATAATATTGCATCTATCATAGGACTGCTGTGAATGTTAAGCAAAAAAAAAGAGAAACATTTAGAATAAATGTTATTATTACTATTATTAAAAACGTCACTCATATGTCATCTCTTTCAGAAGGTCTTCCTGATTCTTCTAGGTTTGATTAGGTAGTCCTTTATTGTGCTGCTGCAATGGATTGTTAAGACATTTATAAAACTATTTCAAATACTTGTCTGTTTCTTCTTCTCTAATGTCAGCATTTGAAAAATATCAATTAGAAGCAAAATAACGTATTGCTAGCACCCAGTAGTGAATAAATGTTTTCTGAATGAATAAGAAACTTTTGAGTCAATCGCTGTGGGTCTAAGCTAGTAATTAGTACTAAGGAAATAATTATGAGCCTCAAGTAAAATTAATCTTATAAATGATAATTGCATGAATTAATCTAGTTACAGAAGTGTTCTTTTAACTACCTTGATTGATTGAAGCTTCATTTTTTAGAGTTATATTAAATGCGATGTAATTTTAAAAAATTGAGATCGTTTTTAATTTTCTGAAATTGCTAAAAGCACAAAGTTTATATTCTAAATCATTTGAAATACAGCTGATCGTTTTGGCATTAGCAACCTGGATTATGTTTAGAGAGGTACTCTGCCCATCACACTTAGTAATAAATGTCAACAATTAACATTACTGTTTATGAACACCCAAAATTGCTGCAAGGTAGATAATAAGGTTTAAATGTATTGTCTTTGTATTCTAAAATAATATTTTTGCTGATGTCCCATTTATAATCATATGTTGATTTAGACATTTGATAAAACTGAACTTTTAGCTTAGTGAAAGGAAAAACCCCACATTTTTGGTTTTGATAAGTTTGTAATTTCTCAAAAAAAAAATCTGAAATTTTTTTGTTGGTGTCTGGTTTTTAAGTTGGTGACTTACCTCCCAATGTAAACAATTTTGTAGTCAACAATGCCTGCCAAACAAAAGTAATTCTCAAAGTTAAATTTTTTTAAATATGGGAAATGAATTTCACCTTGGATATTAAATCTTTATCATGCTAAAGTTTGGAGACTTTTTTCTTTAATGATATTTAGAATTTTTGCTCCACCACTGTGGAGCTGTCTTTCCTACTGTCTGATTCCTGTGTGTAATATAGCCTGCTTGCCAAGGGGGAGAGATCCCTTTTTTGATCAGGGGCTGCTGCTAGCAGAGTGGGAAGTTCATTTTCTCATGCTTGTGCAAAATGAAGGTTCTTGAAGATAATTAGGTTCTACTTTTCAGTATGGAAAGACATGATAATAGTGAATAAATAGAGAGAGAAGGAGAGGAAGAATAAAAAGAGATTCATATTATATTATGTAACTTGTGCAGACCAAGAGGTGACAAGGACATGGTTCCCTAGAAATTTAAATACTTAAGAAACAAAATGCATTTTAATTACCAGCACCTTTAGGTTAGCACCTAATGAGACTGTTTCAACTAGGTAGGGTGTTCAGTGTTTCAAAGAAACACAAGGTCCGAGCGTTAAAGCCAAAGGTCAGTCCCTTGTTCTACGTGACTGTGTGTCCACTTGAACCTAACTGCCTTTGAATTTCCCTTCAGTCTCGTGAACCAGTGCTCAACCAAGAATGACCCCAGGAGATGCCACTGTGCCAGGTTCAGCTGTGAGGAGGAGACACGTGTGGTCACATCCTCACCTTACCTGTAGGCAGGGAGGGATGCTCCTATGGCCTTTGCGGCTGCCCTTTCTGGGATAGAAGGAAGAGATCTGTCTATGAAAAAAGAACTCCTGTGTTTGCTTTTCTTTTCCTTCTGTCACACCTGGGCCTATGATTTCTGTCACAGCTGTCTGTGTATGCGTTTCCTTTCTCCACTGTTTAGCTTCAGTTTGGTTGCACGCCCCAGAATGTCCTTCAATGAACCTAATTAATTTTGCCCATTTTCAGAATAGCCCTTTGGGTAAATATTAAGGGGGCTTACAGTCTTGCAAGAAGAAGGTGATTGTTTGCAAATTCCATAAGGTGAGAGATCACTGTGTTTGTTTCAGTGGTGAAGAGTGAGTGATAATCAGTTCTGGGAAGGGACTGAGCTCTTCACTGCTACAAGCTGATGAGAAGAGGTTAGGGGCTGGGCTTGGGAACTGCTCTTCTGGGCCGTCGAATCCCTTGCACATGGGTGGGCAGTGACAGTTTCATGTCTACTCCCCGTCAGAGATACGAAGGCTCCAGTTGGTGTTATTTTTGGTCAGTGAAGGGTTGGGGGCATGAGTATGGTGCTTTGAGCATCCTCTGAATTTTTCTTTGCTCTTAGCTGACCTTAATGATACACATTCCAAAATTTGGCAGTGGAATGTATGCAGGACATTGGCAACTGTCAATAAGACTTCAGCTTATTGTAGTCTATGTAATAAACCAGATTTTAAAAGGCCTATTCATTCTAAGTTTTATAATATTTTAACCTGTGTTATTTTCCCTTTCAAGGCATCTAAACAGCTAGAATATCTATGAGCAAATCATTCAGTTTGTCAAAAACTAACAAACAAAATCACACTTTTTTCCCTGTTTTTGTGGCAAATATGTAGTGAACCCAGCACTATATGCCTGTGACTTGTACTGTTCTGTTGGGAGTTATGTGCAACTTATAAAAGTGCAAGGAGGGCTTCCCTGGTGGCGCAGTGGTTGAGAGTCCGCCTGCCGATGCAGGGGACACGGGTTTGTGCCCCGGTCCCGGAGGATCCCACGTGCTGCGGAGCAGCTAGGCCCATGAGCCATGGCCGCTGAGCCTGCGCGTCCGGAGCCTGTGCTCCGCAACGGGAGAGGCCACAACAGTGAGAGGCCCGCGTAATGCAAAAAAAAAAAAAAAAAAAAAAAGTGCAAGGAAAAGCAATTTTCCATTCCTAAACTTTTTTCACAGTTATCTTCCACAAAATGTTTCCTTAATTCTTATGTCTAATAGCTGCTATTAAAACATAGTTTAACTGCACAAAACAGATATATTGAAAAAGAAAAATGTTAATATGCCATATGTATTTAGCATTTGTAATTTTTTGTTTATCCATAAAAAATTCTGGGATTGATCAAATGGTAAGGTGAAACTAGTCATTTTTTTGTTTTGTTTTTGCTCATACTCCTTACTCTTCCTTCTTTACTTAACATAAATATCATATAAATATCATTTTTGATTCCCCTGAGTTTCTTTCTCCAGTATTTTCTATTTCATTTTCTTCTTTTTATTGTTTTTTCTATATTCTTTCCCTTTTTTCATTTTCTAATTTCCCTTTTCCCTGGTCTTTCTTGCTGCCTTTCTTTCTCCTTCTTTCTCCTTTGTTGTGTTTTAAAAGAATAAAGAAATAAATTATGTCCACCAGAGGGCAGTCTGATCCTACACACACACACACACACACACACACACACACACACACACACACACACACACACACACACACACACTTTCACGCGCGCACACGCATACAAACTCACCTCCTTTTTTTCCTCTCTTTTCCCTTTCTTTTACAATTCTCTTCCAGGAGGAATGTGAATAAGAGTAGGTGGTAAACAAAATAAAACAAAAAACCCTTTCGTGTATAAACTTCTTTTATTATTGCTTACGTGTGGGCACGTAGTCTCAATGATTTGGTTTGTTAAAGACTCAGTCTTCTCTAGGTTTGTATAAGGAGTATATAGACCCTTACTCTGACAGCCTGAAGGAAACAATAAAATGACTTGGATTTGTTTGTCTCAGAAGCTACCAAAATACATGGTGAAAATGAAAACTTGGACTGTGAGGTTTCAAATGTATAAGGCAAGAAAGTCAGTAGCCTCATTTTATGGGATCCCTGTAAAATGTGTGTGACTCCAGCATTCAAGAATTTTACACTCTCATTTTAAAAATTTATAAGCCAAGTCTTTATTTTTCTCTATTTCTGCAATCATCTGGGCCTCAGTTTACTCCTCTGTAAATACAAATACTTTTGACTATGATCCTTGCAGACTTTACATATGTTCCCTGTGTAAGTGGGATGTCAATGTCAAAAAAGAAAGGGCTACCTGAACCACAACTACTGAGCCCACATGCCACAACTCCTGAAGCCCACGTGCCTAGAGCCCATGCTCTGCAACAAGAGAAGCCACAGCAATGAGAAGCTCGCACACCACAATGAAGAGTAGGCCCTGCTCACCACAACTAGAGAAAGCCCATGCGCAGCAACAAAGACCCAATGCAGTCAAAAATAAAAATAAATAATTTTTTTTAAAAAAAGGGCTTGAGCTTTTCCTCTTCCTCACCTTCCTGACCTGTACATGTCTTGTCACCTGAAAGTCCCACTCTGCCCCCATAAGAGGTATGGGTGAATGAAAGGAATTTTCTACATAAAAGCTTGGTGATTTTTGACTTGAGGTGTGCTGAGGTGTGAGAGAAAGTCTATTTTATCTTTATTTTCTAAAACAATGAGAAGAAAAATGAGGGGCTACATGAACACTCTAAAAAAACAGGGGTGCCTGAGCAATCCATTCAAAGGCTGAAATCCTGAGGGCTGAAGGGAGAAGAAAGTTTCATGGCTAGACTTTCAGTTTCTGAAGCCTTGAGCTGTTCCTTATTTGTACAAGGACACAGACTCTGTACTAGTCTTTTTTTTTTTTTTGCGGTATGCAGGCCTCTCACTGTTGTGGCCTCTCCCGTTGCGGAGCACAGGCTCCGGACGCACAGGCTCAGCGGCCATGGCTCATGGGTCCAGCCGCTCCGCGGCATGTGGGATCTTTCCGGACCGGGGCACGAACCCACGTCCCCTGCATTGGCAGGCGGACTCTCAACCACTGCGCCACCAGGGAAGCCCTGTACTAGTCTATCTTACATAATCAGCATGAACTTTGAAATTGATTGGAAGCTCTCAATAAATTTGATGTTGTAGAGGGGATTTAGAATTCACTAATTTCAGAATACTAGGCTATTAAATTAGTAACATTGAACATTCTAATGTTATGTTGAAATAAAGTAGAGAGAGAAAATATCTGTGAATTTCAAGTGATTTTCAGTTGAATTCGAATGTAATGATCTGCTAGTACTCTTTCCAAGGATTTCAGTGGACAATTTCTGCCATAGGAATAATTTCTCAAAAGATTTGATCTTTCTGTGGTACAGAACGTTACTGTATGCATTACTTATCCTAGCGGTATCTGGGTTGGTAGATATTTTGGAATGTGAAGTGTGGTTTTGAGCTTCTGCCTGTACGAACACTGGGGAGATGCAACTGAAGAGGTATTTTCAATGTGGTGCTGATCCAAATTAAAGACTTGCTAAAGAGATTGAGCTCAGAATTTAAAAAGTTCCTTTTTAATCTGAACGTCCCACCAGGCACTAAACATGTTGACTCAAGTAGAAAAGAGGGATCCCTGTCATGAAATCCTAAAGTTAGAAAGAACCAAGATTTCTAAGTGGGTTTCCACATCTTGCATATATGTAACTTAAGTTTGCATATATTTAAAGAAGTTGTTCCATAGTCATAATGGTTATGTGTAATGTTTGGTTCTGAATACTTTTTAGATAAATCTAGAGCTAGAATACCCAGCTAATCTTTGACATAACCATACACATGTATTCAACTACTCCAAATACTTACCAGATCATCGTTCCTATAGCTTGGTCTATGGCTAGTTATGATTTATCCTCTATGAATAAAGACAGTTTCTCAGGGTAAGAGGATGGCATTAAGGAGGCAAGTATTACCGAAGAGAGGCCCTTTTTACTTTACCAGGAACCCCTTATGAACATTGTTGCACTAAAGAATTTCATACACAAAAATCCCAAAAATTTCAGTTAATGTGATTAAATAAAATAATGATGTTAATGCATATGAAGTTTCATGCTAGTGTTTCAGTGACTTAGGCGATCATGTGTAACAGTTTCTTTGTTTTAAAAGGCAAGGACTCATTATTTATTTTAGGCAATTTGGTTAGCTGTCTCTAGGAAAGTGATTCTCAAAGTATGGTCCTCTGCTTCCCATGAGCAGCATCAACAGCACCTGGGAACTTGTTAGAAATGCAGATCCTCTAGCCCACCCCAGACCTACTGAATCAGAAACTTGAAGAAGGTGGGGTGTGAGCCCAGCAATCTTTGTTTTCACAGCCCTCCGGGTGGTCGTGATGTTCACTCGAGTTTGAGAACCACTGTTCTGGGAGAACCAGGCTGTTGGTATATGAGAACAAACTCTGCTAACTTTAATATTTTAACTTTATTTCCTGTTAAATATATCTGGGTAGAATGATTTTGCCAAGGTTAAATCGTTTCTTTTTATAAGAGAGAAGTATGAAAAAGATGAAGACTTTTTCCTTTTCAGGTTTTTTAATTCCTTTTATTTCTTTATTTGTGGATTCAAAGATTGCTTGTTTATAGCCTTTTTCTTTGTAAGAGTACAGACAGACTCCTCCATGGACAGGCCTGTCTGTGTAGCCACCATCACGTTTATTTTGTCTCTTTCCTAGCTGCTTCCCTGCAGCTTCCCTACTGGAAGCCGCCCATCTCTCCGTGTGGTTCTCTCACTGGTCCTGCTACACACGGTCTGAGCAAGTCAAGATTGTATTGTTCTAAGAAGCTCCACAAAGCCTTCGCCCAGAGTCCAGTGTCATCACACTCCATTACTAGAATGTTCAACATTTCTTCCAGTTAATGATATGAAATATAAAAACCTTACCTGAGTTTCTTGAAGATGGCAATAACGAAGCACTGAAGAAATAGTCGAGGGACTGGGGCTAATTAAAATGCAGCAGGGTACAGAAGTAGAGGTAACTGCGGCTCTCTATGCCACGTCTCTGGTAATCAGCAGTCCCTAGTTTCCCCACGCTAATTGACAGGAGACGCGGTGCTCCTGTGCGCGCACAGCGCACATTAATGGAATAGGCACACACTGCTCTTCCTGCCTGACTTATCTCATTATCGACCTTGAACCAGCAAAGGTCAGTGCTGCTTTCATCAACGTGACAGGTGTCTGAAGAACTTCTCTGTAGTCTAGTAATTTGGCAGTTGTCTTATCCTGTACATGAATTAGTGATCTGATGCTTGAGGTATGATGGATAAAAAGAATGTCAGCTCTGGGTAGGGGATGTAGCTCTGAGCATCTGTGTTAGCCCCCTCACTAATGCAATCTGGGAGGTGTGCATTGTAGGAGTGCCTTTTTTCTCCCCTAGAGAAAGAGTAAGTCTATATGCAGTCATTACATCAAAAGAGCATTTTCCTAGAAAACTGTTATCTATGAAAAAATATTTCACCAAAATATTAACATTCAAGAGTCGATTTCTTTCTATCAAGTAGACATTGACATCTGACACTTGTCCAATGGGGGCATAATGATAATGATAATGAATGTTCTTTGAGAAAACTTAAAATCAATTAGTAATATCTCCTAAGCATCCCTCACGTGCTGAAAATGATTTCAGACACAACGTGGAGATGTAAAAGAGACAGAAGGTGTCACACCGCAGCATCTACATGATACACACCAAGATATGCCAAGTATAAACATATTACAAAAATAAAGAACATATTCAAAGACACATATGTGTTGTAAGCATCTATTTATGTAACAGCAGCAGTGAAACTGGCGACCTCACTTGGCAAAGATCTGTGAACATTTATAAGCAAGGTGCAATGCAATGGGATGGATACCTTCTTATGGGTGAGCTGCGGAGCAGAGAAGTGAATTGGAAGGATGAATGAATGAGAAAAAAGGCATCTTAATTAGAGGAAGAATTGTGCACTGCTGAGTTTTAATCCAGTTTTTCTAAGAGAGGAAGGATACAAACAGGGAGAAGGAAAAGGAGGATAATTTCTACCAGAGGCAAAACTGATACTGAGGGACAAAGGAAGTATTTCAAATGTTTCCCATTATCATTGAGTGTTCTTTCCTCCCTTGTCACTTGTAATCTCACATTGCACTGCAGAAGTAACCGCTTTGTTCAAGTGTCTCTGAGCCTACCCCAAGGAGCAAAGTTGATCACTCGTTGTCTGTCATTTCTCTGCATTGTGAGTACTTTTAGTATTACCTGTATTGCAGTGGGTTATACTTATTTATTCCTATGCCTATCTGTATTGTGTGATACAGCTTGGTATAATTTAATACATCATAGTAAGGTTAGAGACAGAGCATGGATTTCGGAATCAGAAATTAGATATCCATTTTTCACTAATAGTTATCTTTCGGTGATTTATTTAGTTCTCTAAGCCTCAGTTTCCTCATCTGAAAAAATGGGGATAATGACATCTAGCTTATATGGAGTTTGTGAGGATTACATTAGATAATGTATTCAGGTTTCCAGCAAATGCCAGTTCTGCTCTTACCCTCTGTCTTCTTCCAACTAGAATATTTAAAATCCTAGCGGGTAGGAATCATGTTATATTAATCTCTATAGCCTCATTACTTAATACTATATCTGGCATAAACAGCTGTTCAATGAAAGTTTGCTGAATTAAACCAAGTTGCCTAAAACATTCATGTAGACTGATTGCACTATTCAAATCAACACCAATATGTTTTATGGACTTGGAAGAGTTTATTATTGGCATTATCTGTTGTTTCTTTTACATATTTTTTTATTATATGCATGGCTGAGGGAATTTTATGGACATTTCACACATGTGTTAAGCCAAAATTATTCTGAAAATATGTTTCCTAAAAATATGAATAAATCGAATTTATATTAATTTATCCAAGACCGAAATAGAATATCACCCCCTCTAAGATTCCTATACTTGTATTTAAATATAGCTAACTATTATGGTTACCATAAATATATGGGTATTTCTATGAAATAGTATAGAAATATGAGTATTGCTTTTTCAATGTAGATATCACATAGGAATTATACACTTGTTCCATCAATGTTTGCTTGCTTGGGGTATTTCTAAAACATCTCTTTTGAAATAATATTCAGAGATTGTACAATATTCCTAAAATATTTTTATTGTGGTAAAATACGTGTGTTATAGGCTGAATATTTGTGTTCCCCCATTAATATGTTAAAACCTAACCCCAATATGATGGTATCAGAAGGTGGGGCTTTGGGAGATGATTAGGTCATGAAGACAGAGCCCTGATGTATGGGATGACTGTCTTTAAAAAAGAGATCCCAGAGAGCTCCTTTGCCCCTTCTGCCATGAGAAGACAGAGAGAAGAGGGCCATCAGTGAACCAGGAAGTAGATCCTCACCAGACACCGAATCCGCTGTTGCCTTGATTTTGACTTCCCAGCCTCCAGAACTATGAATATAGCATTACATTGTTTATAAGGCACCTGGTTAATGGTATTTTCTTATAGTAGCCAGAGCTAAGAAAAAACATAACATAAAATTTATCATCTTGACCCATCTATACATTTTAGGTGTATAGTTTTATGGCATTAAAAATATATTCTCGGGCTTCCCTGGTGGCGCAGTGGTTGAGAGTACGCCTGCCGATGCAGGGGACACGGGTTCGTGCCCCGGTCCAGGAAGATCCCACATGCCGCGGAGCGGCTGGGCCCGTGAGCCATGGCCACTGAGCCTGCGCGTCCGGAGCCTGTGCCCTGCAACGGGAGAGGCCACAACAGTGAGAGGCCCACGTACTGCAAAAAATATATATATATATATTCTCATTGTTTTACAACCATCACCATCATCCATCTCCAGAACTCTCTGTACCTTCAGAACTGAAACTTTGTAACCATTAAACAATAATTCCCTGTTCCCTCTCCCCACAGTGCCTAATAATCTTTAATATACTTTCTGTCTCTGTGAATGTGACTACTCTAGGTATTTCATACAAGTAGAATCATATGGTATTTGTGCTTTTGTGACTGGCTTATTTCAATTAGCATAATATCCTCAAGGCTCATCCATGTTATAACATATGTCAGAATTTTCTTCCTTTTTAAAGCTGAATAATATTCCATCGTATGTGTATACTGTACTTTTTAATCCATTTATCCATTGGTGGACACTTAGGTGTGTCTACCTTTTGCCTATTTTGAATAATGCTGCTATGAACATGGGTTTATAAATATTTCTTTGAGTCTCTGTTTTCACTCCTTTTGGGTATGTACCTAGAAGTGGAATCGCTGGATCATATGGTAATTCTATTTATTTGTTGAGGAAACTCCTTATTGTTTTCTGTAGTGGTTAGCCATCTTACATTTCTACCAGTAGTGCACAGGGTTCCAATTTCTTCACATCCTTGCCAATGCTTGTTTTTTTCTTTTTTTGTTGTTTGTTTTTTATATTATCCATCATAATGGGTGTGACAGAGCTTGTATAATGTTCTTCTGATTCTTTTCAGTGATTTTTATCCTTTGAAGGTAAATTTCATGATTGCAACAAGATGTAGCCAATTTACTGAATACTATCATGGCCAAATGTGACTACAAAGTAATGAGACCTTTAAAAGAATTCAAGTCATATATTATTTGGCAAGAATCAAAAACTATTTCAAATCATGCTTCTTTCCTACCTCAATCCAGGCTTCCTTCCTGATTAATTCCTTAGGAAAGCTATTGAGTAGGGCTGAGCAAGGTAGGCATCCACATCTGGGGGCATTTGGAGGGGCACCCTGGCATGGGGTCAGACCCTGAATGTGATGAGGAGTGCACCATGCAAAGAGAGTGACAGAGGTAGAGACCCAGTGCAGGACAATGCAACCCAAGCAGCATGGAGAAGGCATCTGCATGGCAGCAGCCCAGAGTGGATAATCGGAGGCCAAACAAGTAGGGAGGATGATTGCGTGAGTTGCCAGTGGCAGCCATGATGGGAGAATGACCACATTTAAAGGGGATTGATCCAATAAATTAATATGTTTTGTTTTTATTTTTTGAATTTATTTATTTATTTTTTGGGTTAAATTTAACATCTTTATTTGAGTATAATTGCTTTACAATGGTGTGTTAGTTTCTGCTGTATAACAAAGTGAATCAGCTATATGCATACATATATCCCCATATCCCCTCCCTCTTGTGTCTCCCTCCCACCCTCCTGATCCTACCCATCTAGGTGGTCACAATGCACCGAGCTGATCTCCCTGTACTATGCAGCTGCTTCCCACTAGCTATCTATTTTATATTTGGTAGTGTATATTTGTCACTGCTACTCTCTCACTTCGTCTCAGCTTACCCATCTCTCTCCCTGTGTCCTCAAGTCCCTTCTTTACGTCTGCCTCTTTCTTCTTGTCCTGCCCCTACGTTCTTCAGAACCATTATTTTGTTTTAGATTCCATATATATATATGTTAGCACACGGTATTTGTTTTACTTTTTCTGACTTACTTCACTCTGTATGACAGACTCTAGGTCCATCCACCTGACTACAAAAAACTCAATTTTGTTTCTTTTTTATGGCTGAGTAATATTCCACTGTATATATGTGCCATAGCTTCTTTATCCATTCATCTGTCGGTGGACACTTAGGTTGCTACCATGTCCTGGCTATTGTAAATAGTGCTGCAATGAACATTGTGGTACATAACTCTTTTTGAATTATGGTTTTCTTAGGGTATATGCCCAGTAGTGGGATGGCTGGGTCATATGGTAGTTCTATTTTTAGTTTTTTAAGGAATCTCCATACTGTTCTCCATAGTGGCTGTATCAGTTTACATTCTCACCAACAGTGCAAGAGGGTTCGCTTTTCTCCACACCCTCTCCAGCATTTATTCTTTGTAGACTTTTTGTTGATGGCCATTCTGACTGGTGTGAGGTGATACCTCAATGTAGTTTTGATTTGCATTTCTTTAGTGATGTTGAGCATCCTTTCATGTGTTTGTTCGCAGTCTGTATATCTTCTTTGGAGAAATGTCTGTTTAGGTCTTCTGCCCATTTTTGGATTGGGTTGTTTGTTTCTTTGATATTGAGCTGCATGAGCTGCTTGTAAATTTTGGAGATTAATCCTTTGTCAGTTGCTTCATTTGCAAATATTTTCTTCCATTCTGAGGGTTGTCTTTTCACCTTGTTTATGGTTTCCTTTATTGTGCAAAAGCTTTTAAGTTTCATTAGGTCCCATTTGTTTATTTTTAATTTTATTTCCATTTCCCGAGGAGGTGGGTCAAAAAGGATCTTGCTGTGATTTATGTCAAAGTGTGTTCCTGCTATGTTTTCCTCTAAGAGTTTGACAGTGTCTGGCCTTACATTTAGGTCTTTAATCCATTTTTTAAAAAATTTATTTATTTATTTTGCGGTATGCGGGCCCCTCACCACCGTGGCCTCTCCCGCTGCAGAGCACAGGCTCCGGATGCGCAGGCTTAGCAGCCATGGCTCACAGGCCCAGCTGCTCCGCGGCATGTGGGATCCTCCCAGACTGGGGCATGAACCTGCATCCCCCGCATTGGCAGGCGGACTCTCAACCACTGCGCCACCAGGGAAGCCCTTTAATCCATTTTGAGTTTCTTTTTGTGTATGTTATTAGGGAGTGTTCTAATTTCATTTTTTTTATATGTAGCTGTCCAGTTTTCCCAGCACCACTTATTGAAGAGACTGTCTTTTCTCCATTATACACTCTTGCCTCCTTTATCAAAGATAAGGTGACTATATGTGTGTGGGTTTATCTCTGGGCTTTCTATCCTGTTCCATTGATCTACATTTCTGTTTTTGTGCCAGTACCATACTGTCTTGATTACTGTAGCTTTGTAGTATAGCCTGAAGTCTGGGAGCCTGATTCCTCCAGCTTCATTTTTCTTTCTCAAGATTGCTTTGGCTATTTGGGGTCTTTTGTTTTTCCATACAAATTGTGAAATTTTTTGTTCTAGACCTGTCAAAAATGCCATTGGTATTTGATAGGGATTCCACTGAGTCTGTAGATGGCTTTGGGTAGTATAGTCATTTTCAAAATGTTGATTCTTCCAATCCCAAACATGGTATATCTCTCCATCTGTTTGTATCATCTTTAATTTCTTACATCAGTGTCTTATAGTTTTCTGCATACAGATCTTTTGTAACCCTAGGTATTTTATGCTTTTTGTTGCAATGGTAAGTGGGAGTGTTTCCTTATTTTCTCTTTCAGATTTTTCATCATTAGTGTATAGGAATGCAAGAGATTTCTGTGCATTAATTTTGTATCCTGCTACTTTATCAAATTCATTGATTAGCTCTAGTAATTTTCTGGTAGCATCTTTAGGATTCTCTATGTAGAGTATCATGTCATCTGCAAACAGTGACAGCTTTACTTCTCTTCTGATTTTGATTCCTTTTATTTCTTTTTCTTCTCTGATTGCCATGGCTAGGACTTCCAAAACCGTGTTGAATAATCGTGGCGAAAGTGGACATCTTTGTCTTGTTCCTGATCTTAGAGGAAATGCTTTCAGTTTTTCACCATGGAGAATGATGTTGGCTGTGGGTTTATCATATACAGCCTTTATTATGTTGAGGTAGGTTCCCTCTATGCCCACACTCTGGACAGTTTTTATCCTAAATGGCTGTTGAATTTTGTTGAAAGGTTTTTCTGCATCAACTGAGATGATCGTATGGTTTTTCTCCTTCAATTTGTTAATATGGTGTATCACATTGAATGATTTGCGTATATTGAAGAATCCTTGCATTCCTGGAATAAACCCCACTTGATCATGGTGTATGATCCTTTTAATGTGCTGTTGGATTCTGTTTGCTAGTATTTTGTTGAGGATTTTTGCATCTATGTTCATCAGTGGTATTGGCCTGTAGTTTTCTTTCTTTGTGACAGCTTTGTCTGCTTTTGGTATCAGGGTGATGGTGGCCTCGTAGAATGAGCTTGGGAGTGTTCCTCCCTCTGCTATATTTTGGAAGAGTTTGAGAAAGATAGGTGTTAACTCTTCTCTAAATATTTGGTAGAATTCGCCTGTGAAGCCATCTGGTCCTGGGCTTTTGTTTGTTGGAAGATTTTTAATCACAGTTTCAATTTCAGTCCTTGTGATTGGTCTGTTTATATTTTCTATTTCTTCCTGGTTCAGTCTCAGAAGGTTGTGCTTTTCTAAGAATTTGTCCATTCCTTCCAGGTTGTCCATTTTATTGGCATATAGTTGCTTGTAGTAATCTCTCATGATCCTTGGTAATTCTGCAGTGTCAGTTGTTTTTTCTCCTTTTTCATTTCTAATTCTATTGATTTGAGTCTTCTTCCTTTTTTCCTTGATGAGTCTGGCTAATGGCTTATTAATTTTGTTTATCTTCTCAAAGAACCCACTTTTCGTTTTATTGATCTTTGCTATTATTTTCTTCATTTCTTTTTCACTTACTTCTAATCTGATCTTTATGATTTCTTTCCTTCTGCTAACTTTGGGATTTTTTTGTTCTTCTTTCTCTAATTTCTTTAGTTGCAAAGTTAGGTTGTTTATTTGGTATGTTTCTTGTTTCCTTAGGTAGGATTATATTGCTATAAACTTCTTTCTTAGAACTGCTTTTGCTGCATCCCATAGGTTTTGGACCATCGTGTTTTCATTGTCATTTGTTTTTTGGTATTTTTTGATTTCCTCTTTGATTTCTTCAGTAATCCTTAGGTTATTTAGGAGTGTATTTTTTAGCCTCCATGTGTTTATATTTTTTACAGTGTTTTTCCTGTAATTGATATCGAGTCTCATAGTGTTGTGGTCGGAAAGGATACTTGATATAATTTCAATTTTCTTAAATTTACCAAGGCTTGATTTGTGACCCAGGATATGATCTCTCCTGGAGAATGTTCCATGAGCACTTGAGAAGAAAGTGTATTTTGTTTGTTTGTATGGATGTCCTATAAATATCAATTAAGTCCATTTTATGTAATGTGTCATTTAAAGCTTGTGTTTCCTTATTTATTTTCCGTTTGGATGATCTGTCCATTGGTGAAAGTGGGGTGTTAAAGTCCCCTACTATGATTGTGTTACTGTTGATTTCCCCTTTTATGGCTGTTAGCATTTGCCTTATGTATTGAGGTACTCCTATGTTGGGTGTGTAAATATTTATAGTTGTTATACCTTCTTCTTGGATTGATCTCTTAATCATTATGTAGTGTCCTTCTTTGCCTCTTGTAATAGTCTTTATTTTAAAGCCTGTTTTGGCAGATATGAGAATTGGTACTCCAGCTTTCTTTCTTTTGATTTCCATTTGCATGGAGTATCTTTTTCCATCCCCTCACTTTCAGTCTGTATGTGTCCCTAGGTCTGAAGTAGGTCTTTTGTAGGCAGCATATATACGGGTCTTGTTTTTGCATCCATTCAGCCAGTCTATGTCTTTTTGTTGGAGCATTTAATCCATTTACACTTAAGGTAATTATCTATATGTATGTTCCTATTAACATTTTCTTAATTGTTTTGGGTTTGTTTTTGTAGGTCTTTTCCTTCTGTTGTGTTTCCTGCCTAGAGAAGTTCCTTTAGCATTTGTTGTACAGCTGGTTTTGTGGTGCTGAATTCTTTTAACTTTTACTTGTCTTTAAAGGTTTTAATTTCTCCATCGAATCTGAATGAGATCCTTGCTTGGTAGGGTAATCTTGGTTATAGCTTTTCCCCTTTCATCAGTTTAAATATGTCCTACCACTCCCTTCTGGCCTGCAGAGTTTCTGCTGAATGGTCAGCTGTTAATTTTTTGGGGATTCCTTTGTATGTTATTTGTTGCTTTTTCCATGGTACTTTTAATATTTTTTCTTTCTATTTAATTTTTGACAGTTTGATTAGTATGTGTCTTGGCATTTTTCTCCTTGGATTTATCCTGTATGGGACCCTCCTGGAGTTGATTGACAGTTTCCTTTCCCATGTTAGGGAAGTTTTCAACTATAATCTCTTTAAATATTTTCTCAGACACTTTCTTTCTCTCTTCTCCTTCTGGGACCCCTATAATTCGAATGTTGCTGCATTTAATATTGTCCCAGAGGTCTCTGAGACTGTCCTCAATTCTTTCCATTCTTTTTTCTTTATTCTGCTCTGCAGTAGTTATTTCCACTATTTTATCTTCCAGTTCACTTATGCATTCTTCTGACTCTGTTATTCTGCTAATTGATTCCTTTTAGAGAATTTTAAATTTCATTTATTGAGTTCATTATTTTTTGTTTGCTGTTTAGTTCTTCTATGTCGTTGTTAAACGTTTCTTGTATTTTCTGCATCCTGTTTCCAAGATTTTGGATCATCTTTATTATCATTACTCTGAATTCTTTTTCAGGTGGACTGCCTATTTCCTCTTCATTTGTTTGGTCTGGTGTGTTTTTACGTGGCTCCTTCATCTGCTGCATATTTCTCTATCTTCTCATTTTGCTAAGCTTACTGTGTTTGGGGTCTTCTCTTCACTGGCTGCAGCTTTGTAGTTCCCATTGTTTTTGGCGTCTGCCTCCAGTCAGTGGGTTGTATAGGCTTCCTGGTGGAGGGGACTATTGCCTGTGTTTTGGTGGTTCAGGCTGGATCTTGTCTTTCTGGTGGGCAGGACCACATCTGGTGGTTTGTTTTGGCGTGTCTGTGACCTTATGATTTTAGGCATCCTCGCTGCTAATGGGTACAATGAAAGTCAGTTGCTCTCTGTCAGAGAGAGGAGTTAGAAATTTGGAAAGGGAGAAAATGGAAATGAACCCCATAAGATTGGATTGTAATTGGTGGTATCTATGTGAACTCACACTTTTCAATGTATATAACTAATGATAGAAATAAATACAGATGTGAATGTGTATGTGAGGCTCTGTCCACTGAGAAGCCCTGGTTACAGTGACACCCTAATAATAATGAGCACACCCGTTTCCCAGATCATAGCTTGTAAATTCCTTTCTCCACTACAAGGAACCAGAACTCTCTAGAGAAGTGACTGATTTCAGGGTGTGGGCAGGGAAAGTATAAGGCGATCTTGGAATATTTTGTTGTACCAGAAAGCAAAGAAGTGTTTAAAGAATGATAGCAGCACATCAAAAGATAATGAAAACCACCCTGATAGGGCTCCACTGGCCAAGGCTGGGACAATTTGAGCCACAAAATAAAACAAATGATAGTGATAGATTATAACCAATTGAATAAAATAAATGTTTTTGAGGCCATACTGATAAATAAATAAGAGAATAATAAATGAGGGGAAGAAAAAGCTTTTTTTTTTGCAGTAGAATGCCAATTAATAAGTGTAGAAAAAATGATGGTGTTAGAAAATCATCGCTTGGCAACTAGCATAGTGATAATTTGATCAAGAAATGTCAATGGAGGCTAAAACTAATGGGTAAAAGTTTGATGAGGAACTAGATATTCACAGACCCGAAGGACCTCTCCACACATACTTTTTACTCACAGGGGAGAAACAGCAACTTTACAATGGAGAAACCTGGCAGACAAAACCTGAGTCAAAAGATCAAAGTTAACGTGACCAGTAATACAACACAGCAACATCACATGCCACATGTTAAGATGCAATGAGAAGAATCCAGCATCACATCTGTACTGTTCTTGCCCTGAATCTAATCATGAGGAAACTTCTGATAAACTTGAACTAAGGGACATTCCACAAATCAACTGGCCTATAATTTTCAAGTGTCAGGAACTTAAAAGTCAAGGGAACACTGAAGGACTACCTCAAATTGAAGATGACTAGAGAAATGGGGCACCTAAATGTGCTTTGTTTATCTCCATGGATCTTTTTTTCTAGAAAGGACATGATTAGGACAATAGGCTACTGTATTGGAGTCTGTGGATTAGATGGTAGTAAATGTAGCAATGTTAATTTATGTTTGATGGTTGTATTCTGGTTAAGTAGGAGAATATCCTTATTTGTGTTCAGGGGTAATGGAGCATTAGGTAATCAAGTTACCCTTGAATAGTTCAGTAAAAAGGTTATTTGTACTATTCTTGCAAAAATTATTTTAAAAATAAAAAATAAACATATAAAAGTGGAAAAATAAAATGGTGCTACCTTCATTGGAAAATGAAGTCTCTTATGGTGTCATATTCGAAGGCAATAAAATTCAGAATGTAACTTTTCATATGTCCTTAAAATCATTATCTGTATTCAAATGTCACTCTTCACTCTTCTATAATTTTTGAGATATCAGTAGCTGTGAAGAAAGACCATGGGTAAATTAAACCAAGGACACATTAAATGAAAATACAAGATCATCAGTAATAAATCATGATGAAATCAGGCACCTTTGATATGATGCAATGAGACTAACACTTCCCCTCTCTAGTATTTTTCCTCCAAACCCATGACCTGTCTTACCATGAGAAAACATTAGAAAACACAAATTGAGGGACATTCTACAGAATGCCTGACCTGAATGCCCTTTGGAAATGTCAAGGTCATGAAAGACAAGGAAAGAATGAGAAACTGTCACAGATTGGAGACATGATCCCTAAATGTGTTGTGATGTCCTAGATAAGATCCTAGAACAAATAAAAGGACACTAGTAGAAGAACTGGTGAAATCCAAGTAAAAACTGTAGTTCAGTTAGTAGTATTGTACTGATGTTAAATAAATTTACCATGGTTATGTGAAATGTGAACATTGGGTAAGCTGAGTGCAGTGTATATGGGAATTCTCTGTACTCCCTTTGCAACATTTCTGTAGGTCTAAAATTATTTCAAGATAAAAGGTAAAAAATATGTATGTTCCAACCAGAAACAAAGTTATAGAAAATATTTCATTTTTGTTGTCTTAAAAATGCAAACAAAATACCGATGGAATATGTTTGTATTATTTAATTAGGCAAAAATACATGTGACCCTATTATTTTGACCCACAGTGACAAGAAAGGTGCACAGACAGACCCAGTCTGTAACCAGAAATAACACAAACTTAGGCTTGTCTTGTTTCTTAAAATCTATAACAGATCATAAATATTTCTTTAACGCTGACCTCAGCTGTCCTTTCCTTCAGGGTTGAATGTGCAGAATTCTACCTCCCCTTCCATTGTTTTCTCTTCTTCTTCCTTTGGATCTCTTCTTCATCCGGCTGCTGCCTTTTGCATTCAAAATGGGCAGACCCGATTAACTCTGGGTTTTCATATTGTTTAGACTCATAAAACAGATAAACCAGCAAATATATCTCTTCCTAATTAATTTTTTGTTTTTCATAGCATAACTATGAGGTATATTACCATTCTAGAAGATATTTTCCTTTTAGGAGTGAGAATAAGAAAGAAAAGGGTTAAAGGTGACTGAAAATTCCATCCTGCTTTAATCTGCATTTCCTTGCTGGGTAGGGGTTGGCCCCATATTGAGGAGAAATTCTGTTAGTAGTGAGAGGAATTAGAATTGGGACTTTATTTTCTAATATAAAAACAACAGCAACAGCAAAACCAATGTATACCCTAAATCAAGGAAAGCAAGCAGAACCAAAGAAACCAAATAAAAAAAGGCAAACAGAATAACAGAAGACAACTCTGGAAAGCTAAAGCCCAAGAGGCCTGGAAGGACATCGGGAAGGATATGGAAATGCAAGGTGGGGGTAGGGTATTCTCAGTGAGGCTGGCTCATGCACATGGCTGGGGGCAGGTAAAATCACTCTGTTTTTTTTGCAGAGCAACTCAGAAATGTGTAACAAAACTGTTACCATGTTTGAACCTTTTGCCTCAATCATTCATATCTGTGAGAGTAGTCTAATTAAATACTAATTCAAAATATGGAAAAATAAATTCATTGCTGTATCATTTTTAATTGTGAAAAAAGATGGAGATAAAAGTTCATTAAGAAGAGAAGGACACTATAAATCCAATGGCTTGTTAGGAAAACATGAAAGATGATAACTGTGAAGAAAACAACTAGAAACATGGAAAAGTGCCCTGTCCAGTATGGTTGCTGCTAGCCTTTAAGCATTCGACATGGGGCTCATCCAAACTGAGATACGATACAGGAGTGAAATAGACATCCGATTTTGAAGACTTGGTTTGGAAAAAGAGTAACATACTTTAATAACAGTTATAATAATTACTAATAATTATAAACATTATTAACAATTTTATATCATTTATATGTTGAAATGATAATATTTGAGATATGCTGGGTTAAAATATGTCAGTAAAACCAATTTACCCATTTCTTGGAAAATTTGAGCTTATATATGTTGCTTACATTATGTTGCTATTGAAAAATGCTGATTTAGAGCCCCTGGAAGACAGGCTGTAATTCTTGGTTACATAAGCCACATGTCCAGAAGAGTACATGGCTCATAGTTTGTGCTCATTAAATTTTTGTTAACCACCTAATAAATGATGATTGTAATATTTATTTTCAAAAAGATACACAATTGCATGTACACTAAACTTACTACTATAAATTATTTATATGAAAAAAGACAGAAAAGTGATACACAAAATTGAAGAAGTTGGTTGTCTTGGAATGGTGTGATTATAGGCAACTTGTTCTATTTTTGAAACTTTCTGTAGAATAATTTTCTTCCCATAATTTAAAGAATTTTCTTCCTTTTTAAGAATGAAGGCAGAAATTGTTTTTTGTTTTCTTATTTGTTTTTTGTTTGTTGTGGGAAGAGAAAGACCTACACATGAACAAAGCCTTTAAACACACCACTGGGTGATTCCAATGGCCTTTCTAATGTGAGGAAGGGTGTATATCTTGTGGTGCATCGTGGGCAGGCGTGATGATTCTTGAGAGTTGCAGCTTGTTGTTGGCGCTGGGTAGTAATCTCTTCGGCCCAGAGCAAGTAAGGAAGATTTTATTATCTCCAGCTTCTGAAAGGAGCTGCAGTTATTTCTGAAGGTCAGGTCAGGGAGCATCGTGAAGATGAGTAATAACAGTCCTCTGAGGGCTTTTGATCCTGGCAATGGTTTATAACCATGCAAAGCTGATAATAAAATAATTCCAAAATAAATAAACAGTGGGTACATAAATGCCATCAGAGATCAGTAAATCTGAGCTCATGAGCTGCCAGTGCAAGAAGCAGATTAAACTTTTTACTTGTAATGTCCTGATGCAGTAAGGAGGATGGTAGCACCATTTCATGGTTTTAGGGGAAAAAAAGAAAAAAAAGAAAAGTGGCTCTGACACGAAGGCTGAGTGAAGTTCCCAACCATTTAAAAAATTCTAGACTGTGACAGATTTCATTGATTCAACAGATATTTGTTGAGCCCCTACTATGGGCTATGAATGTTTTTCAAGGCTGAAGATACAGCAGTAAACAATGCTTACAAAATTCCATACCTTTATATTCTTGTGGGATAAATGAAGGCAATAAACATATATAATTTAATATGTATTATGTTAGATGGCTGTAAGTTCTAAGGAGAAAAACAAAGTGAGAAATTAGGGCAAGAGACAGTTGGAGAGGAGGCTGCAATTTTAGATTAGTGGCCAGGAAAGGCCTCCAAGGAGGTGGTATTTGAGTAAAGAAAGGCCTGAAGGAGGTTCAGAAATAAAACACATAGATTTTTTGGTAGAAAAACATCTCAAGAAAGGAAAGAGCAATTGCAAGGACCCTGAAGTAACACGAAGCTTACCTGGCATATTTGAAGAACTTCAAAAAAAGTCAGTGAGTCTAAAACAAAGAGAAACCTAGGGAAAGTACTAGAAGGTGAAGTCAGAACTGTGCTGGGGGCTCAGACTGTGCAGTCTTCCAGGTCACGGTAAGGACTTTGGCTGTTACTCTGAGTGACTTGGGAAGACATTGTAGGATTCTGCGTGCACAAATGAGATTTTGACTTATACCGACCAGAATCTGGCTTCAGAATAGTTAAGCAGGGAAATCAGCTTAGAGGCTTTTGCAGTAAGACAAAAATTATGGTGGCTTTATCAAGTGGTCATTCTGGCGAATATAAGTGGTCATCTTCTGCAAGTATCTTGAAGGCAGATCTGATGGGTTTTGTTGACTTACTGGATATAGCATACAAAAGAAGTAGAGGAATTGGAGAACACCAGAATCACAACTAGATGCTGGATAATCATCGACGGGAAGACACTGGAACTCACCTAAAAAGATACCCCACATCCAAAGACAAAGGAGAAGACACAATGAGAAGGTAGGAGGGGCGCAATCACAGTAAAATCAAATCCCATAACTGCTGGGTGGGTGACTCACAGACTGGAAAACACTTATACCAAAGAAGTCCACCCACTGGACTGAAGGTTGCAAGCCCTACGTCAGGCTTACCAACCTGAGGGTCTGGCAATGGGAGGAGGAATTCCTAGAGAATCAGACTTTGAAGCCTAGTGGGATTTGATTGCAGGACTTCGACAGGACTGGGGGAAACAGAAACTCCACTCTTGGAGGGCACATACAAAGTAGTGTGTGCATCGGGACCCAGTGGAAGGAGCAGTGACCTGAGGGGAGACTGAACCAGACCTACCTGCTAGTGTTGGAGGGTCTCCTGCAGAGGCAGGGGCTGTCTGTGGCTCACTGTGGGGACAAGGACATTGGCAGCAGAAGTTCTGGGAAGTACTCCTTGGTGTGACCCTCCCAGAGTCCACCATTAGCCCCACCAAAGGCCCAGGTAGGCTCCAGTGTTGGGTTGCCTCAGGCCAAACAACCAACAGGGAGGGAACCCAGTCCTACCCATCAGCAGTCAAGCGGATTAAAGTTTTACTGACCTCTGCCCACCAGAGCAACAGTCAGCTCTACCCATCACCAGTCCCTCCCATGAGGAAACTTGCATAAGCCTCTTAGATAGCCTCATCCACCAGAGGGCAGACAGCAGAAGCAAGAAGAACTACAGTCCTGCAGCCTGTGGAACAAAAACCACATTCACAGAAAGATAGACAAGATGAAAAGGCAGAGGGCTATGTACCAGATGAAGGAAAAAGATAAAACCCCAGAAAAACAACTAAATGAAGTGGAGATAGGCAACCTTCCAGAAAAAGAATTCAGAATAATGATAGTGAAGATGATCCAGGACCTCAGAAAAAGAATGGAGACAAAGATCAAGAAGATGCAAGAAAGGTTTAACAAAGACCTAGAAGAATTAAATAACAAACAAACAGAGATGAACAGTACAATAACTGAAATGAAAATTTCATTAGGAATCAATAGCAGAATAACTGAGGCAGAAGAACGGATAAGTGACCTGGAAGACAGAATGGTGGAATTCACTGCTGTGGAACAGAATAAAGAAGAAAAAAAAAAGAGAAGAAATGAAGACAGCCTAAGGGACCTCTGGGACAACATTAAACGCAACAACATTCGCATTATAGGGGTCCCAGAAGGAGAAGAGGGAGAGAAAGGACCCAAGAAAATATTTGAAGAGACTATAGTCAAAAACTTCCCTAACATGGGAAAGGAAATAGCCACCCAACTCCAAGAAGCACAGAGAGTCCCATACAGGATAAACCCAAGGAGAAACACACCAAGACACACAGTAATCAAATAGGCAAAAATTAAAGACAAAGAAAAATTATTGAAAGCAGCAAGGGAAAAATGACAAATAACATACAAGGGAACTCCCATTAGGTTCACAGCTGATTTATCAGCAGAAACTCTACAAGCCAGAAGGGACTGGCATGATATACTTAAAATGATGAAAGGGAAGAAACTACAACCAAGATTACTCTACCCAGCAAGGATCCCATTCAGATTCGATGGAGAAATCAAAAGCTTTACAGACAAGCAAAAGCTAAGAGAATTCAGCACTACCAAACCAGCTCTACAACAAATGCTAAAGGAACTTCTCTAAGTGGGAAACACAAGAGAAGAAAAGGACCTACAAAAACAAACCCAAAACAATTAAGAAAATGGTAATAGGAACATACATATCGATAACTACCTTAAATGTGAATGGATTAAATGCTCCAACCAAAAGGCACAGGCTTGCTGAATGGATACAGAAACAAGACCCATATATATGCTGTCTACAAGAGACCCACCTCAGACCTAGGGACACATAAGACTGAAAGTGAGGAGATGGAAAAAGATATTCCATGCAAATGGAAATCAAAAGAAAGCTGGAGAAGCAATACTCATATCAGATAAAATAGGCTTTAAAATAAAGAACATTACAAGAGACAAGGAAGGACACTGCATAATGATCAAAGGATCAATCCAAGAAGAAGATATAACAATTATAAATATATATGCACCCAACATAGGAGCACCTCAATACATAAGGCAACTGCTAACAGCTATAAATGTGGAAATCGACAGTAACACAGTAATAGTGGAGGACTTTAACACCTCAGTTACACCAATGGACAGATCATCAAAAATGAAAATAAATAAGGGAACGGAAGCTTTAAATGACACAATAGTCCAGATAGATTTAACTGATAGTTATAGGACATTCCATCCAAAACAGCAGATTACACTTTCTTCTCAAGTGCTATGGAACATTCTCCAGGAGAGATCACATCTTGGGTCACAAATCAAGCCTCAGTAAATTTAAGAAAATTGAAATCATATCAAGCATCTTTTCTGACCACAGCGCTCTGAGATTAGAAATGAATTACACAGGAAAAAACGTAAAAAACACAAACATATCGAGGCTAAACAATATGTTACTAAATAACCAAGAGATCACTGAAGAAATCAAAGAGGAAATCAAAAAATACCTAGAGACAAATGACAATGAAAACACGACGATCCAAAACCTATGGGATGCAGCAAAAGCAGTTCTAAGAGGGAAGTTTATAGCTATACAAGCCTACCTCAAGAAACAAGAAAAATCTCAAATAAACAATCTAAACTTACACCTAAAGGAACTCGAGAAAGAAGAAGAAACAAAACCCAAAGGTAGCAGAAGGAAAGAAATCATAAAGATCAGAGCAGAAATAAATGAAATAGAAACAAGGAAAACAATTGCAATAAAACTAAAAGCTGGTTCTTTGAGAAGATCAACGAAATTGATAAATCATTAGTTAGACTCATCAAAAAAAGAGGGAGAGTACTCAAATGAATACAATTAGTAGTGAAAAAGGAGAAGTTGCAACAGACGCCGCAGAAATACAAAGCATCCTAAGAGACTACTACAAGCAACTCTATGCCAGTAAAATGGACAACCTGGAAGGAATGGACAAATTCTTAGAAAGGTATAACCTTCCAAGACTGAACCAGGAAGAAATAGAAAATATGAACAGACCAGTCACGAATAATGAAATTGAAACTGTGATTAAAAATCTTCCAACAAACAAAAGTCTAGGACCAGATGGTTTCACAGGTGAATTCTATCAAACATTTAGAGAAGAGCTAACACCCTTCCTTCTCTAACTCTTCCAAAAAATTGCAGAGGAAAGAACACTCCCAAACTCATTCTATGAGGCCACCATCACCCTGCTACCAAAACCAGACAAGGATTCTATGAAGAAAATTATAGACCAATATCACTGATGAATATAAATGCTAATATCCTCAAAAAAGATACAAGCAAACAGAATCCAAAAAACACATTAAAAGGATCATTCACCATGATTAGTGGGGTTTATACCAGGGATGCAAGGATTCTTCAATATATGCAAATCAATCAATGTGATACCCCATATTAACAAATTGAAGAAGAAAAACAACATAATCATCTAAATAGATGCAGGAAAAGCTTTTGACAAAATTCAACACCCATTTATGATAAAAACTCTCCAGAAAGCAGGCATAGAGGGAACCTACCTCAACATAAGAAAGGGCATATACGACAAACCCACAGCAAACATCATTCTCAATGGAGAAAAACTGAAAGAATATCCTCTAAGATCAGGAGCAAGACAAGGATGTCCACTCTCACCACTATTATTCAACGTAGTTTTGGAAGTCCTAGCTACGGCAATCAGAGAAGGAAAAGAAATAAAAGGAATACAAATTGGAAAAGAAGAAGTAAAACTGTCACTGTTTGCAGATGACATGGTACTATACATGGAGAATCCTAAAAATGCCACTAGAAAACTACTATATCTAATCAATGAATTTGGTAAAGTCTCAGGATACAAAATTAATGCACAGCAATCTCTTGCATTCCTATACACTAATGATGAAAAATCTGAAAGAGAAATTAAGGAAACACTCCCATTTACCATTGCAACAAAAAGAATAAAATACCTAGGAATAAACCTACCTAGGGAGACAAAAGACCTGTATGCAGAAAACTATAAGATACTGATGAAAAAAATTAAAAATGATACCAACAGATGGAGAGATATACCATGTTCTTGGATTGGAAGAATCAATATTGTGAAAATGAGTATACTACCCAAAGCAATCGAAAGATTCAGTGCAATCCCTATCAAATTACCAATGACATGTTTTACGGAACTAGGAAAAAATATTAAAATTTGTATGGAAACACAAAAGACCCCGAATAGCCAAAGCAGTCTTGAGGGAAGAAAACAGAGCTGTAGGAATCAGACTTCCTGACTTCAGAGTATACTACAAAGCTACAGTAATCAAGACAATATGGTACTGGCAGAAAAACAGAAACATAGATCAGTGGAACAAGATAGAAAGCCCAGAGATAAACTCAGGCACCTATGGTCAACTAATCTATGACAAAGGAGGCAAGGATATACAGTGGAGAAAAGACAGTCTCTTCAGTAAGTGGTGCTGGGAAAACTGGACAGCTACATATAAAAGAATGAAATTAGAACACTCCCTAACACCATAAACAAAAATAAATCAAAATGGATTAGAGACCTAAATGTAAGAACCAGGTACTATAAAACTCTTAGAGGAAAACATAGGAAGAAGACTCTTTGACATAAATCCCAGCAAGATCTTTTTTGATCCACCTCCTAGAGTAATGGAAATAAAAGCAAAAATCAACAAATGGGACCTAATGAAACTTCAAAGCTTTAGCACAGCAAAGGAAACCATAAACAATACGAAAAGACAACCCTCAGAAGGGGAGGAAATATTTGCAGACGAATTAAGGGACAAAGGATTAATCTCCAAAATATATAAACAGCTCATGCAGCTCAATATTAAAAAAAACAAACAACCCAATCCAAAAATGGGCAGAAGACCTAAATAGACATTTCTCCAAAGAAGACATACAGATGGCCAAGAAGCCCATGAAAAGCTGCTCAACATCACTAATTATTAGAGAAATGCAAATCAAAACTACAATGAGGTATCACCTCACACCAGTTAGAATGGGCATCGTCAGAAAATCAAAAACAACAAATGCTGGAGAGGGTGTGGAGAAAAGGGAGCCCTCTTGCACTGTTGGTGGAATGTAAATTGATACAGCCACTATGGAGAACAGAATGGAGGTTCCTTTAAAAACTAAAAATAGAATTATCATATGATCCAGCAATCCCACTACTGGGCATATACCCAGAGAAAACCATAATTCAAAAAGACACGTGCACCCCAATGTTCACTGCAGCACTATTTACAATAGCCAGGTCATGGAAGCCACCTAAATGCCCATCGACAGATGAATGGATAAGGAAGTTGTGGTATATATATACAATGGAATATTACTCAGCCATAAAGGAACAAGATTGGGTCATTTGTTGAGATGTGGATGGATCTAGAGACTGTCATACAGAGTGAAGTAAGTCAGAAAGAGAAAAACAAATACCGTATATTAATGCATATATGTGGAACCTAGAAAAATGGTACAGATGAACCGGTTTGCAGGGCAGAAATTGAGACACAGATGTAGAGAGCAAACGTTGGACACCATGGTCGGAAAGCGGCAGGGTGGTGGGGGTGGTGGTGTGATGAATTGGGCGATTGGGATTTACATGTATACACTGATGTGTATAAAATTGATGACTAATAAGAACCTGCTGTTTAAAAAAATAAAATTAAATTAAAAAATAAAAAAAGTAGAGGAATTGATGATGATGTGAGAATTTTTATTGTAAGCAAACAGCAGTGTGCATTTTGCCATTTGTTTGTTTATTTTTAACATCTTTATTGGAGTATAATTGCTTTACAATGGTGTGTTAGTTTCTGCTGTATAACAAAGTGAATCAGCTATACATATACATAACATCCCCTTATCCCCTCCCTCTTGCGTCTCCCTCCCACCCTCCCTATCCCACCCCTCTATGTGGTCACAAAGCACCGAGTTGATCTCCCTGTGCTATGCAGCTGCTTCCCACTAGCTGTCTGTTTTACATTTGGTAGTGTATATATGTCCATGCCACTCTCTCACTTTGTGCCAGCTTACCCTTCCCTCTCCCTGTGTCCTCAAATCCATTCTCTACCTCTGCATCTTTATTCCTGTCCTGCCCCTAGGTTCATCAGAACAATTTTTGTTTTAGATTCCATATATATGTGTTAGCATACAGTATTTATTTTTCTCCTTCTTACTTACTTCACTCTGTATGACAGACTCTAGGTCCATCCACCTCACTAGAAATAACTGAGTTTTGTTTCTTTTTATGGCTGAGTAATATTCCATTGTATATATGTGCCACATCTTCTTTATCCATTCATCTGTGGGTAGACACTTAGGTTGCTTCCATGGCCTGGTATTGTAAATAGAGCTGCAATGAACATTGTGGTACATGACTCTTTGAATTATGGTTTTGTCAAGGTATATGCCCAGTAGTGGGATTGCTGGGTCGTGTGGTGGTTCTATTTTTAGTTTCTTAAGGATCCTCCGTACTGTTCTCCATAGTGGCTGTATCAATTTACATTTCCACCAACAGTGCAAGAGGCTTCCTTTTCTCCACACCCTCTCTGGCATTTATTGTTTGTAGGTTTTTTGGTGATGGATTTTGCCATTTACTGAGTTGGGGAGGATTATAGGAGGAACAGTATTACCAGGGTGATCAGGTGCTCAGATTTGGATATATTCCTTTTGAAATGCCTTCTAGAAATCCTAAGTGATGGAGACATCAAGTACGAAGTTGTACATGTAAATCTGGAGGTCAGAGGAGAATTCCAGATATATAAATCTGTAGATATTAATCTGGGGTCATCAATTTATAGATGATATGTAAAGCCTTGAGACTAGATGAGATTGAAGGTGTGAATGTAGATAGAGGAAAGAAGTCCCAGGAGTGATTCCTGGGATACTGTATCATTTAGAGATTGAAAGGTAAGGAATCTTCTCAGGGGAGAAACCAAGAAGTGGTAGCCATGAAGGGAGGAGATGAATCCAGAGAGTGTGACATCCTGGAGGCAAATAAAATATCTCAGGGGACAGGAGAGTCTAGCTGTGTTAAGAACTATTGACATGCTAATTAGGATAAGGACTAAATATTAACTCAGGGATTTGTAACTTGTAGGTCACTGATAATCTTATAGTTTATAAACTTTCATATGTGGTAGGGGTAAAATATAAAAATGGGATGAGATAAATTGAAGAAAGTGAGTATAGACAATTTCTTTTTTAGGTTTTACTGCTAAAAGGAGAGAAATTCGGTGATAACTAAAAGTGAAGTGGGAATTTCTGGCTCCCACTTGGGATGCAGAATACTGGAAAGAGACCATTCTTACTCTCACCACAACAAAAAGGCAGTTAATTGTTGAATTCACAACTTTTCTTGAACTATCAGAGAGCTTACGTCTCAGAACAAACAAACAATTTAAAATATAAGGTAAGACTGGTGTTTCTAAATAGAAATGGAATGCAACAAGCACTTGCTTACCTGTAGCAGATACTGGATTTCATTCAACTGTGCAAGAAAGTTTTAGCTAAAAAGTTTAATAAATTCTAAAGGGTGAATGTTGGCTAGCATGAGAGTATGGAAACTGTGAGAACCATAGACATAAGGGTTGTTCAGAAACACTTGCATCCTCTTCTCCATGGGTACTCATGAGAAAGACTGAGGGGCAAGGCTTTCTTGCAGTGCAGGCCCTCTGGAGAGGAACAGCAGCATTGCAGGAAGATGTAATGCCCTTCTTTCCTATTTTTCCTACTGATCAAAAACCTCCAGCTTCTGTGAGAGGGGTACCAAACTCTATTGCCTTCAGGCCACAGTTAAAAACCCATTGCAGCTGGAAAAAGGGAACAACAACAACAACAAAATATTCTATCCCTTAGTGGGGCAAGAAAATGCCCTGGGCCCAGATCATTAGAAATCTCCTGCTACTGGTTGGAGGGGTGGGGATAGTAAGAAGTCTCCACCTCTGAGACCCAGTGACACAGCATCTGTCAAAGACCAAAGCTAAACCAGAACAACAGAAAACATCCCCCTGTTTCCACCACCTGGCTACCAAGCACTGAGTAACAAGTATTAGTGGTCTACAGCTGGGAGAGGGGTATAAGCATGTGAAGAGACCCTCTCTGAAGTGCAAGTGCAAATAAAAGACCTGGAGCTGTGGGTAGAACAAACACTGAGGAAAACCCTCTGATGAATCAACTCCTACCCTAAGCGTAAGATAACACTAAAGGAATTTGAAGCCTGTCATGCACTAGGAATAACCACAGCACAATAAATCCCCAAAGCAACTCAATTCTTGACTAGGTTGACTCACAGCATTATAGAGACCTAGCAAAGGAAACAGTGTGGCCATTTGCAGGAATACATACTATTTATCCAACCCTGTACACAAGAGATGTTTGGCTTAGTCTACAAAAGATGTTTGGCTTTCAAACAAAACAACACACCAAAAGCAAAAACCAAAATAACAGACAATCAGGAGGTGAAGTTAACAAAACCAGACTCAAGTTATGCCCAATTGTTGAAACTATCAGTTAGGGAATTTAAAATATTTATGATTAATACTATAAAGGCAAGAGTGGGAAAGGTGAACAGCATGAATGAACAGATGGAGAATTACAACCCAGAGACAGAAATCATAAAAAAATCAAATGGAAGTGCTAGAAAATTTTCAAAAAACATGGTAACAGGAAAGAAGAATGTCTTTGATGGGCTCATCCATAGATTTGATAAAACTAAGGAAATAAACAGCAAACTTGAAGATAGTTCAATAGAAATTACCCAAACTAAAACACAAAAAGAAAAAAGAGTAAAACAAAGAAACAAGAGGCTTCAAGAGCTGTGGGACAGTATCAAAAGGTCTGATATGCATATAATTAGAATCCATAAAGAAAAAGAGAAAGTGTACAGGACAGAAGAAACATTAAAGATAAAATGACCAAGACTTTTCCAAAATTAATGAAAGACACAAAAATTATAGATCCAGGGGGCTCAGAAAACACCCAGCTAAATAGTACTCTTCCCTGAAAACATTCCTAGGCAATTTTCATTCAAACTACTGAAAATCAAAGAGAAAGAGAAAGTACTCAGAGAAAAAAGAAACATTTATACAGAAGAGCAAAGAAAAGAATTACTATAGAATTATCTTTTAAAAACTATGGAATCTAGATGACGATTGACATCTTTAACATGCTAAATTAAAAACTTTCAACCAGCAATTTGAAACCTAGGGAAAATATATTTCAAAAATTAAGGAAAAATAAACACTTTTTTTTCAGATGAGCAAAATATGAGAAAATTCATTGTAGCAGACTACAAGAAATGTTCAAGAAAGGACTTCAGGCAGAGGAATGTAGTATCATACAGAAACCTGGATTTACACGAAGAAATGAAGAGTATAAGAAATGGCATATTTGAGGTAAATGTACATTTTTCTTCGTTTTAATTGTTCTCTACACAAAAAGAGGACTATCAATGTGTTGTGTATTTATATCACAAAACTAAAATGTGTGACAATTTAGGATTTTGGAGTATAATGTTCTAAGGTCTTTACACAATACGTGAAACAGTGTACCATTCAAAGATAGACTCTTTTACATTAAAGATATATATTGTAAACCCTAGGGCAGCAGTCCCCAACCTTTTTGGCACCAGGGATCGGTTTCATGGAAGACAGTTTTTCCACGGATGGAGCAGGGGGATGGTTCAGGTGGTAATGTGAGTGATGGGGAGCGGCAGATGAAGCTTCGCTTGCTTGTCCGCTGCTCACCTCCTGCTGTGCGGCCCAGTTCTTAGGCCATGGACTGCTACCGCTACCAGTCCATGGCCTGGGGGTTGGGGACTCCTGCCCTAGCACAACCAGCAAAAAACTACAAACAATAAGCTGATAGTGGAGACAAAATAGAAAATAAAAATGCCTAATCTAAAAGGTAGCAGAAAAAAATAGTTTTCCTGTTATTCCTTCATGCCTTTTTGTAATCTATTCCAAACAGAAAAGAGTATTGTTTTTAATTTACCATTTTAATAGTTCTTAAGTGTACAGTTCACTAATGTTAAGTACATTCACGTTATCGTATAAGCAACACTCCAGAATGTTTTTTTTTTTTTTTTTTGCGGTACGCGGGCCTCTCACTGTTGTGGCCTCTCCCGTTGCGGAGCACAGGCTCCGGACGCGCAGGCTCAGCGGCCATGGCTCACGGGCCCAGCGGCTCCGCGGCATGTGGGATCTTCCCGGACCGGGGCACGAACCCGTGTCCCCTGCATCGGCAGGCGGGCTCTCAACCACCGTGCCACCAGGGAAGCCCCCAGAACGTTTTTTATCTTGAAAAACTGAAATTCTATACCCATTAAACAACCACTCCTCATTCCCTTCTCCTCCAGCCCCTGGCACCCACCATGCCATTGTCTGTCTCTATGAATTTGACTTCTCTGGGTACCTCATGTAAGTGAAATCGTACAATGTTTGTCTTTTTATGACTAGCTTATTTCACTTAGCATGAGGTCCTCAAGTTTCTTCCATGTTGTAACATGGGGAATGAGGATTTCCTTCCTTTTAAAGGCTGAATAATATTCCATTGTTTGTATATACCACGTTTTGTTTATTTACTCATTTGTTGATGGGCGCTTGGGTTCCTTCCACCAACATGGGTGCATAAATATCTCTTTGAGACCCTGATTTGGATTCTGTAGGGTATATACCCAGAAGTGCTGGATTATATGATAATTCATATAATTTTTTTTGAGGAACCTCCATACTGTTCCCCACAGCAGCTGTGCCATCTTACATTCTCACCAACAGTGCACAAGCATTCTAATTTCTTCACGTCCTCGCCAGTGCTTATTTTTTTTTTTTTAATAGCCAATAACAGGTGTGATGTGGTAGCTCATTGTGGTTTCGATTTACTTTTCCTTAATGATTAGTGATGCTGTGTGTCCTTTCATGTGCTTACTGACCATTTGTTTATCTTTTTTGGAGAAATGTCTATTCAAGTCCTTTGCCCATTTTTAATAGACTTGTTTGTTTTTTGTTGTTGAATTGTAAGAATTCTTTACATATTCTGGATATTAACTCCTTATCAGATATATGATTTGCAAATATATTCTTCCATTCTCTGGGTTGCCTTTCACTCTGTTGATTGTATCCTTTGATGTAACCGTGACTTTTTGAATTCAAAATAGCTTATTTTTATCCCAACTAAACTTCATGGCTTTGCATGTTTTCATCCCTGCCTAGAATGCCCCCCTACCTTCCTCTGTTTGGATAACTCCAGTGCACCCTCAAAGAGAGTATATTTTAATAAGCATGTAAGCCTTGTCCATTCTATACTTTTTTTATTTATTTATTTTTTTTGCGGTACTCGGGCCTCTCACCGCCGTGCCCTATCCCGTCGCGAAGCACAGGCTCCGGACGCGCAGGCTCAGCGGCCATGGCTCACGGGCCCAACGGCTCCGCGGCATGTGGGATCCTCCCGGACCAGGGCACGAACCTGTGTCGCCCGCATTGGCAGGCAGACTCTCAACCACTGCCCCACCAGGGAAGCCCCATTCTATACTTTTAAACTGCATTCTGCATTCCAGGTTCTCCGTTTGTGACTGTTCAGCAACATCTTAAACTGTTGTATTCGCCCTGACTACACTTTATTGTGTTGACCTCTTTTGTTTCCTCTTAGTACCAAACTCCTCCCTGAATCAGAGCCTTCACATTTGATGTTCTTTCTATCAGGAGTGCTCTTTCTCAACCTCTTTATCTGCCAAATTCTCATCACCCTTCAAGTTTAAATTTACATGTTAATTTCCTCAGGGAAGTTTTCCTTCACCCTAGAGACTTAAATCAAGTTAAAGTGTTAAATAGTTTCTCACGACTCTATAATTGTCCTTCAAAACATTTATTAAAATTGTAATTATTTATTATTTTAGGGTCTCTTGACAATGACATCTGCCTAATTCTGACCACTCTAATTATTTATTTTTTTCTTAATCTTAATTTTTTTGAGTTCTTTTTGATGTGGACCATTTTTAAAGTCTTTATTGAATATGTTACAATATTGCTTCTGTCTTTTGTTTTGGTTTTTTGGCCCTGAGGCATGTGGGATCTTAGCTCCCCAACCAGGGATCGAACCCTCATCCCCTGCATTGGAAAGTGAAGTCTTAACCATTGAACTGCTAGGAAAGTCCCCCTTAATCTTAATTTTTAATCTTAATAAAAGTAAGGATCTTGTCTCTCTTGTTTATCACTTATATCCCAGTGCCTTGCACAGTGCCTGACATAGAGTAGGAGATCAGTTTATAGAATAAATGAATGAAGTACAAAGACGTAAAGAAAAGAAGCATTTTGCTTAAGATGTGGGGGAAACAGCAGTTGAAAAGCACTGATATAATTATGAAATAAAAGCAGCATATAGGAATTTAGAAAGCAGTCTATTATTTACAAGGAGGAAACTGAGCCAATTAAGTCATTGCTTGTGACTTAATTCTGTTGTCACACATCTAATAAGTAACAGAATGAAGCAGGCTGAGATTCCATCATTATAAGTACAGTGCTCTTTACAATACACGATTCAGCTTTTATAGCTCCCCAAAATGCTAAATGGTAATGAAGTAAATGGACTTGTATTAAGTCGATCATTTGCACAGGCGTATGGACAAGGTCATCCTGAAATGGACCCCAGGTCAATTTAGCTAGGTGTTCTAGAAGTTCTAGTAGCTTCTGATGTCAATTTTAAAGGTGAGTTCTGTGTGAGTCCTCTTCCTCTAATGGCTTTCTAACTCATAACTTTATCCATAAATTTTGCATCACTTTATATTTGCTGCCAGGCTGCTCTCTGCATCAACGGGTTTTTAATATGTATAATCTACTTAGTAAATATGTGCTTCCTTTAATTGTTTCCAATTTGCACTGCTCAGGGAAGAAAGGTTTAGAGAAGCAATCTGGGAGTGTGGAATGAGCATAGGTCTTGCATCTTGGGTTTGAATTCTGACTCTGCCCTCCAAACCTTAGTTCTCTTATCTCTGAAATACAGGGGTAATAATACCTACATCCTAACATAGGTGAAATGAATTAATGTATGTAAAGGCATGACAAATAGAAAAGTAATCATTTAATATTAGTTTCATTCTCAGCCTAGTCTTTATAGATTTGGTGAACTAATCATTTCACTAATGTATCTGTTATGATTCTAGATTTTGATAATGAATCTTTCAACTCAACCTTTTCAAATGGCAGGGTCTGAAATTCTTGAGTTCCTGTCTTCACAATGGCACCTGCCTTTATATTTCTGACCACCATAATTGTTATTTTTTGGTCTTCTCTACTTCTGATGTACCCTTATAATATCTTAATCAATATTCCAGGTGTGGGCCACCAAAGTTTAATAGAAGGTAGGTTAAAGTTTCTCAGTGTATGCCTGTTGATTGTTATAAATATTAAGAAAGAACTTTTCATAAAATTGATAAACTAGGAATTCATCCATTTTTTTCTTAGGTATTTACTGATCATCTCTTTTGTACATAAATTATAGTCGCCCAATTTAGCAAATATAAATACAGGATGCCCAGTTAACTAGCTGTCTTATATTTTATTTGGCAACCCTACCATAGATATGAGATAATCTCGGTATAAGAATAAAAGATTAAGATCTGGTTTCTCTCTAAGGAATTTTTTTTTTTTAAGTTAAGGATATAGGCATGGACTTAGATAGGTAACCAGGTGATACATGGAAAGAAAGGGTTGCAAGTGGGTGGTATATAAGTTCCTAGGGCTGCCATAACAAGGGACTCCAAAATTGATGGCTTGATATTACAGAAATTTATTTTCTTACAGTTCTGGAGGCTAGAAGTCTGAATTCAAAGTGTTAGCATGTTTGTTCTTTCTGAGGGACTCTGAGGGAGAGTCAGTTCCGTGCCTCTCTCTTCTAGCTTCTGGCGATAGCCAGCAATCCTTGACACTCCTTGGTTTGCAGATGCATCACTCTATTTTCTGCCTCAGTCTATACATGGATTCTCCCTGTATATCTCTTCTCCTCTCCTTATAAGGACACCGATACTATTGGATGAGGGACCACTTAATTACCTCATTTTAACTTGATTACATCTGCAAAGACCCTATTTCAAAATAAGGTCATGTTAAAAAGCACCAGAAGTTAGGATTTCAACATATCTTTTTGGAGGACACAATTCAACCCAAACAGACGGTGTGGATATTGAATGCCATAGAGTTCAGAAAAAGAATTATCTGTTTTGGATGGAATGATGAAAAAGGCCCACAGTAGTGTCAAGAATTAATTGAGCTTGACTTTGAAGGGTGGGGAGACCTTGTTGGAGAGGAGGAAAAGGGCTGGAAGTGGATGATGAATAAGAGAATAGTGAAGGGACTCATCTTCAAGGAAAGGAAGATATTTGCTGTAATTTACTAAGGATAATCACAATCATGCTGCAAGCTCTGAGAAAAGCAACAATTAATTAAACTTCCTCAGCTCAGAGAAGCAACAGTGTCTTTACAAGACAGATTTTATTGGTGTCCAAGTTTCCTTTCATGTCTAAAATTCAAATTGCTCAGTGTTAATTAGGTTTTGGCACCAACCCCAGAGATACTAGAGGGACAAGCCTGGGAAACTACTATAGGCAACCTTTGTATCCCTGAAGAAGGCACTAAGCCAGTTATACTGGAACCAACTTGGAGATTATATTTTAAATAAAATATTTATGTAAAATAAGGTGTAAACTGTAAGCAATCAATACATTCTCACTGTAGTTAGAATGCTGTTTACTCAATAAATGGTCAATCTTTCTGACTTTTTAGGAGTTATCTGTATAGCAAAGTTGGTCTGGATGAAACAAAGACCAGAACAAAGGCTTTATGAGCTTTATTGATTGTATGAGAAGCCAGTGTAGAAGCATGCTAAGCAGGTTCTGTGTTTTTGTGAACGTACCATATTATGGCACACCATAGAATGTACCATATTTCTATAGAGACTGAAGGTTTTAGAGCTGGATTTCCAAATTCTTGAAGGAAACAGGTGAAAATCAAGTTAAATGGCAATTCACAGAAGAAATAGAAGATTAAAGGGACAAGCCAGAAGAAATGCAGGCAGTGGGCTATTTACTCTTTTTCTGTTCCTTTGATGGGGACTTTTCTGGATGTGTGTATAATTTCTCACATTTTCCCTGCTATAATTAGTCAATTAAGTTTATGTGAAGCTCTTTTTTTTAAAAAAAATGTCAGTTACCTTAGAACTTAGTAAATTACTGAAATGCTACAGGGCTAGGGTTTTCTTTTGGTTTTGTTTCAAAAATTCATTTGAAAAGAAAGGGGAAATCTAATAATTGGGATGAGCTCTTGCTTATTCGTTTTTAAGTTACCTTTTCCCCTTGTTGCTGCCCTTTTTAGTCACTAAAGAAGGAAGTGCAAATACAGGGATGGACAGTGAAAGGAACCTCTTGAATCACTGTGTTACTTACAGTTCTGTGATATTTGCTGCCAACAGAGGTTTGGGTTTGTAAGGCTAATAACCACAGATCTACGTATGTTACGTTGTCAGTTGTTCAGATAAACTACCACAAGGCTGGGGTCTTGGAGACTGAAACGGTCAGATGTACTCAGTGAGAAAATAAGGATGTGCCTGCTTTCCATTCAATATATCATTGTTTACAAAATTAATTTTTAATAAAAGAGTGAACATAAATATTTTATTCAATTTATATTGTTGAATCTATGTAGAGCTTAGTGCAAGAGTTAATCAATCAATCAATTATGATTAACAAGAAACCTAGATCCAGTTGCATACCTCGTCCATAATCTGCAATTTATATCACAAAAGCTTCGGCTGTCTTGGTTCTTTCCAGGCATTGGTAAATCTGACTCAGCAGAACTCCAGGAACTCTGTGATCCCCTGCACTTTGGCTGCTGACAAAGCCCCTGGAGCCTTTCTTCTGCCAGACACCTTTATTTAAATAATCCTCATTCTGGAAAGAATGTTTTCCATGCTTACCACTTATCAAGTGAAAGGCAGCATTTGTCTTTCTAACTTTTAAGGATCTCCCCAGGTTCCTTTCTTAATTCCAACGTTACTAGCTTGTGTTAAAATTCTACATCCCCAGGTTATTTGTGATAGATATGCACATAGCTGGGGTCCTTATCTGCACAAAAAGGAATAGCAGCTCAGGATTAAAAAAAATCCTCCTTTCCCCTATGGGACTAAAAAAATCTTTTTTATTTTAGAACATCTTAAAAACATATAAAGGAGAAGGGAAAACAACCCAGAGTATCACCACTTAAAGGCAACTGTTATCAGTATTTTAGTTTATATTCTTCCAGTCTTGCTGCTTCCTGCATATTTTATTTTGTAAACTAGTTGCATTTGTATTCTCTCTAAAATAGTGTGTGTGTGATTTTTTTTTAAGCTAAAGCTTTTCATCAGAGGTGGTATAGCAAGGTCATGAATGCAAGAATGTGAAGACAGAGTGTGAGAGTTCCAATTCTTATTCCTCTGTTTTTGCAAACTCAAGGAAGTGATTCAGCTTCTTCAAATCTTAGTTCCCTCATCCATAAAATAATCTTGGGATAAACATCTTTGTGTGAAAAGGTTTTTCTGTAGTTCAGTATATTTTCTGAATTATCTCAATTCCAAAAAGTAGTATGACTGGGTCAAGCAGGGTGAACATACTGTAAAAATTTCTTTCCAAAGGTGTTGTAGCTGTTGAAGTTTCCATCAGCATGGTATAAACCGGGAGGATAATCATAAATCATGGTTTTAAGCCTCTCTAACCTTTAGGATGGTTTGTTGTGTCACCGTAGAAAACCAATACAGTGAATTAATACAGAGGAAACACAAGCTCTTTGGTTTGAAATACTCCTTCTTTAAAAATTAGCAGCCACTAAACATTGGAGCTGTCACAGATAGCTTTTTTCAAAGTGGAAATACAGTCATAGAAGACAACATTCCAAATTAACTGATGAGAATGGAGAGGTGAGAAGCAATTAAGAAATGAACAGGATGTAAAATTTAACATGGGGTTGGTGGTAGAGAGAATTAAAAGAGACCTGGTAAAATGGCCATTAAGAATCAGTTTGGTACAGTATGCAAGTCAAGGGTTGAGGTGACTTGGGGATTTGTGGAGTCTAAAAGATAGGGTGTTTTGAAAGGACAAATTAAGGGTTAAATGACTTTTTGCCTTGAATGTCTATTCCCCTATAGACTGATGGATCCTTGTTTCTGTCTCATATAGTATGGGGGGGCCAATATTGGAGGGCAGTGTTGATATATTTCACATACATTGATTTTGTATTTGGGTAATTTAGTAACATAATGTCTATGTATTTCTGTGCTAATGGTGTTTTTAAAAAGTATTATCTTTGTGAGCTTTGGGATGGGTACTAACTCCAGATTTCATTTTGTTATTTAATTTGCAAATACATATAAGTAATTGGAATTTAAGATTATACACTAGAGCTACATAGGATGTAGCAGAATCTAATTGACTTAAAATACACTAAATGACAATACGAAGAACATTCATTTTATTTAGTATTTTATAGTCACTGTTTATCTTTTTGGTAGCCCCCTAACTATACTGAGTTTATGAATATTTCTGAGGAAGGTGGATTGACAAGTTTATGGAGAAGAAATTCTCTTGAAATGCTGCTAATGAAACCATCAGCCAATGTTCTAGACAATTGAGAGGCCAGATCCAACTCCCTTGAGCTTTCTTTTGAGGGATGAGATCTCAATATAAAAACTAGTATTGAGAGACTTTTACTTTTGACATTAGATATATTACCACTTTCTTTCTGCTTCCAGTTTGCAATCAAAGTCATCTGTTGCTCCATTGCAGACTGTTTATTTTTTAGAAGGGTTAAGATTTTTACTACATGAACTTAATTATGTAATTACATAACAGATCTGGTAACTGCTTCAGAGGAACCATTTTAATCTATGGGGTGCCTGAGATAGTCTTTAAAGAACATCTAATTACATAATTACGATGCCTAATAGACTAGAGTAACGGGTAGCAGGAATATCTTTGGAGCCATAAGAGAAATCTTATGGCCTTTAGGTAGGACATATAATATCAGTTATGAAAATAATCCCTCCATTATGTCATTATGTAACAGCATATAATGGCAAAGGAGATATTAATGCTGGATATAATAAATATTACATGCATTTTGCTCTTTTGACATAAATGACTTTCTTTAATTTAAAAAAATATGTAAAATCAATTGAAGATATCTTTATCCTGTGAGAAAGAAAAAACTATGGTATTTTAGATACAGAATGACAGTGACATTTGAAAGAAAAATTTTAAAAAATTGTAAATATATCAAGTTAATTACAGAAGCATGCATATTAATTTCAAAACTACAAAAAAGCAGTTAAAATTTCAAAGACAGACAATTTAAAATAGTATATTCATATATTTGAATCTGGCATACTATTCTTCCTGAGTAGTAATGAAAAAAAAATCAGGAATAAAACTAAAACATGCCAGCACCTTCAAATACTATGATTGCTTTAGCTATATGCTGGGGGTGAAGGTTTTGTTGAAATCTGGGCAGTTCATCAGAAGAAAAGTGAATTTTAATCAAGGTTCATGTTGTTCAAACATTTTGGTGTTGGTGATATCATTCTTTAATATCTATTTAGGAATATATAAGCAAATACTAACACTTTGACTCTATTTTATATAACTGATAAAAATCTGTCTTGGTTGTTTTATGAACAAGAGGCTTTTTTGTTGTATGTTTTAAATTTAGGATACATTTTACACAAAAAGCCCAGAATCTATCAAAGTATAACATGGTTGGAGAGTCATTACCCATTAAAATGTTTCACACCAAAATATATCTGATGACAAAACAGACAGACAAATAAATACAGGACATGATTGACAATGGGTCCTGATACATACTAAATATACTTTCCCTTTGCTTTCTATTATTTTTGTTTGGTCTGCATGAAAACTAATACATATGCAGGGAAATTCTAAAACTGTCTGCCATAAGCATAGGCTTATATTCTCTGAGACCACTGGTATGTAGAGAAATAGTTGGCATCTGTAAATGAACATTTTAGATGTTTCACAGAGCCAGCAATTTTGGGAAGGTTTTTTCAACGAAATTTTGTGATAAAATTATCCAAGTTTCGGTCATGACAAATATTTAAACAGTACATTTTTAAATTCACCTAGGGACAGTTATCAAAATACGGCCAAAGTGTTTACATGCCTTTATATTATATCTTATTTTAAAAAGTCAAGTTTTGCTTGGTATGTGTAAACTCCCTATCCTTACATATCTTTTCTTCCCCCCCAAAATTTGAATGGCGTTCAAAACCCACTATGTTGGATTGAGTTCTGCACATGGGAATATTCATATTAACATCTCAAGCAAATGTAACTTCTCATTTTTGAGGCCTGAAAATATTTCCTTAACTAATAAGTATCAGTTCATTATTCAAGATGGACAGTATATATGAACTATGTTTCACATATGCTAGCCCCACACTGTGGGGTAATACTTAATGCCCCTCTCGCTCATCAGCGTTCTCAAATAAAACACAGCAACCACAAGCACAGTGACATAGCCTGTATAGTTAAAGTCATTCTTGTACTAAATGAAAAGTAAGAATATTCTGGATATGACTATGAGGGAGTAACAGGACCAGATTTGCTTTCTCACCCTAACCAACTAAGAAACCAGACAGCATATATAAAGCAATTGTTATCAGATATTACATGGCAGATAGCACATGATTATTATCCCTGATTACAATGTAAGCTGTATGACTGCCCCAGTTTACCACCTAGAGCCTGTATACTCTCTGCTGTGCAGGGACAGAGGAAGCAGATTAAAGCCATGGAATCTCACTGAGTTTTAGAGACATTGATTGGAATTTAGGGAGGCCAAAATATTGTAGCAAAGGAAGCTCCACAAAGACAGAGCTTGAAAGATCTGCGGAGATGTCCCCTTGAGTCTTTGGCAGAGTACCAATCTGCTCATGAATGAGAATAAACTATCCAAAGCTGGCAAAAGAACCACTGGAAATAAGTAGGCTGAACAATTCCTGAAGCTAACCATGGGCTGAGAGTAGTTTCTGTTTGTGTCAGATTCGTGAAGTTTCATAATAAATGAGGCATTGGGTAAAATACTTAGAAGAAAATTATCTTAGTTGTAGGGTCAAATTATCTCTAGAATAAAGGCTGCTCTGAACCTAACCTAACAAAGCTTCAAAGCAATCCTATATAGAAACAAAGTAAGACCAGGTAATCTAACTGAATCCCAGACAAAGAGGTCAACACCATTTAAAGGAATACAACAAAATCCTCCACTCCACAACATAAAATTCAATGTCCTACATACAAAAGAAAATTGAAAGGCATACAAAGATTTAGGAAAATATTACCCATAAAAAAATCAATCAGTAATTCAGACTCATAAGTAATAGAAATGATCAAATTAACAGACAAGGATGTTAAAAATAACTATTATAAATATGCTCCATATTCGCTCACTAAGGTTGAGATTGAGGAGAGCATGAGCATGATGAGAAAGGTAGAAGATATAAAAGGAGTCAAATGAAACTTCTAAAAATTAAAAATAAAATGCATAGAATGAAAAATACACTGGTTTGGATTAATGTCAGATTAGACATTGCAGGAAAAAAAATACACTGGTTTGGATTAATGTCAGATTAGGCATTGCAGGAAAACCTTGAAAATGCAATAAAAATTTTCCAAATGAAGTAGAAAGTGGGGTGGGGGAAAGAATGAAAAAAAGAAAAAAAATAGAGCACCAGTGATCTAGGAAACTCTCAGGCAATCTAACATATGTGTAATTGGTATCCTAGAGATTAAAAAAAAAAAAGGAAGAGGGGGAAAGAAACATATTTGAAGGAATGATGACCAAAATTTTTCCAAATGTGATAAAAATTAGAAATGTACAGATTGAAAAAATTCATTGTACGCAAAGTAGAGGAAACTAAGAAAAACACACCAAGGCACATCATAATTAAATTGCTGAAAACTTATAATGAAAAGAAAATTGTAAAAATAGCCAGAGAAAAAGACAAAAAGGAACAAAGATAAGAAAGACATCTGACTTATCACTGGAGGCTACAAAAGCCAAAAGACAATGGAACAGTATCATTACAGTACTAAAGGAAAAAATAAAAGGACCTGTCTATCTGGTGGTGTTGAACTCAGTATTTGGTGACTGGGAGGATGGATTGTGGTAGATTTTATGACGCATGATCCTTCCTACCAGGGCATTATGCAACTCTATCCTGTTCAAATTAGGGGTGGCCATGTGCATGAATGTCTTGGCCAAAGAAAAGTGGTAAAAGTGTGTCATATGTCACTTTAGAACAGAAACTGTAAGAATAACATGTATCTTTTCTTTTTTCCCTTGAGACAGGCAATGTTATAGATAGAGGCAGGTCCATCAGCCTGGGATATGGAATAATGATAGCATGAAGCTGAGCCATAGCTGACCCACAGATGACATGGAATGGGAACAAGAGATTTAACTTGTCATAAACCATTTTGATTTTAGAATTGTCAACACAGCCTAAGCTTGACCATCCTAACTGATACAGGCAGCAAGGTTAACTTGGGGAAACTAGGGCATATTCACAGCATGAGACTCTAAAAGAGAATACTCGCACGTCTTGCAAAGCCCTCAAATAATACAGTGCCAACTATGCAGATATTTCTAATTTAGAAGAATGGTGATTGGTACCTTAAAGAAACTGAAGCAGATAGCAAAGAGCTCACTTGCTAGTCCAAATTTCAAAAAGATAGAAAAAAATCATAAGAAGAAAGAAACAGACCCAAGACAAATGTAAGAGAATGAAACCATACTGTAAAGCTTCAGAGAAGCTAGAATACCATATGAAACTTGAAAAATAGCTGAAGGCAATAGAAAGATTTGGTTAGCAAGGAGAAAAGCAACAAAAATGTAGTTTTTATGCTTTGAGTTGATGGTGTAATATTAAGGGATGCATAGAAGTAAGCAGTTCTTAAAAGAACTAACTGAAAAGGCCATTAAAGACATGTGGAAAGGAAAGGAATTGTAGGATAGGTAAAGAGGGTACAAAAGTACATAACTGTGTAAAAGGAGTACAAATCCATGGTTCAGAAACACTGTATCCTAGTGCTTTTCAGGGATTATTTCACTGGGATTGCTGAATGGCTGCTGATGACCTTTGATTACATTCTCTGTTCTTTGTTGATATATAATATGGAAGTGTGATTTTTCTTATTTTGTATATTGATCGCGTGGCATCGCAGAGCTCTTTAATTCCAACACATTAAATGCTTTTGAATTTTTGAACTAAGCAATATTTGTCAGCCAAAGTGATATCTTTTTTTACTTCTTTGCAATTCTTATAATTTTAAAAACCATTTTGAACTGGGTATAATGTTCATTTCTCATTTTCATTTCTAAATTTTAACCTTTAAACATATTGTCCACTGTGGAGTTTGTTTTTGTTTTTTGACAGATTTGAGATTATGGATGTTTCTTCTGTTTTCAGTTTGCTAAGACTTTCTTTCCAATCACAAAGAGGTCTTAGGATATTAGACTTGCTTTTCCTATATCTATTTAGATGTTATTTTTTCTCATTTTAACAGTAAAAATGGATAGATATTCAAATTTTAATGAATACTTGCATTCTTGGTATAAATCCAGTTGGGCCATGATGTTGTGGTGGCTGTTTCTAATACATTAGATTTTTCATCTGTATTCAAAAGTGAAATTAGCTGGTAATTTTCTTTTGTCTTTGATTCTATTTTCAGTATCAGGTTATGATAACTTCATAATGAATTAAGATGGATTTATTTTTAAGTTTTCTTATTCCTTAGAATAGTTTATATGAAATTTGGAATTTTATCTTTCATTGATTGATTGAAGCAACAAAAAAAATTATCCAGACTTCAATTTTTAATCTTTTTGGTATAGGTAGTCTTTTACATTTTAAATCAATGTATTTAATGATTATGGCTTTATTCCTTATTTTTTAAAATAGAGTTTGTTAACTTGAGCAGTTTTAGGTTCACAGAAAAAATGAACAGAAGGTACAGAGATTTTGTACATACACTGCCCACACACATGCACAACCTCCTTCACTACCAAAATCCCTCACAAGAGCAGTTCATTTGTTATAATCAGTAAACCTGTGTCTACACATCGTTATCACCCAAAGTCCATGGTTTGCATTAGTGTCCACTCCTGGTGTTGTATATTCTATGGGTTTTGACAAATGTGTGATGGCCTTTATCTACCATTACAGTATCAATATAATGTAGTTTCACTGCCTTAAGGTTTTGGGTGGTTACAGTGTATATTTTAGCCCCAAACTTGCTTGGCTCAAATTACTGGGAGACACTGTTTTATCTTACTTGGATTTGATGATGAGACAGAACAGTGTCTTTTTATCTTTTTTTGTTAACAGGAGAAATTTTCTCCAGCCAAAGTCTTGAGCAAGGGTATATAGCCTTGTGAAGATTTAGCCTTTTTCAGTTGGGAACAGGGGGTATTTTCAAGTCACCAATTTGTATGAACTCAAATTTACCACCACATACTATTAAAACTCAAGTCTCCTAACCACTAAATTTCCTATAAATTCAGCTGTGCATTTATAAGAATGTTTGTTATGCTTACTTCCACAGAAATTCTAGTTTCTTATTTTTGGCATGGGGAAATTTCTAATCTGCCAAAATCTTGCAAATAGAAATGCTTTGGGGTCTTAAAAAGTTTCAAGATCCGAAGAAATACTTAATAATGGGGATGCATGATTTATAAAAAATAAGAAAGAAATGAAGAAAAAAGTCTTCCATGGGTTTGTGATTGATTAGCCTGTGTCAGTTCTCCAGAATATTATAAAGACACTATTAAAAGATTGGTAGGAAATACTTAAGCAAAAATCACTAGGGTTCCAATTGACTTATTAAATATAAGTTTTAAGACGAATATCATTTTTGGACAAGGTCACTCAAGTTAGAGAGTGTCAGACAATAAGGACTGTGTCTGCAACATTAGGAAACAAAGAATGATCCAAAAATTTAAAGGAATCAATGAGTGTGGGTGATGGGATTGGTACTTTGTATCTCAATTTGAGGGAGACTTTTGAAAAGAAGTCTCACGCAATCTTACTGGATGAGCTTTCAGTGTAGCAGATGTTGGTGCCCTGTCCATATCCCCTCAGCACTCAGCATTTTGATAGCTCATTACTGCAAGCACCTGCCACTTTCTGCCTGAGGACTTATCGGTCCCCAGCAGTGTGCTTGGCCCATGTATAGGCCAGGGAGTCAGCGCCTTGTCAACAGCCCTAAGTCATTGAGAGACGAAAGTCCATGGCTCTGTAACCCAGTTTTCTCATCCCTCCACAGAGAGTCCTGTATCGGCTTCCTTGCTTCCCTTCCCTGCTTCACTTCTCACTCTCCTCCACCAGCACTCTCTGAGGAAACTTTCCGAATAAACTACCTTTCTTTAAATCCAGATTCTAAGATACGAAAATCATTTCATAAACCGTTAACAATAATTGTCGTTAATTGGTTTCTGTCAAAAGGGATGTTTCTAATGATACCCTGTGAATGTAATTTTGCCTTATCTTTCATAATTTCATAAATAATTGAACAAAAATTTAGACATTTTCTTAACAGATTTGGAGATGACATCGTAGAGGTGCAGGAGGAGATGTAGTGAATATGTTAGATAACAGAATCGGGATCTACGTAATTTTTAATAGGCTGAAAAACAGATAAAATCTAACAAGGTTTTATATTGATGGATTAAGATCCTCCAGTTGAGTCTTCCAAATGTGTGATATTATCATTATGTGATAATATTTTAGAGCTATTGGTTAATAGTAAAATTAAAGATAGTTAACACTGTGTGTAGCTGCTGAAAATGCAGATGTGATTTTGGGTTAGATTAATGAAGCAATATCTAGACCAAAGGAGGTGATAATTATGTTTAAGTCTGTAATAAACAGGCAATGATGTTTTGAATATCATGCTTTTCAAAGGATAGAAACAATCTAAATGCTAGAGGAGGAAGGAGGTTGAAGGCAGTTGGAAATGTTATATGGAAAACGATGAAGTAAATATGGTTGTTAGGCATCAAGAGAAGAAGAATCAGAAAACATGATAATTGTCTTTCACTGTTTAAATATCTGACTGGTGGGAAAGGAAATAGACATGCTTGAATGACCTTAAGAGTTATTCATATCTGTATAACCAGTGTCTAATCCAATGCTTGCATATCGTAGGAGCTCAATAAATGCTGGACAAATGAAAAATCAATGGTACTGCATGTACATCTCATTTAACTGTGCAGTTGAGAGAGGACACGTACTCTTTTCATTTTTCTGTGTTTATCCATCCTTTTGTGTATCTCATATTTGAAGTCATTCTTTGGGTGGTGAAGTCAAGATAGAGGACCAATTTTCTGCTCTATGAAATATCTCCCAATAATAGTGATTCTGTAATTGCACACTGTAATGATTATGAGGTCGATGCCTCCTGATAAATACAGCCTCCAGTTTCCTACTCTCTTTCATATAAGCTGTCCCTGAGTTTATAATCTATAGCAGTGGCAAAGGTTTGTGGTAATGTTTGCTTCAGTCTTTTGTCCTGCCTGTTATATTTTCCTTTTGTATTTCCCTTGGGTTATATCATGCTCCAATACATTTAAATCTTAATATAGCAAGCGAATTTATGACATAAGGGAATAAGCCCACTGACTTCTTTTATTCCCCACCTCAAGTTTTCCCCTATTTCCCAATCATTTTATGCTTTCTTAACAGCATATTTCAGACTGAGAATCAGATGAAATTGTTTGATAAAAACTGTATAACGCATTTCTTTGTTTATGCATTTTGGAGTCCTTTTCTTATCTAGTCCAGCGAGACAAATGGTTCTTTTTACAGAGGTGGCTACCTTAAATACCTAGGTGCTTGCTCATTGTGGAGTTATGAGGAAGCTGGCATCCTGCTGTGCATCCTTCAGGTCCTGGTTTGATGGCCCTTCCTCTCAAATGTTCCTCATGACTCCCCACATTAGGCTTAGCAGTATCTCTGATGTGCTGCGTCAGACTTTGCATCCCGCTGTTTGTAAAGTCTGTCTGCACATCCTACCAGACAGTAAAAGTTGCATCCTCAGCACTTAATACTGTGCCTAGAACGTAAGAAGCACTCACTGACTATGTGATGAGTATTTGTTCAGAACAATACTTTTTCAAAAGGTGCTTTTGACTAAAGGAAGCTATTTCTGTTATTCTGTTTCTAATACTCTTTCTCATTTTGTTTTATATCTCAGCATAGTTGAACCTACAGCTATAACCAGTTGTATCCCTTGATTACTATGCAAATTTTCCACATGGCTTTACACTTCTCTGTGTTCCTAAGAGGCTGATCTACTCACAGTATTTCAAAAGCAGATTTTGAGAAAACCTAGACTTGGAAGATGCCCCCGTTTTGTTTTGTTTTGTTTTGTTTTTGAGAGCTGTATTCAGAGGTGTAACCTTGCACAAGTCAGCTAGCTTCTATGGACCTGTCTCCTCACCCGTAAAAGAAAGGAGGACTGGATAATCCCTAAGGTGAATTCAAGAGAAAACATTCTTTAATTCTATGATTGAGAACAGTTTTCAGTAAAACCTTTGTAATTCCTTGCCCTTCCCTCCCCACCTCCTGCAAAGGCACCCTGATCATTTTTCCTTTTCTTTGGGCCTGATTGTCTCTTCTTGTTTATGGCTGCCACTAATTTGCTCGTTTGCTTGCTGGAAAATAGCTAATTAAAACCCACTTCAGCTAACAAGCTGACTGGGACCATGCAAATGTCACTCTCTGCTGTCTGCTATTTCCGTTTGTACTTTACATCATTAGTGTTTTTTTTCCTCCCTCTGTTATAATGAAGGCGAGGATAGATTTAGCGCCCTCTTCACAGGTGTGCGCTGGTACAACGGCCACCGTCCCGGGAAAGTGCTGCCGTTTTACTGCACTTCAGCACTTTGAGTGTTATTACCCCTGAGGGTTAATGGTTTCAGACTACATTGCTTGTTAGTGCTAGATTTTTGAACAGCTTCATCTATCTTTTTGTTTTTACAGTGACTGGCCGCATTAAGTATATGTATCTGAGCTATTAGTTCCGTCCGTTCATTGCATGCATTCCATTTGGTGTAGGATTCTTTTTTCCTCTGTAAAATTAGTATGCATTGTCATCCATATACTTCAACACATCGACTTTTGTTATAAGTATGCTGTCATCATTGTGCTTTCACACATTTGCTAATTTATTGTAGCTAAATTAGACCTAATATTAGCAATTTTGCAGCTGTCCCTTTAGAATATACATGGCCGTATATTTGTATGTTATTTAGTAATTATAGTCCACAGCAAAAGAAAATGGACCTTGTTCTCAAGAGGGGGAGAGGGGAAAGATGGAAAAAGGGGGTTCAATATAAACAAATTCACCTGAGAGCGAAAAAGAGAGCAAGGAAATGAAGAGAAAAATGCATTTCAGGAAAGTTAGAAGGAGTAGATTGCAGAGAAAACAAAGAGCAGCGAATGCTTTTGTAGGATTGTGCAGTTTGAAGGGCCCGTGTTTTAGGCCTGAGACTTGCAGAGAAGCAAGCATTCTCTGGGAAGGAGTTTTCACTGCTCTACTCTTCTGTTACTGTGAATATGCTACCTACTTGAATAGCCGAGCAAAGAATACCAGGGGGAAATGATGGTAGGGATTTTGTGTGAATTGCAAAGAAAAGGGGACGAGCACAGCCTGTGTGGGTGCTTTCATGAAAACATGGTATTCAGTATACTGAGGTTCAAGACTTAAATCATTAGGTTTAAAAACATGCCTGAATAGGAGACTGTGAGGATAAGGAAATAAGAATGGTTTGGATCTTTACATTGTTCAGAATAATAAACAGCTTTAAATGCAGGTTTTCACTTTGTATCTGGAGATGATATTTGAAGGAATATGAAAAAGAGTGCCTGCAGTGTGTACTCTGTGTGTGTGTGCACACGCGTGCATGTGTGTGTGTTTGTTTTGCATTTTAATTAGGTTATGAGAGTTGGACATGATACAGGCATCTAAAATTATACAATGTCAGTTTTGGTATAGTGTATGAGGCAAGATGAATGATCAACAAGATAGATCCTCCTAGGACACAAACTGCTTGGTATGAATCGTTGGGTATTTTGTAAAGTCACCTGGGTACTGTTTAATATACTGAGTTAGTAATCCATTTAATGGGACCCTCATGGTCTAAAAGGATTCATGAGTTGTCCCAGGGTTTACGGGCCTATTCCTAGGAGGTAACTTACTAGGAGAACCTAGCTCAATAAGTAGTCGTTGTTATGAAAATATTCTATGTTTTAATGGATCCAAAACATTATGTACAATGGTTAAAAACAAAATAAAACAAAACTTATAGAGGCTCTGATGTCTTGACCTTGAGAATATATCCTAGGCAGGTCAGGTCTATTTTCCTAGGGGCAATATGTTACTTAGTATATTAGAGATTTGGGCGTAGCATCCCTCTTTGATATTCATATTTTCATTCCCATCAGGTCATAAGAGATAGATTTCTGTTGCTGACTGTGCCCCATTCTGACTGCCCTCTTCTGCTTCTTCCTTAGTAGGGCTGAATATCTCATTTCTCTCCTCAGTTGATCAAAGCCTGTTCTTCAGCTCTTAGAAAACAAAGCAAATTGAAAGGGCTAAAATATTTTGTAGTGTTAATCCTCACTGGGGTTTTATATTTGTATAAGGAACACTCGATTAAACTTAAAAACATGATGTTCCAGTAGTGGAATTTGGGAGAGAGTCAGTAGGTGGGGAAGCAAAAAATTTGAGGGTTTTGGAGCTTATGAAATCAACGCATGTAGAGAGTTATGGATTCATAAACCTGGCCTTTTCCCTTTGAGAAGATATGGGTCTTATCAGAACTTGCAAGGCCATCAGTGAACCTAACCCCAACCTCATAGACCATGGGGACAATTCCAGTTGGGATTTAAGGCAATGTTGATTTAATAAATAAGGGTTGAAAGTCAGAGACAGCAAATACCCAAAAGCACCAATAGCAAGTGAAAAAAAAAAAAAGCCCATGAGGTCCTCTTCATGCCTTGGTATTGTTCCTTTCAGATCACATTGGATTGAAGCACCATGTGATTTGTTCTTTGCATAAAGCATTTTTTGAGTACAGAGCTCAAGTAGAATTGAAATGACAGCAGGAGAGTGCCAGTCATTCTCTCGACAATCCTTTGCAGACTCCAGGCCCTTAAGCAACAGGGATCTACTGCTTTAGCCTACCTTTGCCCACTGGGACAGCTGATGTTGAACACTGACTCTACCACCTGTTTCGAGAATCTAAAATTGATTAAATTAAAGTCCCCCCCCCCCCAGTCTACCTCCTCAGGTTCATGGAAACAGAAGACTGCTCCCACTTGACTTTTTTCTCCTAATCTCTATAGCTCCAGAGCAAGCTGCTCACCCAGATACCAGGGCAGAAGAAGATGGTTGATAAAAGCGAACAGTAGACTTTGAGATTTGCCAGATTTTCTGAATGATTTGGTGGCTGCTTCTTGGGACAGATTCAGAGACAACATTTAACTCCTTGACCATTCCAGGCCGTATGGCATGTTGTGGTGTGTGGTGATCAGAGACACTTTCAGTCATTTCTTTTAGAAGATACGGCTTTGGTTTTGGTTTGATTTCTTACTACACCAGCTTTGCCAGTTTTATTCACAGGGCATTGCCATTTTTGCTTTACATGTTTATTGGTAGTTAATTATGGAGTTTTAATTCTATGTAACTCTGGGTAGGATTAATCCACCAAATATTTATTGAGAACTACGAAGTGCCTGGCATTTGTATATCTTTCAGGCAATTATGAGATATCAAAAGGCCCTTCTGACAGAAAATTAGTCTCTGAAATAATGTTTTGTAGGCTTCGTTTCCAACCTTTAATTTTCTGCCTTCACGTGATTTACATGGGCAACATACTCATCAGTAACCTTAGTCCTTACATTCTCTGCTTCTCAATAGGAGATGAAAATGGAGAATGGGTCAAGATATTCCACCCCAAGGTGATTCAGGATCTCTTGGGCATAGAGAACGTGGGATAGTTTAAAAAATCTCTCTCTACCCCTGCCTCCAACTTTTCAATGTCAGGCCAGAGATTTTGATCTGTCTCTTTACAGGGTATAGCTGGTGTGTCTATTTTTTCATTTGGAGAATTATGGCATTCTAGAATGGATACAAATTAATATGTGCATCAGTAGGAATTAGCACGTTGGATATTTTAAAAGCAAGCAAATAAGTAAAACAAAAACAAACAGGATATTACCGCACATGGTTTCTAGCATGGGGAAAGCAATGTCCTGCTTGAAGAGGTCAGCCAATGGGTGCATTGTAAACTAGGCTGAAAAGTAAAAAAATAAAATCTATTGGAGTCCTGGTGAGCTGCTGCATTAGGGATTCTGTGAAGCCAGATGGAACATGGCTGCTTACTGGCTGGGGAGAAGCATCAAAACTATAGAAAAACAGTTTTCTGAAAGCTTGTGGGGCCCAGAGGTCTGACCTCATGTTTTTGCTGTAAGTCACCTCTGTTCTTAGCAGGGCACTTTGTGAGGACCTAGCTCTTGAATTTCCACATTTACTCTCTTGGGCCTGTTATCTCAAGAATTTGTGTGTGTGTGTGTGTGTGTGTGTGTGTGTGTGTGTGTGTGTGTGAGTGAGTGACATGTCCAAATTATGTATATGCTCATGTTAAGTAGCTAAAAATTAACTAAAAATATCCTCCTGGAGATCAATGTGCTGAAATGAAAACGCAAGCTCATATAGTACCCCCCAAGTTCAGATTAATCAAAGGCTAAAAGATCAAACACTTAGGAAACTCTTTGGTCTTCAATTTCTAGATGTCTTCCAAATGTCAAGTTACAGGGTAAAATTACGACACCTTCCTTCACCCTAAGATGTTACCAGAAACGGTGCTTCTCAAACTCTTCTACTGAAGCAATCTTAAAGTGTTCTCACTGGCAGAGAAAAGAGAGCAAGGAATGGTCATCGTGGAGGGAGAAGAGGGTAGTTGTAGTCAGATACCAGCTGCTGCAGAAGAGAAAAAATATTTTTGGAGTCTAATATTTTATCTTAACAATTAATGTGAATTTTTCCATTCTGTTTAACAGTGCATTCATGGTTCTTCTAATTTTAAATGTTTTCAAAAAAATATTTGAATACAGGAAGAAGTCCCATACTTTGGTGCTTTAATGATTAAGGAATGACCTATCTGAAAAAAAACCCACCTGCATAGGCACACTTGTATCCAATTTTGGAAAAACTAACTTAATTTACCATTGGTTTTTTAAGGGAAGTCATGGGAAAAAACTAGAAAGAAGACAGATGAATGGGAAATTTTCTTAAAGATCATTGTTGTGATTGTCTTGGGAACAGAGAATGTGACAGCTATTAATTTAGGACTCAGAGTGTACTCCAATAGAGGTAGTTTTATACTGGTCCACAAGATTTAATTGTAAGAGCATTTTTCTTTTCTACTATTTCAAAACTTTCTATTGCCTAGCAAATTAAATTGGTTAGCCTACCTCTTCTTCTAATCAGTGACTCTTAGAAGTAAAGAAGCTGTAGAGAAAGTTAGGTCCACGCTTTTGACATAGCAATCTTGGGAACATGGACCAATGAGGGGTAGACGCTGTTTTTGATAAAGAGCAAGAGGAGGGAGCCTGTGGAATCTGAACCACAGCTGTGAGGTCTGCCTAGTGCACCAGCCCCTCTTTACTGCTCAGATAGTGCCCTTACAATGAACTCAAACCCTTCAACTCTTCCCGGACAGAAGCTTTGGACTCGTTGGCAGAGGGCACCTGGACTGTGAACTCCTGCTGTCTTGGGACCTTGGGGGGGAAAATTGGTATGGGGTTGGGAGGGCAAAGACGGTTGGTGTCACATTCTTCTTTGTCCAAGCACTTAACAATGTTGCCTCTTTTCCCTTTATAGAAGCGTCTACTGCTAAGAAGGCTCAATTTCATTGTTTCATATGCAAGGGATAGGATAGTTCCCTATTTTGAATTCCTCTAAATAGCCTGAGGCCAACTGAAACAAACCAGTAAAGGAACAAACAAGCAAATGCAATGTTTATTGGGTCTCTTGTGTTTAAGGCTTTGTGGTATCCACTTTCAGAACCCCACACAAAATGGTACCAAGTAGATATTTTTGAGGTATAGCCTTCTCCAGGACATATTATAAACTGAAGCTAATTTACCAATCAGGCTGACCACACTCATTCACTCAGGGATATTAGGAACTTGGTAGATTTTGATGAATATTCTCTTCAGGAGCTAAATTCAATGTCGCTATTGAGTCACAGTTGCTAGCTACTTTTTAACATCATTTTGCAAACTGAAAACCATTGTGAATATATTTTCTTAAGATGAATGGAGATAATGCAGATTTCTTTGGAGCACTAGTTATGAAGACTAATTCTACAGGATAAGTGCTCTGGAAGTAAGGGGGGCTCGTAGTCAAAATGTCTCTTTAAAAATGAAAAGGGGTGAAAACAGATCTCCTTGCTTGGGCACAGTGTGTGTGCTTCTGACATGGGTCATTTTGTCATCTTTGTTTTATATTTCAAAGTCTAATGCAGTAGGTGGACACAAGGAAAATTCAATGTCTGTTGAGTAAATGAACAGAATTACTGATTTCAGTGTTATTATAATGAATCACAGAAATTCTTCCAACTCAGCCTGATTTAGCTGTCCATCCTATTCTGATCCTAACTGATATGATATACTGAAAAGGGCCCAGCATCACATCTGTAGTATTCTTGACAAAACCATATAATCTCCACCTAAGCGTGGGGAAACATAGACAAATACCAATTGAGAGACCTACAAAATGTCTGATCAGTAGTCTTCAAAAGTGTCAAGGTCATAAAGAAACAAAAGCAAACAAAGTCTTCAAAAGACTGGAGCAGTGTCACAGATTAGAGAAAGATGTGTGACAATTAAATGCAACATGATATCCTGGATTGGATTTTGGACTGGAAAAATTATCTTATTGGAAAAAGTGGAGAATTCTAATAAGGTCTGTAGATTACTTAATATTATGTCAATATTAATTTCCTGGTTTTAATAATTGTACTATGGTTTTAATATTGTACTATAGTTATAAAAACCGTTAACATTAGGGGGAACTGATGAAAGATATACTGAAATTCTCTAATATTTTTTCTACTTTTAAAAACTCTAATATTATTTCAATATTAAAAGTTAGAAGAATTAAAAAAATCTCTCTCTGCCATTGAAAGGCCTAGAAATAACGAACGACCCAGCCACAGTGAGCCCATCTAATGTCAATACTGTGTCCTTTCCATACTATTTACTTTTAAAAGTTATCAGTGCTCCTTCTTGAAATTGCTGATTTCAGGTCTCTGTCAGAAAATGTGTAAGGTGAGCCCAGGACATCTTATCATAACAGAAAGCAAGGATATAAAAAAAAGACAAGATGAGTTGGGTCAGGACGACTTCGGAGTAAACTTGGTGAGTCTACCCTGGCCAAAGATGGGACAATTTGAACTGTGGTAAAGAAAACAGCTGCAAAAGGTCCAAACATAAATTATGTTTAAATTCATGGGTTCATAATGATGTTGGGGGGAGAAACCTAATTGGTCACCTTTGGAGAATGTTGGTATCAGGGAGGAAGAAAACTTTCCTTTACACTTCTAGGTTCTTTTGGCTTGTCTAAGAATTAAATAGACAGATTAACAGGAGAAAATCAAATTTAATATTGTGTGTACGGAAAGCCACATACATGAGAAGTTCAGAGACAGAAAAGTAAAATGAGGTATGTAAGCCATCCTGAACTGAGGAATGGGATAAGGACCTGGGGCTTCCAAGGAAAGGAGGGTCATTCACAGGGCAATAAGAACAGATTTTTGGTAATTCGATGTTTGCTGTACCATACAGATGGGGCCACTTAGATAAAATTTCTCTCTCATAATAACTCTTTTTCTGGGAAAAATCCTCAATTTAAATTTTTCTAGGTGGTTAAGGGAGGGGCAATCGTTTCTCTTGAACCTACAGGCTCTTGATTGCCTTTAGCTCAAAATAATTCTCATGCAAATGTAGCATATTATTGGGATGCTCGTTCAGAACCCCTGTACTAGGGAACTTACTCATGATTTTGGAAACTAATAAATAAGGGGGAAAAACGCAGCATTTTCTTGCCTTTCCTATACAGCTGAATCTCAGAGTAATCAATAGCAAATTACTTGAACACTAGAGGTAACCTCTGATTTGTAGCCAGAGGTTGGTCAGAAGTACACGTGACAAGCTGGACTTGACATTGTCATCCTGAGTTGGAGGGTGTTGTTGGAACATCCAATTTGTAGCTGGTTGGTCAGAAGGACAGTTAATAACCTGGGCTTGTGACTGGTGTCTAAAGTGTGTGTGGGAGGGGCAGTTTTGCGGGATTGAACCCTTAACCTGTGAAATCTAATGCTCCCAGTAGGTAGTGTCAGAATTGAGTTGAATTGTAGGACACTGAGCTGGTATCCAGAGAATTGCTCATTGGTGGTGGGAATTCCTCCTCTTACACTCACACACACTCACACACTACACACACACACAACACACCACACTCACACACACACACTCACACACACACACACACACACACACACATTGTAGTTGGTGAGCAGAAAACCTATTTAAATATCATAATAGATTTCAGTGGATCTAGGCAACGATTACCAAGGGCTGCTAACACCACAAAACATTGTGTTTCTCTAGATGGAAGCACACAGCACCACCTATGAACTAGTTTTTTAAATTTTTTGATCATGAATCTGATTAAACATTTAGATCTAACTAACATTTTAAACGAAAGAAACATGTCTAAATAATACCATTGGGAATAAAACATCAAAACTGTGAGGCATGCTACTACCACAAATAACTGGGTTTCCTCAACAAAAAATTGCAAAAGAAAAAAAATTTAGGTGGAAACTTTACATGAAAAAGTCTTAAGAGGCATATCAACTCACTGTAATACATGGACTTCATTTGGACGCAATTCAAACATATTATTAAAAAAGACAGGGGTAGGAAAATGTGAACACTAACTAGATATTTGATCATATTAAAGAATTACTAATTTTTAGATGTGATAATACAATGTCGTGGAGTTTAAAAAACAGTACATAGCCTTCAGCAATGTACACTGAAATATTTACAGATGGAATAATATGTTGTCTGAGGTTTACTTTAATATAATAAGAAGGAGGGTATGTGGGTGGGGTATAAATGAAAAAAGACTGGCCATAAGTTGGTAATCACTGAAGCTGGGTGATGCGTACATGGAATTCATCATACTATTCTCTTTAGTTTTGTATATGTTTGGAACTTTGAACATAAAAAGCTTTTAAAATATCTAACAGATTTTTCTTGAGAGAAATCTGATGGACTTATGGCATGACACAGCCTTATACTCCATATGCTAATAATTCCCATGTTCTTCTTCCCCAAATTCTGGCATATAGCAAACAAGCCAGAAGTTGGAGGAGGAGAGTCTATTTGTTCTGCACATTCAACAAAGTCAAAAATTTATTTTGAAATATTTTGCAATAAGGAAAAGCATGATGTGTTTTTCTAACACTTTACCCCCACAAACCACATATTTTTATACTACTTTTGGTTTGTTTCCACTAGAATCATGAAAATGTTTATGGGTAAAATCTATTTGCTAAAAAACAAATTCTTAGTTTTTTCTTCCTTGAAATTTTGTCAGAACTTCCTGTACTCTCCCTTCTGAATAAGAAGTGAAATTAGAAACTTTGAATATGAAGACTCTTTGACTTTGGATTTCTTTTTTCTTTCTTTTTTTTTTTTAACATCTTTATTGGAGTAAAATTGCTTTGCAATGTTGTGTTACTTTCTGCTATATAACAAAGTGAATCAGCTATATGCGTACATATATCCCCATATACCTTCCCTCTTGCGTCTCCCTCCCACCCTCCCTATCTCATCCTTCTAGTTGGTCACAAAGCACCAAGCTGATCTCCCTGTGCTATGCGGCTGCTTCCCACTAGCTATCTGTTTTACATTTGGTAGTGTATATATGTCAATGCTACTCTCTCACTTCGTCCCAGTTTACCCTTCCACCTCCCCATGTCCTCAAGTCCATTCTCTTTGTCTGCATCTTTATTCCTGTCCTGCCCCTATGTTCATCAGAACCATTTATTTTTTAGATTCCATATATATGTGTTAGTATATGGTATTTGTTTTTCTCTTTCTGACTTACTTCACTCTGTATGACAGACTCTAGGTCCATCCACCTCACTACAAATAACTAAATTTCATTTCTTTTTATGGCTGAGTAATATTCTATTCTATATATGTGCCACATCTTCTTTATCCATTCATCTGTTGATGGACACTTAGGTTGCTTCCAGGTCCGGGCTATTGTAAATAGAGTTGCAATGAACACTGTGGTACATGACTCTTTTTGAATTATGATTTTCTCAGGGTATACGCCCAGGAATGGGATTACTGGGTCATATGATAGTTCTACTTTTAATTTTTTAAGAACCTCCATACTGTTCTCCATAGTGGCTGTGTCAATTTACATTCCCACCAACAGTACAAGAGGGTTCCCTTTTCTTCACACCCTCTCCAGAACATATTGTTTGTAGATTTTTTGATGATGGCCATTCTGATCAGTGTGAGGTGATACCTCATCGTAGTTTTGATTTGCATTTCTCTAATGATTAGTGGTGTTGAGATTCCTTTCATGTGTTTATCAGCAATCTGTATATCTTCTTTGGAAAAATACCTATTTATGTCTTCTGCCCATTTTTGGATTGGGTTTTTTTTTTTTTAATATAAATTTATTTATTTATTTATTTTGGCTGTGTTGGGTCTTCATTTCTGTGTGAGGGCTTTCTCTGATTGGGGCGAGCAGGGGCCACACTTCATTGCGGTGCGCGGGCCTCTCACTGTCACGGCCTCTCTTGTTGTGGAGCACAGGCTCCAGACGCGCAGGCTCAGTAGCTGTGGCTCACAGGCCCAGTTGCTCCGCGGCATGTGGGATCTTCCCAGACCAGGGCTCGAACCATGTCCCCTGCATTGGCAGGCAGATTCTCAACCACTGCGCCACCAGGGAAGCCCTGGGTTGTTTGCTGTTTTCTTATTGAGCTGCATGAGCTGCTTGTATATTTTGGAGAATACTCCTTTGTCAGTTGCTTCGTTTGCATATATTTTCTCCCATTCTGAGTGTTGTCTTTTTGTCTTGTTTGTTGTTTCCTTTGCAGTGCAAAAGCTTTAAAATTTCATTAGGTCCCATTTGTTTATTTTTGTTTTTGTTTCTGTTTCTCTAGGAGGTGGCTCAAAAAGGATCTTGCTGTGATTTATGTCATAAAGTGTTCTTCCTGTGTTTTCCTCTAAGAGTTTGATAGTGTCTGGCCTTACATTTAGGTTTTTAATCCATTTTGAGTTTATTTTTGTATATGGTGTTGGGAAGTGTTCTAATTTCATTCTTTTACATGTAGCTGTCCAGTTTTCCCAGCACCACTTATTGAAGAGGCTGTCTTTTCTCCACTGTATACTCTTGCCTCCTTTATCAAAGATAAGGTGACCATATGTGCATGGGTTTATCTCTGGGCTTTCTATCCTGTTCCATTGATCTATATTTCTGTTTTTGTGCCAGTACCATATTGTCTTGATTACTGTAGCTTTGTAGTATAGTCTAAGTCCAGAAGCCTGATTCCACCAGCTCCATTTTTCTTTCTCAAGATTGCTTTGGCTATTTGGGGTGTTTTGTGTTTCCATACAAATTGTGAAATTTTTTGTTCTAGTTCTGTGAAAAATGCCATTGGTAGTTTGATAGGGATTGCATCAAATCTGTAGATTGCTTTGGGTAGTATAGTCATTTTCACAATGTTGATTCTTCCAATCCAAGAACATGGTGTATCTCTCCATCTGTTTGTATCATCTTTAATTTCTTTTATCAATGTCTTATAGTTTTCTGCATACAGGTCTTTTGTCTCCTTAGGTAAGTTTATTCCTAGGTATTTTATTCTTTTTGTTGCAGTGGTAAATGGGAGTGTTTCCTTAATTTCTCTTTCAGATTTTTCATCATTAGTATATAGGAATGCAAGAGATTTCTGTGCATTAATTTTTTATCCTGCTACTTTACCAAATTCATTGATTAGCTCTAGTAGTTTTCTGGTAGCATCTTTAGGATTCTCTATGTATATAGTATCATGTCATCTGCAAACAGTAACAGTTTTACTTCTTCTTTTCTGATTTAGATTCCTTTTATTTCGTTTTCTTCTCTGATTGATAAGACTAGAGAAATAAGAGGGTTATGAGTTCAGTCATTTTATTCTCTTAGTTTCAAGATGAAATGGCAATTTTTCCAGCATCAGAAAGTGTATATTTTTTTTTCTGTATACTTAAGATAAAAGTCCAACTGAATTATCAGATCTGACTTAATTTATAAGGCTGTGAAAATTTTAATTTATATTTTTTATTAAAGTAATGCCTTAACATGGCTAAAATTCAAACAGTACAGACAGGCTTCTCATCAAAAGCAGTATACTCCTGTCTTACCCATCCTTTCCATTATTTCTGCTCCTCAGGGGCAAACAGTGATTTTTTGTTATCCTCTCAGATATATGAGATATTTTCTGTTGACTGCTATAATAGATGAAGACTTAACCCCTTTTGTCACTCCAGTTTGTTTCCTCTTTTTCCTCCCAAATCAGTTATTCAGTATTTCTATACCAGTTTCCACTACAATTTCTTTCGCTATAAAAAATTTTATTTTTATTTTTGCCTCCGTTGGGTCTTCATTGCTGCATGCAGGCTTTCTCTAGTTGCCACGAGCGGGGGCTACTCTTTGTTGCAGTGTGCGGGCTTCTCATTGTGGTGGCTTCTCTTTTTGCAGAGCATGGGCCGTAGAGCATGCAGGCTTCAGTAGTTGTGGCTCACGGGCTCTAGAGCGCAGGTTCAGTAGTCGTGGCGCATGGGCTTAGTTGCTCCGCAGCATGTGGGATCTTCCTGGACCAGGGCTCAGACCTGTGTCCCCTGCATTGGCAGACTGATTCTTAACCATTGAGCCACCAGGGAAGTCCCTCCACTACAATTTCAAATGACACACTTAAGTTTCTATTTATTCTTCCGTTAACCATAGGCAATGCCTCTTGACTCTTTGTTTTGTATTTTGAGGTCTATTAGTACATTCAGCCTTTTTCCCATCTTATGTCTTTCCTGGTACCTTCAAGATTTATCCAGCTCTAACTTTGCTTGCATGTAGTCAAGCTTTTTAACTTTAACATTTTGTACTGTAACTATTTTATGTGCATTGACCATAGAAGAACATCAGCTTCATCTACTCTGATTTTTACTATCCTATTGAGACCACCTGAATTTTGGTCCTAATATCTTTTCACCTTCATTTATCCTTTGTGGCCATAATTCCTTGCTTAGCTTGTTTAGATTCAATAACGTTATGGAGCTGAACTCGGGCCCGCTCTTCTGACACACAGCAAAGCCAGTGTACTGCCACTGGGCTGTGGTGAAGGAAAGCACAGTGCTTATTGCAGAGCACCAAGCAAGGGAGTGGGAGACAAGCCTCAGATCCACTTCAACTTGGTCTTTGAGTTAGAGGTTTTCTTAAAGGGGAAGAACAAAGAGACTGGGATTAATCATTGTTTTGTGACATCTCTGTGACAATTCTTAATTGTAATTTCAGGAGTCAGGATGTCTCTGGTTTATGATTCTCAGGCCTGGAGGTCCATAGACGGGGGGTCTGTTAGCTCATCTTGCCCTGGAGAAACCTGAGTTTGTACATTAATGATGATGTCTATAATATCAGTTTTAGTACATTATCGATGTTTTTGCCAACAGCAATTTTAGTCATCTGATTCTGGTTGATAAGTGTTCAGTTAGTACAAGATTGAGGTCAGAGGTGATACAAAAGGAAATAAAGTTTTGGAAAGAAAGACTAATCATAAACTCAGGGAACTCAGTTTTATGGGGACTCAGTTTCAATAGCCTATCATTATAACAATTCCCCTTCATAATTTTCTCCTTTTTTCCCTTTATCTTACTCACATGGCATAGCCTCATTCCTGGTTATATCTACATTGTCACCTGCTCTGTGTCAGTACCTGGATACTTGAACATGTCTGAAGGAAAATGTACAGCTAAGTTGACTGGTCTCACTTTATTTTCGTAACCACTAAAATTAAATATAACCTTGTTGCCCAGTATTTATATTTCTATGGTTTATTCATACTTTTACCCGCCTGGACACTGTTTTATTTCTTGCCCTCAATACTCCAGCATTTTCTTCCCCATACTCACTCTCAGAAGATGACCTTATTTTAAATTCCACTGAGAAATTATAAGCAATGACAAGAGAACTTCTCAAGACTCTGACGCACACAAATACCATCTTACCTGTATCTGTCCTGTGACTGTGAATGAACTGCCTGTTCTTTTATCTAAAGCCAGCGTCTCCACTTGTGTCCTAGTTACAATATGCCTATTACTACTTTAGGACATCACTCCAACAATTAATTGTCTCCTCTATCTCCTGCACCGTATGTCTTTTCTTCTGAATCATTTCATTAGTGTACACACATTCTGTAATTTCTTACATCTCTTTCTTGACTTATCTTTCAAGTGAATTTTCCATTTATCTAAGGACAAAACTTCTGGAAATAGTTGTATATAAGGATATAATAAAAACCATTGAGTTGAACACTTTTAAGTGATGAATTGTATGGTATTTAAATGATGTCGCAATAAAATTGTTACCAAAAAAAAAAAAAGAGTTGTATATCCTGCTTTTCTACTTTTTTTCTCTCCCATTTTCTCTTGAGCTTACTCCAGTCTTTCTTTCCTATGATACAAAAACAAAACAAAACAGCTCTTGTGATCACCATTGACCTCTATTTGCTAAATACAGTGGTCCCTTGTTAGCCCTCCTCTTACTTCACCAGTATTCAGTTTTTGACATAGTTGATTGTTCCTTCTTTGAAGCATTTTTAAAAATTTGTTTTCCAGGATACTTGATCCTTTTCTTCCCTCACTGGCTGCTTCTGTTTATCTAGCTGATCTCTCTAATGTGGAGTGTTCTGGGGCTCAATCCTAGTATTTATTCTACTCTTCAGCTATAAACATTTCTCAGGTGATCTCATTCAGTTCATGGTTTTAAATTGCATCTATATGCTACTGAAATACAAGTTTACATATTCAACCTGATCTCTCCCCTGAATGTTAACTCATATATCCAACTAATATATCCATTTAGATATCTGATATCTAGCTGACCATTCAGTGACTGTATTTGGATGTTTAATAACCATCTCACATTTACATGTTCAAAATGAAATATTATTCTTTGCCCAAACCTGCTTCTCCTTTTCAGTAATGAGAACATCATTTTTGTGGTCAAAATGTTGAAGCTGTCACTGACTTATCTCTCTCACACTTCACAGTCAATCAACAAGCAAGTCTTATCCATAAGCTGACCATGTGTCCTCATTGCCAACAGTTTCCCAGACTGTATTGGTCTTTCATTCTTTACCAGTCTATTATTGACACAGCAGCTAAAGTAATCCTTTTAAAAATGATAAGTCAGATCATTTTGTTTCTCTTTTCCAAATAGTGTGGTAGGATTATATTTTCTTTGCTGTGGGCTCAGTGCTGTTTAAATAAGAATTTTCCTAGTCTCAAATTAGAAAAATGATTCTCCTTTTTGTTATACAATCCACCCAAATAATTTATCTCAAACTCTTCCAAACTCTTAATTATTTTATCCTTTCCTTCAATTTCTTTCAAATCTAGAAACCTCTCTTTCTGCTCCTGACTGGATTGGATGCTCTTTAAGATCAAAATGGGTATCACCTGGAACTTCATTGCCTACTCTTTTGGTTGTACACCTTGTTTACTGCATCCCATCACTTTCTGCCTTGTTTTTTCCTCACAAAATTTGTAGAAAGATATTCAAAGAAATTCACCAAGAAAGGATGAAAGTGCCTTTATTCTAATTTAACTGAGTGGCCAGATATATAGAATTCTAGGTTGAAAATAAATTTTCCTCTTTGTGAGACTCACTGTACTGTCTTCCAGCATCCACCTTTGCTGATGATAAGATGTGATGATCTATGATTCTGAACTTTTATGCACCCAGTTATCTCTGTCTCCCTGGAATCGTTCAGGATCTCTTCTTTGGTGTTCTCAGATTTCATAATAACCTGCCCCATTTCCAAAGTTCTTCATTTATTTGTGTAGACCAAAGTTTCTGATCTATATTATATTTTTTCCTCTCGAGGAACTTCCTTTACTATTTCTCATACAGGGCATTATTTCCCTCAGTTTATGTTTATCCAGTTTAAGATGAGAAATCTGCTGTAATTCTTATCCTTATTCCTCTGTGGATAATATGTCTTTTTCTCTCTGGCTGTCCTTTAAGATTTTCTCTTTTTCTTTTGTTTTTAGCATTTTCAATGTGATATATTCAAGTGTGTTTTATTTGGGGGTATTTATTCAGCTTATTTTTCTCTGAGATTGATCTGTAGTTTGGTATCTGTCATTAAATTTGGAATATTCTCAGTCATTTTTTCTCAGAATATTTCTTCAGTTATTCTCTCATTCATCTTCTGGGATTCCGGTTATGCATTTGCTAGACCATTTGATATTGCCCCACAGCTCTTGGATACCCTTTTCTGGTTTTTGTTTTAGTTTTATCTCTTTGTGTTTCTCTTTACGTTGCTTCAAGTTCAGGGGTTCTTTCCTATTTGTATTGCCTCTACTAATGAACTCTTTGAAGATATTCATCACTGTTTCAGTGTTTTTGATTTCTGGAATTTATATTTGATTTTTTCTTATAGTTTTCATCTGTCTAGTGAAATTACAATTGATCTTGTATGTTGTCTGCCTTTTTTATTAGACCCTTTACATATTAATTTACATGTTATTTTCCTTTTCCTTTTCAACATCTGTGTCATTCCTGTGTCTGATTCTGATGATTGTTTTTCTTGCATTTTTGTGTGCTTTGTGATTTTTTTGTTGAAACTTGGTATGTTGTATTGAGTTAAATGTTTTTTATTCTTAGTGATGAGTATGAGTACGGGCATGCCTTTACTTCTTCTAGGCCTTCAGTTTGGATGTTTGTGTTGATCTAGTAAGGAGGTGAGCTGGGATTGAAGTTCGTTGTCAGAGTCACCCTCAGTGAACAACAGATTTCAAGTAACTTAGTGATACCTGTGTTTAGCATGTAGGCTAGTTTGCTAGAAGGTTTATTTAATGTCTATTCTTCTCTTGGCTTTGTGTCTTCTCTTTGCTGTATTCCCTGGGGAGATTTTTTTTTCAATGCTGCTCTACCAGATGTATTCCACAGTTAGTTTTACTCAAAGCTTGTTAATGCATTGATGGGAATAGTGGAGGATGAGTTCTGTAATGTTCTGATGGAATCTCAGTCTTAGGCAGACACTGTGAGCCTGGGCATTGGGGGTGGCCTTCATGAGTACTTCTGCCTCTCTTCTAGATGTAATGCTGGACCTACCACATATATTTTCCTCTTCCCTAGGGGTAGAGTACATTTTTTTTCCCCTTTCTTTATCCCTCCCATAGCTTCAGTGGGTGTCATCCTTGCCCTAAGGTAATAATTCTGGTGCTCTCCTTTATGCAGGTTAAGGCTTTTATTCAATATGGGAGATAGGGAGGATGGTTCTAGTGGACTTAGGCTGTGCATACTATCCTCCTTCCCCAGGTAGTACTATGAGGGAAGCTTTCTCAGGATTCTCCCCATTGTTTCTTGTAAGTACTTGGTGATATTTGTGGAAGAAAAGCCTTCAAGAGGATAAAAGTCACTATGCCTATGGCAATCGGGGACTCACACTAGCACACCACTGGTCTTTCAAACTTCATTAAAATTTTTAGCTGAATCTTCCTACTAGCTTATATGGTATCCAGTAGTATCTCCCCTAGGTTAGGAAATACTTGGGTCCTGTTTCTCCCTGCAGGGTTTGTCTTTCCTTGGATTTCAGGTTTTGTTACTTACCCTAAACTTTATTTTATGATGGCTTCAGTAAAAGTTGTTAATTTTCCATTTGTTTTGCTATTTTCTTGTCGTAACATTGGGATAATGCTCTTTCCAGTTCATTTCATCTCCAGGTTCATAATGACTTGTTTAAGTGTGTCTTCTTTTAATTCTTTATGTTTTTTATATGGTGAAATTCACTCTTTTTTTGTGTAAAGGTCTATGAGTGTTGGCAGACATGCACAGTAGTGTAACCATCATTACAATCAAGTTGTAGATCAGAAAAATTTCCCTGTTGCCCATCATAGTCATCTCTTTTTCCTACCCTCAGCTCCTGGCAACTACTGATCTTTTTTCTGTCTCTTCAGTTTTGCCCTTTTGAGAATGTTATAAAAATGGAATAATATAGTATGAAGTCTTTTATGTATGGTTTATTTAACTTAACATCATACATTTAAATTTAATCCATTTTGTTGTATGTATCAATAATTTGTTACTTTGCATTGAGAGTAGTATTCCATTGTGTAGATATAGCACAGTTTAGATTTATTTTGATTTAGAATGAATTTGCTAATTGTAGGACATTTGGATATTTTCCTATTTTAGATGATTATGCACACAGGTTTTTGTGTGAAAAATATCTTTTTATTCTTTCAGGTAAATACTGACATTTAAAAATTAACATTGCTATTATTAATTCCTAAGATATTTTTCTTGTTCTCTGAGAATTGCTTTTTTCCCCATAGTACTCTGTCCTAGTTTTATTGATAAAATATGTGTGCAAATGCCTCTGAAGATACCAATGAAAGATTATATAGTATAAAACGTTTTCTGGGAATTCCCTGGTGGTCCGATGGTTAGAACTGTTCACTTCTACTACAGGGGGCCCGGGTTCGATCCCTGATCTGGGAACTAAGATCCCACAAGACACATGGCATGGCTGAAAAAAAAAGTTGATGTTCTTTCATTGCCCACATTTGTTTAAGAATAACACAATAAAAAGTTAAATATGTGCTCCTCATGTGTTCATAAAGCTTGTTCATTGGTGTGGAGGAGATAGGCCAGTCGCATAGGATATTTGAGAATTTCAGACACACAGATTTCTAATTAATCTTCCTGTTTTTACTCTCATATTGCCTCCTCAATCTCTCTCCCCGAATCTCTTCTTGAGGTTCTATTTACATGTCTTCCGCCTTATAACCTTTTTCTCCACATATGGGAATCAATTGAGAAGTAGACAGGTATCATATTGGGGAAGAAATATCAGCTTTGTTCCTGGAAAAGCTGGATGAGATAAGATAGATTGTGGCAACATTGGATTTTTATTACTTTTCTAAAAGTCTGGAGTTGAAACCCACCTAAATTTATAAACAGGGGAAATATTGACACAGCCAGTTTGAGATCCTATAGAAACTGGGCCTTAATAATGATAGGCCTCCAGACTTGGACATAGGTATGACTTCCACCTGCTATAGAAGGGAACGTCTCTATCCAACTAGACTAGCCAAACATGAAAGTTGCAACCACCAGAGACACTGACCTTCACATGCTCAGAAGTGCTCCTACCAATTATAGAATTTACTCTTTTGGTTCAGGAGGGTGGAAACAAGGGTGGAATGCCTTTGAATGTTCTCCTATTGTGGTTCTTTTAAATTTAAGTATAGCTGATTTACAATGTTATATGAGTTTCAGGTGTACAACACAGTGATTCAAATTTTAAATTATACTTCATTTAAAGTTCTTACAAAGTAATGCCTGTATTTTCCTGTGCTATACAATATATTCTTGTTGCTTATTTATTTTATACATAAGAGTTTGTATCTCAGGCATTTGCTATTTAAAATAAAAACAAAAACCAAACTCCAGGAAGTTCAGATGCTCTGTTAGGCTGACCTACCTTTTCTTTGAGCATGCCATCTCCTTGCTCACAAAACTATAGTTCCTCTGTATCGCTTACAGAATGTATTCTAAAATTCTTGGTTTGGCATTACAGCTAACAATTTCATTTTCAAGACTTCTCTCCTTCCTTAACCAAGCTCTTTGAGTTTGAATGGACATGTCACTATTCCCTGTCTAGTATATTTGCACAGTTTGTTTCTGCCCATGAAATTGTAGTTTCCCATTATTTCCTCTTATCAACTGTTCAGATCTTATTTTGCCATCAATACTTCTCTGATCATACAAGTAGACAATGGGTTCTCAGCCTTTTGAGTTTTCAACATATTTTTCATGTCATTTTGGAACACTTATATGTGACAGACAAGGGAAATCACTAAATGCACATGGATAAATGGGACAATCTCTGAACATGGAGGATTTTTCAGGCTGTTGGGAAAAGAGACAATGATACAGCAGTAATATGACAGTATGTTAACTGTCGTCGGAGCAGATTCTTTTTTTTTTTTTGCGGTATGCGGGCCTCTCCCGTTACGGAGCACAGGCTCCGGACGTGCAGGCTCAGAGGCCATGGCTCACGGGCCCAGCCGCTCCACGGCATATGGGATCTTCCTGGACCGAGGCACGAACCCGTGTCCCCTGCATCGGCAGGTGGACTCTCAACCACTGCGCCACCACAGAAGGCCAGGAGCGGATTCTTGAAGGATGTGTCTAGTTTATATAGGAAAAGAAGATTGCAAAAAGGGAGAAGATTCAGGCAGAAAGACAGATATGTATAAAACCATAGAATTGGGAAGGAATATATTATATTACGGTAGTCACAAGTAGAACACTTAGGTATATGCTGAGGTCACCAAAAATGATGAAACTGGAGAATTTAACAAGGGAAGACCATTAAGGAAGGCTTTGTAAGTCCTAGCAAGGAATTTTATAAGAAATAGGAAACCACTGATGCATTGTAAAATGAGGGGAGTGGCATGATCAGTTTGCATTTTATAAATCTGTATCTCTGGAATAAGCAAGAGATTGGGTTTTATTTTGTAAGACTAGAGATAGAACAGATAAAAGGCTGTTATAGTAATTTAGGTGACAGATGTTTGAGAATGATGGACATCTGAACCAAACTGTTGGCAGTGGAGATTGAGAGGAGACAGATTAGAGGTACACTAAAGAAAATTAAAAAGAATGAGTGGAAATTATTTCAAGAGGTGCATGAGTTGGTTGATAGCCGTATTATTCCTGGAGAAATAGAACCTTAGATCATGAAGAAACTTGTGGCAAAAAAGAGAATGTGTTTACTTCTACAATTGTTGATTTTAAGGCATGTAGATTCTTTTTTTTTAATTTTTATTTATTTTTTTATACAGCAGGTTCTTATTACTCATCAATTTTATACACATCAGTATATACATGTCAATCCCAATCACCCAATTTATCACACCACCATCCCCACCTGCCCGTGACTTTCCCCCCTTGGTGTCCATATGTTTGTTCTCTACATCTGTGTTTCAACTTCTGCCCTGTAAACCAGTTCATCTGTACCATTTTTCTAGGTTTCACATACATGCGTTAATATACGATATTTTTTTTTCCCTTTCTGACTTACTTCACTCTGTATGACAGTCTCTAGATCCATCCATGTCTCAACAAATGACCCAATTTCATTCCGTTTTATGGCTGAGCAATATTCCATTGTATATATGTACCACAACTTCTTTATCCATTAATCTGTCAATTGGCATTTAGGTGGCTTCCATGACCTGGCTATTGTAAATAGTGCTGCAATAAACATTGGAGTGCATGCGTCTTTTTGAATTATGTTTTTTTCTGGGTATATGCCCAGTAGAGGGATTGCTGGATCATATAGTAATTCTATTTATAGTTTTTTAAGGACCCTCCATACTGTTCTCCATAGAGGCTGTATCAGTTTACATTCCCATCAACAGTGCAAGAGGATTCCCTTTTCTCCACATCCTCTCCAACATTTGTTGTTTATAGATTATCTGATGATGCCCATTCTAACTGGTGTGAGGTGATATCTCATTGTAGTTTTGATTTGCATTTCTCTAATAATTAGTGATGTTGAGCAGCCTTTCATGTGCTTCTTGGCCATCTGTATGTCTTCTTTGGAGAAATGTCTATTTAGGTCATCTGCCCATTTTCTGATTGGGTTGTCTGTTTTTTTAACATTGAGCTGCATGAGCTGTTTATATATTTTGGGGATTAATCCTTTGTCCGTTGATTCATTTGCAAATATTTTCTCCCATTCTGAGGGTTGTCTTTTTGTCTTGTTTATGGTTTCCTTTGCTGTGCAAAAGCTTTGAAGTTTCATTAGGTCTCATTTGTTTATTTTTGTTTTTATTTCCATTACTCTAGGAGGTGGATCAAAAAAGATCTTGCTGTGATTTATGTCAAAGAGTCTTCTTCCTATGTTTTCCTCTAAGAGTTTTATAGTGTCCGGTATTACATTTAGGTCTCTAATCCATTTTGAGTTTATTTTTGTGTATGGTGTTAGGGAGTGTTCTAATTTCATTCTTTTATATGTAGCTGTCCAGTTTTCCCAGCACCACTTACTGAAGAGACTGTCTTTTCTCCATTGTATATCCTTGCTTCCTTTGTCGTAGATTAGTTGACCATAGATGCGTGGGTTTATCTCTGGGCTTTCTATCTTGTTCCCATTGACCTGTTTCTGTTTTTCTGCCAGTACCATATTGTCTTGATTACTGTAGCTTTGTAGTAAAGTCTGAAGTCATGGAGTCTGATTCTTCCAGCTCCATGTTTTTCCTCTCAAGACTGCTTTGGCCATTCTGGGTCTTATGTGTCTCCATACAAATTTTAAGATTTTTTGTGCTAGTTCCATAAAAAAATGCCATTGGTAATTTGTTAAGGATTGCATTGAATCTGTAGATTGCTGTAGGTAGTATAATCATTTCTGCAATATTGATTCTCCCAATCCAAAACATGGTATATCTCTCCATCTATTGGTATCATCTTTAATTTCTTTCATCAGTGTCTTATAGTTTTTTGCATACAGGTCTTTTGTCTCCCTAGGTAGGTTTATTCCTAGGTATTTTATTCTTTTTGTTGCAGTGGTAAATGGGAGTGTTTTCTGAATTTCTCTTTCAGATTTTCATCATTAGTGTATAGGAATGCAAGAGATTTCTGTGCATTACTTTTATATCCTGCAACTTTACCAAATTCATTGATTAGCTCTAGTAGTTTTCTGGTGGCATTTTTAGGATTCTCTATGTATAGTATCATGTCATCTGCAAACAGTGACAATTTTACTTCTTCTTTTCCAATTTGTATTCCTTTTATTTCTTTTTCTTCTCTGATTGCCATTGCTAGGACTTCCAAAATTATGTTGAATAATAGTGGTGAGAATGGACATCCTTGTCTTGTTCCTGATCCTAGAGGAAATGCTTTCAGTTTTTCACCATTGAGAATGATGTTTGCTGTGGGTTTGTTGTACATGGCCTTTAGTATGTTGAAGTAGGTTCCCTCTATGCCCACTTTCTGGAGAGTTTTTATCATAAAGCATGATGAATTTTGTCAAAAGATTTTTCTGCATCTATCGAGATGATCATATGATTTTTATTCTTCAATTTGTTAATATGGGGTATCACATTGACTGATTTGCATATATTGAAGAATCCTTGCATCCCTGGGATAAATCCCACTTTTGATCATGGTGTATGATCCTTTTAATGTGCTGTTGGATTCTGTTTGCTAGTATTTTGTAGAGGATTTATGCATCTGTATTCATCAGTGATATTGTTCTGTAATTTTCTTTTTTTGTAGTATCTTTGTCTGTTTTTGGTATCAGGGTGATGGTGGCCTCATAGAATGAGTTTGGGAGTGTTCCTTCCTGTGCAATTTTTTGGAAGAGTTTGAGAGGATTGGTGTTAGCTCTTCTCTAAATGTTTGATAGAATTCACCTGTGAAGCCACTTGGTCCTGGACTTTTGTTTGTTGGAAGATTTTTAATCACAATTTCAATTTCATTACTTTTGATTGGTCTGTTCATATTTTCTATTTCTTCCTGGTTCAGTCTTGCAAGGCTATACCTTTCTAAAAATATGTCCATTTCTTCCAGGTTGTCCATTTTATTGGCACAGAGTTGCTTGTGGTAGTCTCTTAGGATGCTTTGTATTTCTGCCATGTATGTTGTAACTTCTCCTTTTCCATTTCTAATTTTATTGATTTGAGTCCTCTCCCTCTTTTTCTTGACGAGTCTGGCTAATGGTTTCTCTATTTTGTTTATCTTGTCAAAGAACCAGCTTATAGCTTTATTGATCTTTGCAATTGTTTTCTCTGTTTTTATTTCATTTATTTCTGCTCTGATCTTTATGATTTCTTTCCTTCTGCTAACTTTGGGTTTTGTTAGTTCTTCCTTCTCTAGTTCCTTTAGGTGTAAGTTTAGATTGTTTATTTGAGATTTTTCTCGTTTCTTAAGATAGGCTTGTATAGCTATAAACTTCCCTCTTAGAACTGCTTTTGCTGCATCCCATAGGTTTTGGATCATCGTGTTTCCATTGTCATTTGTCTCTAGGTATATTTTGATTTCCTCTTTGATTTATTCAGTGATCTCTTGGTTATTTAGTAATGTATTCTTTAGCCTCCATGTGTTTGTGTTTTTTACGTTTTTCTCTCTGTAATTGATTTCTAATCTCATAGCATTGTGGTCAGAATAATGCTTGATATGATTTCAATTTTCTTAAATTTACTGAGGCTTGATTTGTGACCCAAGATGTGATCTATCCTGGAGAATGTTCCGTGCACACTTGAGAAGAAAGTGTAATCTGCTGTTTTGGATGGAATGTCCTATAAATATCAATTAAATCTATCTGGACTATTGTGTCATTTAAAGCTTCTGTTTCCTTATTTATTTTCATTTTGGATGACTTCTCCATTGGTGTAAATGAGGTGTTAAAGTCCCCCACTATTATTGTGTTACTGTCGATATCCTCTTTGTGAGCTGTTAGCAGTTGCCTTATGTATTGAGGTGCTCCTATGTTGGGTGCATATATATTTATAATTGTTATATCTTCTTCTTGGATTGATCCCTTGATCATTATGTAGTGTCCTTCCTTTTCTCTTGTAACATTCTTTATTTTAAAGTCTGTTTAATCTCATATGAGTATTGCTACTCCAGCGCTCTTTTGATTTCCATTTGCATGGAATATCTTTTTCCATCCCCTCACTTTCAGTCTGTATGTGTCCCTAGGTCTGAAGTGGGTCTCTTGTAGACAGCATATATATGGGTCTTGTTTTTGTATCTATTCAGCAAGCCTGTGTCTTTTGGCTGGAGCATTTAATCCATTCACTTTTAAGGTAATTATCGATATACATTTTCCTATGACCATTTTCTTAATTTTTTTGGGTTTGTTTTTGTAGGTCCTTTTCTTCTCTTGTGTTTCCCACTTAGAGAAGTTCCTTTAGCATTTGTTGTAGAGCTGGTTTGGTGGTGCTGAATTCTCTTAGCTTTTGCTTGTCTGTAAAGCTTTTGATTTCTCCATCGAATCTCAATGGGATCCTTGCTGGGTAGAGTAATCTTGGTTGTAGTTTCTTCCCTTTCATCACTTTAAGTATATCATGCCAGTCCCTTCTGGCTTGTAGAGTTTCTGCTGAGAAATCAGCTGTTAACCTTATAGGAGTTCCCTTGTTTGTTATTTGTCATTTTCCCCTTGCTGCTTTCAATAATTTTTCTTTGTGTTTAATTTTTGCCTATTTGATTACTATGTGTCTCAGTGTGTTTCTCCTTGGGTTTATCCTGTATGGGACTCTCTGTGCTTCCTGGACTTGGGTGGCTATTTCCTTTCCCATGTGAGGGAACTTTTCGACTATAATCTCTTCAAATACTTTCTTGGGTCCTTTCTCTCTCTCTTCTCCTTCTGGGACCCCTATAATGCAAATGTTGTGTTTAATGTTGTCCCAGAGGTCTCTTAGGCTGACTTCATTTCTTTTCATTCCTTTTTCTTTATTCTGTTCCGCAGCAATGAATTCCACCATTCTGTCTTCCAGGTCACTTATCCGTTCTTCTGCCTCAGTTATTCTAATGTTGATTCCTTCTAGTGTATTTTTCATTTCAGTTATTGTATTGTTCATCTCTGTTTGTTTGTTCTTTAATTCTTCTAGGTGTTTGTTCTTTAATTCTTCTAGATCTTTGTTAAACATTTCTTGCATCTTCTCGATCTTTGCCTCCATTCTTTTTCCAAGGTCCTGGATCATCTTCACTATCATTATTCTGAATTCTTTTTCTGGAAGGTTGCCTATCTCCACTTCATTTAATTGTTTTTCTGGGGTTTTATCTTGTTCCTTCATTTGGTACATGGCCCTCTGCCTTTTCATGTTGTCTATCTTTCTGTGAATGTGGTTTTTGCTCCACAGGCTGCAGGATTGTAATTCTTCTTGCTTCTGCTCTCTTCCCTCTGGTGGATGAGGCTATCTAAGAGGCTTGTGCAGGTTTCCTGATGGGAGGGACTGGTGGTGGGTAGAGCTGACTGTTGCTCTGGTGGGCAGAGGTCCGTAAAACTTTAATCAGCTTCACTGCTGATGGGCAGGGCTGGGTTCCCTCCCTGTTGGTTGTTTGGCCTGAGGCGACCCAACACTGGAGCCTACCTGGGCTCTTTGGTGAGGCTAATGAGAGTCAGGGAGGGCTCATGCCAAAGAGTACTTCCCAGAACTTCTGCTGCCAGTGTCGTTGTCCCCATGGTGAGCCACAGCCACCCCCCCGCGTCTGCAGGGGACCCTCCAACACTAGCAGGTAGGTCTGGTTCAGTCCCCCCTCAGGTCACTGCTCCTTCCCCTGGGTCCCAGTGTGCACATTACTTTGTGTGTGCCCTCCAAAAGTGGAGTCTGTGTTTCCCCCAGTTCTGTTGAAGTCCTGCAATCAAATCCCAGTAGCCTTCAAAGTCTGATTCTCTAGGAATTTCTCCTCCCATTGCCGGACCCCCAGGTTGGGAAGCCTGACGTGGGGCTCACAACCTTCATTCCAGTAGGTGGACTTCTGTGGTATGTGTTCTCCAGTCTTTGAGTCACCCACCCAGCAGTTATGGGATTTGATTTTACTGTGATTGCGCCCTCCTACCATCTCATTGTGGCTTTTCCTTTGTCTTTGGATGTGGGGTATCTTTTTTGGTGAGTTCCAGTGTCTTCCTGTCGATGATTGTCCAGCAGCTAGTTGTGATTCTGGTGTTTTCACAAGAGGGAGTGAGAGCATTACCTTCTACTCTGCCATTTTTGTTCCTCCAAGGTTCTTTCAAACTTGGATTTGTAGTAGGCAGTTGAATATACAGATCTGGAGTTTAAATTGGATTCAGGGTGAAGGTACTGATATGTGAGGTAAGTCTATTAGATGGAGGATGCTTTCAACTGGGTAGGATAAAAAGAACTGAGGAGAGTATGTGATGAGAGAACTTGGATGAATGCTGTCATTTAAGGCACAAGTAGAGAAAGATGAGGCTACAACGCAACATGGGTTGAACTGGCCAGAAAGGTAAAAAATTTGGAAGGCAGTGTTTATTATAGAAGTCATGGAAGTAGAGAATCTTAATTAATCAGGAACAGCCAGCTGTTGAATTTACAGAGGAATTGTATAAGTGAAAAATTTAAAGCCAACAACAAATTTATTAGATTTAGCAATCAGGAGTTCATTGGTCACTTTGGTGAGAGCAATTTCCATTGAGTGGTAAGGTTGAAATTAGAGTGTAGTGGATTGAAGAGAGAACACTCTATGGGAAAATAAGGATAATGTATGTAGAAAACTCTTTACAGAAGTTCTGCTGAGAAAGGAGGAGAAATTAAGAAGATGGCAATTCATACTTTATGAATCTCTATGTAAGTCTCTACCACAGAACACCAGTGAATTGAACTTGAGCATATGGCCCATGCTAGACAAGGCCTTAGGGCCTTTTCTCTTCCCCTAACTAAAAGCAGAATAATACAACCAGTTACAATAAGTATTCAAAATAAAGAGAGGAGAGTAGTTCAGTTTTTGGTTCTGGCAACATAGATGGAAGATGAAGATGAATACAGGGTCACATTGTGGTACATGACTTTTTAACCAAAGTGATCACTCTTCATAGAAAATGTGGGCAAATCAATATCTTGGTATCCCTAGAGGAGGGAAGGGATCTGTCTTAGAAGCGAGAACCTGGAGAGGTTCCCCTCCTTAGATTCCTACCTTTAAGATAAATTATTTTTGTGCGTAATTTTAAAAGTCATACTATGTTAGCCTCTTAAATACCTGGATAAGGCTTACTCTATTCAGACTGGGATTAATGGCTTTTAAGTTTTATTTAATAAAGGGTTTCTACAGCTAAAAAAAAAAAAGAATAAGTGAAAAATCATTCTTTATAAAGTATGTAGATAAAATAGCAGTATAAACGTGAAATAAAAGACAAAATCATAAGAATTATAGTCTTTGAAAATTCTTACGTAGATCATTGCTTTCAGATAAAGAATGTGTTCTCATAGTGTGAATGACAATATCCATCAAGGTTAAGTTTGGCCAGATTCCTGGCTCGTTCATACTCAGAGAGTTTAATCTCTATATGTTTATGAGTATGATACCAAGAAGTGCTCACTGACAAAAAGCCATGCTTTGCTCAGTTTAGTAAAAATTTTGTACCAATATACATGGACTGCAACCCTAGAGAAGAAAGGAGAGAGCTCACCGAGACAGAGAAGGGTAGCCAGTGTTTAAGTGGAATCTTAGCAACAAAGTACTGTGAATGCAGTATGCTCATAATAAGAAAGGCGATTGGCCATTTTTTGACCCAAATTTGAGTGTCTCCTATAACATGTCACATATCACATATGTACACTAATTTAATTTTATCTTAAAGTAATAATATACACATAAAACTAGCCATTAAGTGTAAAACAATGAAGCAATTTTGCAAATTTTCCTATGGCATAATAAATTAAGCATGGAGAACACTAGGAATGCAATTTGCAGTCATTTATAATGCAGTGTTTTATGTTAATAATTCAAAATCACATGCTATTTGGAGACACTTCTAGTTAATGTATTTATGAAATTGTCAACTGTGACTGTTTTGGTTCCATTTAGCTAAACATTTCAACAGAATTTGCTTGTTGTTATTTAGTGTTCGCTTGATGGCTCCAGCAATATCGAATGTAGGAATAATGGAAGATTGTTGTACAGGGTTTTTTCCTCCCTGTTAAACCTCCTTTCTCATCACACTTCCAAACAACTCAAGTCAATGACTGTGTTCTCCTCTAGCACCCAAGTGCTTCAGACACTTTGTTTAAAAGTTTTAAATGGAAAGGAGATAAGTGCCTGGATCAATAATTAATTGAAGAGGAAAGTTCATACCTTGTTAAAGAGTTTTTTAAATATTAAATACATTGCATGTCTCAAATCCATAGACACTGACATTACTTTAGAGTTGATAATCATGCCTGTTAGGGACCATTTGTTTATATTATCATCTTTATTTAGATGTTTTTGAATATGAGGAGAAGACTAAATATTCATAAGTTGGCTTGTTGAAGTTTTATGATAATTGGACTTCGTGGAAGCAAAGTTTAATCCTCCTGAGGGTATTTCAGTAAAACTAAAGAACAAAACAATCTCCAGACCAAGAGTAATTAAAATGGGAATTCAAAGTTGACTCTAGTGGTACCCTGTGCATTAATAATAAGGAAAAGTCTACTGGCTTGCTTTCTTGTTCTATATCCAGATTAGTCAAAAAATAATTTTTTAGTCTTAGAGATTCTGTGAGATTTTGTATGATCTAAATAGAAGTGGACATACATATCTTCTCACCAAGAAAGAAGCGTTTTCCCTCCTTTACTTGGATCACTGGTGTTTCCTGAATCTTGCAGAATAATTCATACCTTCTGTGAGTGACATTCACATTGTACGTTATTGTCACTCACTTGACAACAGTAGAAGCAGTGGTTAGACAATGCCAAGCTTAGTCCCTGTAGCCTAAAATTGTCACATTTGGAAAGGAGATAGAGAGGAAATTGTAAAATGGATTAGGTTTGGGAACTCTCTCAGTTGGCCCTTGTGGTATGTTCATTTTTGAAATCTATCAAAGTTATCATTTTCATATCCAAAACCTACTTACTGATTATGCAATGGACTGGAACGCTGAATAATGTGACATTGGGAAAAAACCTATAATATACTGATGATTGTGGGAATATCCAAAATATTTGATAAACTTTGAAAGTATGTTGTGGTTTTTGAAGGGAAAACCAATTACATTATAAATGCACATGGGCAGGATTTTTAACCACAGAATGTTCTTTTAAAATTATGAATTTTAGAAGTTTATTCTGTGGTTAAAGGAGAAAACTCATAAAATACCACAATATAACAGGAACAATGAAATAATTTTACTTCTGCCAAACTTTAATGGTAAAGCACTCATCTGAAAAAAATATGAAAGGTAAGTACATGTTCATGCCTTAAAATTAGGCATCACCAATGCACTGTGCAATATTTTAACTGATGAAACATAAAAGTATCTGAAAATCACTGGCTTTTATGTTTTTATTTATTTTTCCTTTCTATAAAAGAACTTAAAAGTGTTTTTGTGTTTCTTTCAGAGTTTTAAGGGATTTTACATTTTACCTGGGACCTGAAACTAGAATGAAATGTTAGTAATGTCAAATTAGTTTAGCGACAGAAACTTGTCTCCATCATTGGCAGCTGGATCTCAAGCTTCAGGACCTTCTGTATAACAGTGGGCAGAACTCATTCCAGATTCTGAGTTCCCTTTGTTTTTAGTTTTGTACAGTTAAGTCTGTCTGCCTGGACATGTCAAACTACTATTTCTCAAAACCCTTAAGTTGAATGAAAGAAGCCAGGTACCAAATAGTACTCTGTGGTTCCATTTACATGAAGTTTAATATCAGGCAAAACTAATTACGGTGACAGAAGTTAGAGTAATGATTTCTTTAAGAGAAGGGTGAATAGTGATGGGAAGTTTGTGCTGATTGGCTTATGAAAGATTATAAATAATGCATTATATATTCCTTTGAAAACCTGTAAATCTAAATATTATTACAAGTAGTGGTTAAGATTGAAGGAATAGAATGGAGATGGGCTAATTTTTAAAAATTTTAAAGAAAGTTCTGGGATAGCAAGGACTGCTGACTTAATAAGTTCAAAAATTTATCTAACTGTGAAAATTTGAGAATCAGGTATTCTGGGTGAAAAACAGAACCGAAACAAGAAAATCAATATAAATTGGGAATGTCTTTTCTTATGTTTCTGTGAAACTTTACTGAGCCTGAAAGGCTTAGATTCAATGTTAGCAGACCCCTTGTATTCTTTTTTAAAATAAATTGAGGTATGCTGTACAGTCAGTAAAATATACAGATCTGGAGTTCACTGCTCTACAAAGTTTTACATAGGTATGCACCCATGTAACTATGACTCAGATCAAAGTCTTGGACATTTCTATCCTTCAAGAGAGTTTCCTCATGCCCTTTCCCTATCGAGTCCATTCTTCCCAACTCTTCTATCCATCTAGCTTAGTATTTCCTTGCCAATCTTTTGACTTTTTGATAACAGCTATCCTAACAGGTGTGAGGTGATATCTCATCATGGTTTTGATTTGCCTTTCCCTGATGATTAATGATGTTAAGCATCTTTTCATATAGCTGTTTGCTATTTGTATGTGTTTGGAGAAATATCTATTCAATTACTGTTCTCATTTTTAACTTGAGTTATTGCAACTAAATTTTGTATATTGATTTTGTATTCTGCAAAATTTATTTATCAATTCTAATGGTTTTTGGCAGTCTTTAGGGTATTGTATATATAAAATCATTTCATCTACAAACAAAAGCAATTTTACTCCTTTCCAATGATTTGGATGCCTTTTCTTTATTTTTCTTGCCTAATTGCTCTGGCTAGAACTTCTAGTACTATGTTGAATAGAAGTGGTGGAGAGTGGGTATCATTATTTTGTTCCTGATCTTAGAGGAAAAGCTTTCAGCTTTTCACTATTGAGTAGTATTTTAGCTGTGGGCTTGTCATATATAGCCTTTATTATGTCAAGGTACATTCCTTCTTTACCTGATTTGGTAAGAGTTTTTAATAATAAAAGGAAATTGTAATTTTCAAATACTTTTTCTACATATATTGAAATGATCATTCATTTTGTTAATATGATGTATCACATTTGTTTATTTGCATATAGTGAACCATCCTGGCTTCCCAGTGATAAATCCCACTTGCTCATGGTGCATAATCCTTTTAATATGCTGTTGAATTTAATTTGCTAATATTTCATTGAGGATTTTTACATCTCTGTTTATGAGGGATGTTGGCCTGTCCTTTTTTTTTTTTCTAGTGTCCTTGTCTGGCTTTCTAGTGTCCGTGTCTGGATAATGCTGGCCTCATAAAATATGTTTGGAAGTGTTCTCTCTTGTTCAATATTTTGGAAATTTATGTTGTGTTTCTGTTTTCATTTGTCTCAAGATATTTTTTGATTTATCTCATGATTTCTTTTTTGACTCTTTGGCTGTTCATGCATGTTTAATTTCCACATAGTTGTAAATTTTCCAGTTTTCCTCCTGTTACTGATTTCTAATTTCATACCATTGTGGTTGGAAAAGATGCTTGATATGATTTCAGTCTTCTTAAATTTCAAGGATTGTTCTGTGGCCTAACATATGATCTATAGATAATGTTCCTTATGCATTTGAGAAGAATGTGTACTCTGCTGCTTTGGAGGGAATGTTCTGTAAATGTCTGGTGGGTCCATTTGGTTCAAAGGACAGTTCAAGTCTAACGTTTCCTTATTTATTTTCTATCTGGATAACCTAACCAGTATTGAAAGTGAGGTACTGACGTTCCCCAGTTATTATTATTGTATTGCTGTCTATTTATATCATTAGGTCTGTTAATACTTGCTTTATATATTTACATGTATCAATGTTAGGTGCATAAATATTTATAGTTGTTACATCTTATTGATGAATTAACCCCTTTATCATTATATAATGACTATCCATGTCTTTTGTTACAGTCTTTGGCTTAAATCTACTTTGTCTAAGTATAGCTATGCCTGCATTATTTTGCTTTTCATTTGCATGGAATATCTTTTTCCATTTTTTAGTCTATATGTGTCCTTAAAGCTGAAGGGAGTTTCTTAGGCAACATATCATAGGTGGGTCTCATTTTCTTATTCATTCAGCTACTCTACATCTGTTGATTGGAGAATTTATTCAATTTACATTTAAAATGGTTATTGATAGATAAAGGCTTACTATTGACACTTTGTCAATAGTTTTCTCAGTGTTTTAAAAATTCTTTGTTTTTTTTTCTTCCTTTATTGCTGTCTTCCTTTGTGATTAGATGATTTTCTGCTTTGATTCCTTTCTACCTTTTATATATCCACTATAAGTTTTCTCTTTGTAGTTACCTTGAAGCTTTTATATAACATCCTATAGTCATAACAGCCTATTTTAAGCATAACAACTTAACTTTAAAAGCTCTCACCTGCCACACACATTTTATTGTTTTGATATAATAATTTACATCTTTTTATATTGTGTATCCATTAACAAAATTATTGTATCTATAGTTATTTTTAATACTTTTGTCTTTTAACATTTATACTGGAGTTGAAAGTGATTTACTTACCACTCTTACATTTTAGAGTATTTTGAATTTTACTATATATTTACCTTTACCAGTGAGTTTTATACTTTCATGTTTTTATGTTAATAATTAGCATTCTTTTGTTTCAGCTTGAAGAAACCTCCTTTATCATTTCTTGTAAGCCTGGTTAGTAGTGATGAATTCCTTCAGCTTTTATTTGGCTGTGAATATCTTTATCTCTCCTTCAATTCTGAGGATAGGATAACTTTTCCATGTTAAGTGTTTTTAGTTGGTAGTTTTTTTCATTTAGTACTTTGAATATATCATTCCACTCCCTTCTGTCCTTCAAGGTTTCTGCTGAAAAATCAGCTGACAGTCTTACAGTGGTTCCCTAGTGTGTAACAAGTGACTATTCTCTTGCTGCTTTCAAAATTCTCTTTGTCTTTAACTTCTGACAGTTTGATCATAATAATTAGTCTCAGTGTGGATCTATTTGGAGTCATCTCTCTTTGGTATTATTTAGGCTTTGTGGATGTGGATGTCTATTTCTTTCCCTATGTTTGGGATGTTTTCAGCTGTTATTTCTGTGAATTATCTTTATGCTTCTTTCTTATTTCCCCTGTATAATGTGTGTATTGGTCCCCTTTATGGTGTCTCAGAAGACCCTTAAGTTATCTTCACTTTTTTTCCCATTGTTTTTCCTTTTTATTCTGATTGGATAAATTCTACTCCCCTGTCTTCTAGTTCACTGATCCTTTTTCCACTTGCTCTATTCTGCTGTTGAAACTCTCTATTGAATTTTTCAGTTCAATTATCCTTCAGCTCTGTGATTTCTGTTTGGTACTTTAATATTTTCTACCTCTTTGTTGAAATTCTCATTTTTTTATTCATTGCTCTCTTGACCTAACTGAACATCTTTATGACTATTACTTTTAACTCACTTTTGGGTAATTCACTTATTTCCATTTCATGAGGGTTGATTTCTAGAGATTTATCTTGTTATTTTGTTTGGAATGTACTCCCCCATTTATTCATTTTCCTTGACTCTCCATGTTTGTTTCTGAGCATTAGATAAAACATCCACCTCTCCCAGTCTTTATAGATTGACCTCATGTCGGTTATGAAAGTTACCAGTCAGCTCTGATTGAGAGTCTTGGTGCCTCTCAAACCTTTGTGCTTGTCAAAGCTGTCGTCTTTGTTTTAGTGGCTCTCAGGAAATTAGGGTGTGCCTAGTCCTGTCAGTGCCCCACAGGTGTAATAAATGCCCATGTGTCCATTCAGGCTCACAGAGCTCTTACAAATGGCCTACCCCGTCAACTCCCAGATGCAGGCTAGTTGGAAACTCTGTGTTTAGGCAGCAGCTGGTAAAGTTAGGACTTTAGATCATGCAATCTAGGCCCTATCAGGGAGAAACTAGGGGCTGGGTGTTTTTGTTTATTCACTCTGTGCTGAGCCAGGGAGAATAGCTTGGGAGAGTGCTTGTGTCCCACATCAAACTTTCTCTTGTTCTTTGTAGCTCTCACGTATGCTAAGCCCTGTTAACGCCCAGAATGAGATGATACAAGAGCCAGTCCCTCTTGTGGAAGTAGTTTAGATGTGTGGACAAAGTCATTTTAGGGAGAAGCTGGAGAGTTGGTTTTATTTCTGGGGGAGCAGAGGGTAAAAGTCACAGGAAGTCCCCATATACCCATGCAGGCTCCTAGAGGACTACTAATTATATACTCTGTCAGTTTCCAGGTGCAGGCTAATTAGAAGCCCAACCTTTGGAAAGCAGTTGTAAAAGTAGGTAGTCAAACCCCTTCCTTGAGAAACTGGGAGCATTGTGTTTTTTGCTTGTCATCTCTGTACTGGGTCAGTGTGGATAGCGGCAGGAGGTGCTCACACTTCTGTTCACAACTTCCTCTTAATTTAATGTAGTCCTGGGGAACTTGTGAATGCCAAGTCCTATCAGCTCTCAGAACTAGTGACTTGAGAGTACATGCCTTAGGTGGGAGCCATAAATGCTGGAGTGCTATACATGTGAACAAGCTCCTTCCCAGGAGAAACTGGAGACTTTTTATATTTTATTGTTGCAATGAGCCAGGGAGACAAGGCAGGGGAAACACCCACAAGCCCTTTCAGGCTTCAGGAGGAGTTCAGTCAGCTCCCAGATACAGGCTGATTAAAAGCCTGACCCTTGGGCAGCAGCTGGGAACGTATGCAGTGAAACATCTTCTAGGAAGAAACTGCGATCTGGGTGTTTTGCCTCACTCTGCACCGAACCCCAGGGGATAACCACAGGAAGTGGTCATATGTGTTTAAAAATCACCTGTTTGTTTCCTGTGGTTTTGGGTGGATTCACAAATGCTAAGTCCCATTAGATTTCTGAGCTATGTGATTTGGGAGCTAGTCCCTTGAGTGGCAGCCATAAAAGCTGGAGTACTAGATGTGTTTTCCAAACTCTGGACTACTCAGGAAGAAGCCTGGAGTTGGGTGTTTTCTCCTGATTGTAAGGTGCTGTGCCTGGAGTGGGATTTGTGGCATGAGTGTGTCTCAGCTTTTCCTATTCATTTTATTGTCAGGTTTTTTCTCAGTCATTTGATGTGTAACAGTCACTTAACATTTCTGGATTTCTCTCAGAGAGAATTGTTCCTTATGTAGCTGTATATTTGGTGCATCTGTGGGAGAAGGGAAAGTCAAGAGCCTTCTATTCTGCCATCTTGCTGATGTCTCACATCTTTTTGATTTTTCTATTGTTGCTATAATATTGACTGTGCAGTAAATGAAACATGCATCATTTTTGAATAATATTGGAATGAGGAAATTAGACTAATATATTTTTAAGATTTAAAAATTTTTCTATCACATTAGGCCACAATTTTATGAAATTCATATAATTTTCTTTCCTTCAATGGTAACCACCACTTGGCCAGTTCATATGTCTTTAAATTTCATATCTCCAACTGCAAACCTTATTGCTTCTTCCACTGAAGCCAAGTCAGTTTGTTTGTTATCTTTCCAGATTCTAGGAAAGAGTGGACTTCAAGAGAAAGATACTGAACTTCCAGCTTTTTAGAAAAGTAAACGACATGTGACTTTCTTGTATCTCTATGTTGATGAAGTGGGCCATATTCATATGGTATTTTTTCCATTTTGAAAGCACTTTTATCTAAAACACATCATTATTCCTGTTGTTTTTGGTGACATATTCAAGTGTGTCATTGCATGCCCAGACGTATGATGTTTGATCAATGTGCAGACATTACTTCCCCTGCCCTGGATATGTATTCCTATCCCTCCCACTACCCTACCTCAGGTGAAGGCCTATCCTTTTATATATTTTCTGCCTTATGTATGGTTTTAAAATTTTTCAGTTTTTGTCTTTACAGTTTCTCTAAATCTTTGTTTTTTTCTATTTTATTAAAGAAAAAATTATAAATTATTTAATAGTACAGTAGTTCTGTGACTTGGAAGAAATTCTTTAACTTTTTTAGGTTTGTTCCTCTTCCACAGAATGAGGGTATGAGCTGTCTGATAGAAATACAATGTGAGCCACACATGTAATTTAAAATTTTCTAGTAGCCACACTAAAAAGTAAAAAGAGAACCAGATGAAATTAATCTTATAGTATATTTTAAACCTAATATGTTCAAAATATTGTTTCAACATGTAGATTAACTATATAAAAATATAATTTATTAACCAGAGATATTATTTTCTTTGTTCCATATTAATCTTTTTTACTAAATGTATGTTACACTTACACTGTGTCTCAATTTGAACTAGTCACATTTCAAATACTTAATAGCCACAAGTAGCTTAGTGTCTTGGCCAGTGCAAGTCTGATTTCTGAAGGAAATTAAGATTATTGTTGAACATATTCAATCTATTAAACACCAGCAAAGTTAATGTGGTGCTTGATGAACTGTCCTTCCCTTCATACTTTTAACACCTGTACTTAAGAGTACCTTTCCTGTTTTTTGGGTTCTTAAGAGTTCTTTCCTCTTTTCTTCCTGGCCTTACTTATAGCCATGCAGTCAAAATTGCATGTACTGAAACCTTACTTTGCACATAATCCATATTCAAGGTATCCTATCCATGGCATTTCATTTTTTCCGGTATCCTGAAATCAGCCTTCCTAAAATCTAGGTTGCCTACCTGTCAATTTCCTATTCACGATTTCATTCTTCCTTGTTCATCTGCATCTTATCCGTAATGCCCCTTTGGCTCCCTCCATCTTCTAAAAGCTGAAATTGTCAGCAAGACAATAATTTATCAGATGCTCTACTTTTTAAGAGAATGAGACTCCCATAGATACCCTGATAATAGCAGTCCCCCAATGATTCTTTATCTTGCTTCCGTGCCAATTTTGTAATTTCTATTACAAAAACCTATCTTGTAGCCTCTATTTGTCTGGGTTATATGTGGAAGTCTCTTACAACAATATGACATTAGCTTGTCCTTCTGTGTCCTCACAGTACTGCTCAGATGGTAAATTTAATTACGAGTATGTACATACCTTCCCGTTACACAGTGTTTCCTTCTCCCTTTTAGATTTGTGACTCTTGAACTTGGACATATCCCTTTCATTTCAGACATAAGTCCCAGGCCGTCAAATATCAGTAGCAAATCCCAAATTTCAGTGCTGTGAGAGCCTGTAAGAATCCTATCAATGAAATCCCTCACTTTGTAAGATTAGGAAACTAAGGTTTATGGAGACAGTTTCTTCATGTTTACATACCTGACATGGTTGAGACTCTTTTGATAGCCCTTTAGTAAAATTTAATTTCATTTTGTTACCTTTATAATTTTATCAGTTGGTAGACACCTAGGACTAAACTTTCGTCTCTCGTTTGTACCTAAAGACTTTTTATCTGAAAATGTCTGTATTTCACTTTCACTTTGCTAGCTCTTACTTTACACATAGTAAGCATTTGAATAATGGAAAAATAAATGTCACATCTATTCACTTCTATAATATTCAGTTTTGTATGGACTTTTAAATCTGTCTCACAGTTCTCTTTAAAGTCTCCTTGATTATATCAGAGTAAAAAGCGGCCTCACAGTGGTCCACAAAGTAATGTCATCCCTCGTTTTCTGATCTTATCTACTGCCACTCCCCTCCTGGCTCCAGCCGCCTGGCCTCCTTGCTATTCCTCAAACACACCAAGCACTTTTTTGCTTCAGAACATTTGCACTTTGGAGTTGCCTTTGCCTGGAGTATTCTACCTGCAGATATCTAGATAGCCACTTGGCTTCTTCATCAATCACATCCTCACTTCAGCCCTCTAACCCACTAATCCACCCTATGTAAACTGGAAACCATCTACAAGTTACTTCTGCCTTGCAGATATTCCTTTCCTTCCTAACCCTGCTTATGTCAAGAACTACATTAAATCCCTCAATAACTGTTCTGTCAGCTTCTGGTCCATGCCCCTGTAACCGGAAATCAGGTCCTAACTAAGAAACTTCCATGTCAATGCCTCACTGTCCTCATGTCCCCATCACTCAATCCATGCTTCTGAACAGCTACATATTCCTCCTACATGCAATTCCCTCTCCCCCACAGAATGTTTTTAATTTTCTCATCTCATTATCAAAGCAGAGTTTTGGCTGCTTAGTAGTGACAAATTTCTCCAAAGACATTCATTTCAGCCCAGGGTCTTTGCTTTATATTTTACAAGTAAAAGGCTCATTGGGGAGGCTTTCTCAGAATGAAAAGAGGTCTGCTCAAATTAGTTATTCAAATATAAAGGGGATAAAATATTAAAATATATGCAGGTGTAACCTTTTCTTTTACTTTATTTTTTTAAAGGAGATTCTGTATTTTCCATTTTGGGGGCCTCCTGGGCCTTTCAGAAGCTGAGCAGAACTGGAAAAAGCCAAAGAACCTCAGTTGGTCTGTATGAGAAAAGGTGAGGGAGAGACAATGAAAGGTAGAGTCAGTGACAGTCAGATGGCTGAAGAATGAGGAGTTTGGGGGGTTTAGGTAGATATAAGATAGCGGCACGAAGGAGTGGAGATTTAGGGGAAAAAGGTGTACCCGAAAAAGGATGTCAGGAATGCTTTCACAGTGCACGTGATATAGTCTCACTTTGCTTCCTCTAAAGAAAACTTTGGTATACATCTGTGATTATATTAGAAATTCTCTTAGCCCAGACAAACTGGTTAATTGGTAACTGATTAATTTAAAAATATATATGGTTATGGTTATTGTGGGAATGGAAAAAAATGTTTCTTGAAAGTTTTAATTTTAAATTGGAAGTACATATGTTGAGGTAGGGCCAAGAGCTATTAAGTGAGTTTGAGTCAACGACAAGATATCTGAATTATTTTATTGCATAAACTCTACCCATAATTAATCAATTTCAATCTTTATTTTCTTAATTTGGAGCAATCCTTTAGAAGTACCTGTGAGATAATTTAAGTGCAGAATAATTGTATAGTTTTACATAATCCCTAATCTTTAACAGTTTTCTTACCCACACCCAACTCAACAACAATATTTCGAGCAATACTCAAGTATTACAAAGCATTCAATCTTGTTTTCTTTTTCACTACAACCAACAACTCTTTTACCTTATACACTTCTCATTTCATTGATTTATATAATAATAGACTAAATTTTATAATCACTGTAGCAAGTACAACTGGTATAATCAGGTTTGAGGACAAACACTACTGACTCTAGATGAGCAGAGAACTTAATTGCTGGTAGGAGAAATATGTCAGTGTACCAGAGAGTGGAGTAGCATACTATCTGCAGTGTTCAGTATGCTATGGTTATAATAGAGCTTGATACAGAGAATGAAGAACATCAAGGCCAGTTCAACGCTTCTCAGAGTCTGACTTGTGTTTCTTTCGGAAAAAATTGGCTTCGAATCCATCCAATGTAATTGAAATTTCACAAATCTCCACCTCTTTTAACACAGAGGATTGAGTAAGGCTTTGGAAGTCTGTCATTGCTAGTTTTTATACTTCCCATCCAGGCTTCAAATATTGTAGGACCAAGTTTTGCAAAACACAGATTAACACTGCATTCTGTGTTGTCACCAGTAGCATCCATAAGAAGGGATGTGATGGCGATAAAAGAACTATTTCCTCCTATGCTTCTAACTCCAGGCATAATGTCTTTAACCTGTTTCACTTAGATCTCTGTATAAACTACAAGTCTTTCTCAGTGTGTCTTGTAAATGATTTTTGAAGTCTTGTCTTATCATACTAATTCTGGGTGGAGGGTAGCATGGCATAATGGATTGAATAGGCTTAATCAGTTAGGCAAACCTAAATTTGGATTTATAGAATTATAGTCCTGTGATTTGGGGCAGTTTGATTGAGTTTTGTTATCCTCACCTTCAAAATAAGTATTAATATAACCTAGATTGTAGAGTTGTGAGAATTAATGACATAATATATGCAAAAGGCCTAGCCCAGTGTCTGATGCACAGTAGGCATTTGATCAATGCCAGCTCTTGTTAGTAACCATCTTCCTCAGTGTTTAATCCATCCCAGTGATGATGTTATCAGTTCTCCACATAGGTATTCATGCCTGCTTAGTAACTCAGTATTTGAAAATCACATAGGCAATGTACCTAGCAGTCATATGAGGCAAGGAGAATAAAAGACAAGATTGAAGACATGAACCCACCTCCTACATCTGACTTAGTGGTCTGCAAAAACACTTTGATGGCCTGCTTTAAAAGTACCAGCAAAATGATGCCTTACATTCATATCCTTACATGATTTATATTTTTGTTTTGATTTATTTTACTTCTTATGGTTTAAGTGCCTCCTCCTTTCAATTGATTCCATTTGAAAAGATGGTTTAATTAATTAATTAATTAATTTATTTTAAAAATTAAATTTATTGGAATACAGTTGCTTTACAATGTTGTGTTAGTTTCTACTGTACAGCAAAGTGAATCAGCTATACGTATACATATATCCCCTCTTTTATGGTTTCCTTCCTTCCCATTTAGATCATCAAAGAGCACTGAATAGAGTTCCCTGCGCTATACAGTAGGTTCTCATTAGTTATCTAATTTATACATAGTGTATATATTTGTATATATGTCGTAGTGTATATAGTGTATGTATGTCAATAGTGTATATATGTCATAGTGTATATATGTCAATCCCAATCTCCCAGTTCATCCCACCCCACCCTCCCCTTTCCCCCTTGGTATCCATATGTTTGTTCTCTACATCTCTGTCTCTATTTCTGCTTTGTAAGTAAGATTGTCTATACCAATTTTTTCAGATTCCACATATACACGTTAATATATGATATTTGCTTTTCTCTTTCTGACTTACTTCACTCTGTATGATAGTCTCTAGGTCCATCCACATCTCTGCAAAAAAATGGCAGTATTTCATTCCTTTTTATGTCCGAGTAATATTCCAATGTATATATGTACCACATCTTCTCTATTCATTCCTCTATCGATGGACATTTAGGTTGCTTCCATGTTCTGGCTATTGTAAATAGAGCTGAAATGAACATTGTGGTACATGACTCTTTTTGAATTATTGTTTTCTCAGGGTATATGCCCAGTAGTGGGGTTGCTGGGTCTTATGGTAGTTCTATATTTAGTTTTTTAAGGAACCTCCATATTGTTCTCCATAGTGGCTGTATCAATTTACATTCCCACCAGCAGTGCAAGAGGGTTCCCTTTTCTCCACACCCTCTCCAGCATGTATTACTTGTACATTTTTTGATGATGGCCATTCTGACCAGTGTGAGGTTATATCTCATTGTAGTTTTGATTTGCATTTCTCTAATGATTAGTGATGTTGAGCATCCTTTCATGTGTTTCGTGGCCACCTGTATGTCTTTTGGAGAAATGTCTATTTAGGTCTTCTGCCCATTTTTGGATTGGGTTGTCTGTTTTTTTGATATTGAGCTGCATGAGCTGCTTGTATATTTTGGACATTAATCCTTTTTCAGTTGCTTCATTTGCAAATACTTTCTCCCATTCTGAGGGTTGTCTTTTTGTCTTGTTTATGTTTCCTTTGCTGTACAAAAGCTTTTAAGTTTCATTAGGTCCCATTTGTTTATTTTTGTTTTTATTTCCATTTCTCGAGGAGGTGGGTCAAAAAGGATCTTGCTGTGATTTATGTTTAGAGTGTTCTACCTATGTTTTCCTCTCAGAGTTTTGTTTTTTTTTTTTTTTTTTTTTTTTTTGCAGTACGCGGGCCTCTCACTGTTGTGGCCTCTCCCGCTGCGGAGCACAGGCTCCGGATGCGCAGGCTCAGCGGTCATGGCTCACGGGCCCAGCCGCTCCGCGGCATGTGGGATCTTCCCGGACCGGGGCACGAACCCGTGTCCCCTGCATCGGCAGGCGGACTCTCAACCACTGCGCCACCAGGGAAGCCCCCTCTCAGAGTTTTACAGTGTCTGGCCTTACATTTAGGTCTTTAATCCACTTTGAGCTTATTTTCGTGTACGGTGTTAGGGAGTGTTCTAATTTCTTTCTTTTACATGTAGCTGTCCAGTCTTCCCAGCACCACTTATTGAAGAGGCTGTCTTTTCTCCATTGTATATTCTTGCCTCCTTTATCAAAAATAAAGTGACCATATGTGTGTGGTTTATCTCTGGGCTTTTTATCCTGTTCCATTGATCTATATTTCTGGTTTTCTGCCAGTACTATACTGTCTTGATTACTGTAGCTTTGTACTATAGTCTAAAGTCCGGGAGCCTGATTCCTCCAGCTCTGTTTTTCTTTCTCAAGATTGCTTTGGCTATTCGGGGTCTTTTATGTTTCCATACAAATTGTGAAATTTTTTGTTCTAGTTCTGTGAAAAGTCCCAGCGGTAGTTTGATAGGGATTGCATTGAATCTGTAGATTGCTTTGGGTTGTATAGTTATTTCCACAATGTTAATTCTTCCAATCCAAGAACATGGTATATCTCTCCATCTGTTGGTATCATCTTTAATTTCTTTCATCAGTGTCTTATAGTTTTCTGCATACAGGTCTTTCGTCTCCCTAGGTAGGTTTATTCCTAGGTATTTTATTCTTTTTTTGCAAAAGTAAATGGGAGTGTTTCCTTAGTTTCTCTTTCAGATTTTTCATCATTAGTGTATGGAAATGCAAGAGATTTCTGTGCATTAATTTTGTATCCTGCTACTTTACCAAATTCATTGATTAGCTCTAGTAGTTTTCTGGTAGCATCTTTAGGATTCTCTATGTATAGTATCATGTCATCTGCAAACAGTGACAGCTTTACTTCTTCTTTTCTGATTTGTATTCCTTTTATTTCTTTTTTCTTCTCTGATTGCTGTGACTAAACTATGTTGAATAGTAGTGGTGAGAGTGGACATCCTTGTCCTGTTCCTGATCTTAGAGGAAATGGTTTCATTTTTTCACCATTGAGAATGATGTTGGCTGTGGTTTTGTCATATATGGTCTTTATTATGTTGAGGTAAGTTCCCTCTATGGCAACATTCTGGAAGGTTTTTGTCATAAATAGGTGTTGAATTTTGTCGAAAGCTTTTTGATCATCTATTGAGATGATCATATTTTTCTCATCCTTCAATTTGTAAATATGTTTTATCACATTGATTGATTTGCATATATTGAAGAATCCTTGCACTCCTGGGGTAAACCCCACTTGGTCATGGTGTATGATTCTTTTAATGTGCTGTTGGATTCTGTTTGCTAGTATTTTGTTGAGGATTTTTTGCATCTATGTTCATCAGTGATATTGGCCTGCAGTTTTTTTTCTTTGTGACGTGTTTGTCTGGTTTTGGTATCAGAGTGATGGTGGCCTCATAGAATGAGTTTGGGAGTGTTCCTCTCTCTGCTATATTTGGGAAGAGATTGAGAAGGATAGGTGTTAGCTTTTCTCTAAATGTTTGATAGAATTCGCCTGTGAAGCCATCTGGTCCTGGGCTTTTGTTTATTGTAAGATTTTTAATTACAGTCTCAATTTCAGTGCTTGTAATTGGTCTGTTTATATTTTCTATTTCTTCCTGGTTCAGTCTCGGAGGGTTTGTGCTTTTCTAAGAATTTGTCCATTTCTTCCAGGTTGTCCATTTTATTGGCATATAGTTGCTTGTAGTAATCTCCCACGATCCTTTGTATTTCTGCAGTGTCAGGTGTTACTTCATCTTCTGTGTGTTTCTCTGTCTTCTCATTTTGCTTAACTTACTGTGTTTGGGGTTTCCTTTTCACAGGCCACAGGTTCATAGTTCCTGTTGTTTTTGGTATCTGCTCCCAGGCAGACACCAAATGTTGGTTAAGTGGGTTGTGTAGGCTTCCTGGTGGAGGGGACTGGTGCCTGTGTTCTGGTGGATGAGGCTGGATCTTATCTTTCTGGTGGGTAGGACTGTGTCTGATGGTGTGTTTTGGGGTGTCTGTGACTTTAGTATGATTTTAGGCAGCCTCTCTGCTAATATGTGGGGTTGTGTTGCTGTCTTGCTAGTTGTTTGGTATAGGGTGTCCAGGACTGTAGTTTGCTGGTCGTTGAGTGGAGCTGGGTCTTAGCATTGAGATGGAGGTCTCTGAGAGAGCTTTCGCTGTTTGATATTACATGGTGCTGGGAGGTCGCTGGTAGATCAATGTCCTGAACTCAGCTCTCCCACCTCAGAGGAACAGGCCAGACAGCTGGCTGGAGCACGAAGTTTCTGTCATCCACATGGCTCAGAAGAAAAGGGAGAAAAAAATAAAGAAAATAATATAAAATAAAATAAAGTTATTAAAATAAATTTTTTTAATTACTAAAAATTAAAAAGTAATAAAAAAAGAAAAAACAAAGTAAGAAAGAAAGAAGACAGCAACCAGAAAACAAATCCACCAGTGTTAACAAGTACTAAAAATTATACTAAAAAATAGAAAAAAAACGGACAGACAGAACCCTAGCACGAATGGTAAAAGCAAAGGTATACAGCCAAAATCACAGAAAGACGCATACACACTCACAAAGAGAAAAAGGAAAAAAAAAGTCTATATATAAAAAAAGGAAGAGAGCAACCAAATCAATAAACTAATCTACCAATGATAATAAACTCTAAATACTAAACTAAGATAAACATAAGACCAGAAACCAATTAGACACAGAAAGCAAACCCCAAGTCTACAGTTGCTCCCAAAATCCAGCACCTAAATTTGGGATGGTTTGTTGTCTATTCAGGTATTCCACAGATGCAGGTACATCAAGTTGATTATGGAGATTTAATCCGCTACTTCTGAGGCTGCTGGGAGAGATTTCCCTTTCTCTTCTTTGTTCACACAGCTGCCGGGGCTCAGCTTTGGATTTGGCCCCGCCTCTGCGTGTAGGTCGCCGGAGGGCGTCTGTTCTTCGCACAGACAGGAAGGGGTTAAAGGAGCCGCTGATTCGGGGGCTCTGGCTCACTCCGGCCGGGGGGAGGGCGGGGCATGGAGTGCGGGGCGGGCCTGCGGAGGCAGAGGCCGCCATGACATTGCACTAGCCTCAGGCGCGCTGTGCGTTTTCCTGGGGAAGAAGACCGTCAGAGGCGGGCTGCACAGGCTCCCGGGGGGGGGGGGGGGGGAGGTGTGGAGAGTGACCTGTGCTGGCACACAGGCTTCTTGGTGGCGGCAGCAGTAGCCTTAGCGTCTCATGCCCGTCTCTGGGGTCCGCGCTGTTAGCCGCGGCTCGCGCCCGTCTCTGGAGCTCCTTTAAGCGGCGCTCTGAATCCCCTCTCCTCGCGCACCAGGAAGCAAAAAGGTAAGAAAAAGTCTCTTGCCTCTTGGGCAGCTCCAGACTTTTCCCCGGACTCCCTTCCGGCTAGCCGAGGCGCACTAACCCTCTGCAGGCTGTGTTCACGCCGCCAACCCTAGTCCTGTCCCTGAGCTCCGACCGAAGCCCGAGCCTCAGCTCCCAGCCCCCGCCCGCCCCGGCGGGTGAGCAGACAAGCCTCTCGGGCTGGTGAGTGCTGGTCGGCCCTGATCCTCTGTGCGGGAATCTCTCCGCTTTGCCCTCCGCACCCCTGTTGCTGTGCTCACGTCCGCGGCCCTGAATCTTCCCCCCTCCGCCACCCGCAGTCTCCGCCCGCGAAGGGGCTTCCTAGTGTGTGGAGACCTTTCCTCCTTCACAGCTCCCTCCCACTGGTGCAGGTCCCATCCCTATTCTTTTGTCTCTGTTTATTCTTTTTTCTTTTGCCCTACCCAGGTACGTGGGGGAGTTTCTTGCCTTTTGGGAGGTCTGAGGTCTTCTGCCGGCGTTCAGTAGGTGTTCTGTAGGAGTTGTTCCACGTGTAAGATGTATTTCTGGTGTATCTGTGGGGAGGAAGGTGATCTCCGCGTCTTACTCCTCCACCATCTTGAAGGTCTCTCCAAGGTGGTTTATGTTAAAGGAAAGTGCTTTTGTTGTTTTAAGGGTCTGCAGTACACCAAACGCATCTCCAAGGCCAGTGTAGAGTGTTCCTTATATGCATTAAATAAAGCTTCTAACAGGCTGCATTACTGGGCTCACTCAGCTTGCTCTCCACAGCCAGTTTCAATTTCACTAAAAGGAAAGAATTGGTAATTAATTATCTAGGCCATGTAATGAGTTTCCATTACTTGGAATTCAATAAAGCTCTTTCATTGTGACCAGGCTGATCAATAGCACAGAAGGGCTAATAGAAACCGTAGATACAGCTGGGATAATAGAATGGCTGTAGGAAATTTGGCTGGGCCGCTGGAGCCCTGTTTCTTCTCTCCAAGGAATGGAAGCTGCTCAGTAGCTCCTTTTTTTTTTAAGAACACCCTGTGAGGCATTGTGAAATGAGTAGGCTATTGTGTTACTGCACAAGCTAATGGAAATTTCCTTTACAAAATGCATACACACTTGGAGCTGGAATGACTTTGGAGATGATTTAGTTGTATTACTCATGGATCACCATGATGAGATGGCCATTTTTTTGTACCAAAGTAATTTTATCTTTAACACCAACCTCCCCATTCCCTCACTGCCACTGCTGATTAGATAAAAGTGTGTAATTGATAAAACAAAAAGTGCAATCCTTGGAGTAGCAAGAGACATGTAGTTGCCTACTGTAGAAAGATGTGAAAAACTAGGAGACAATGTAATTGTTTAACTGGGGTTTAAACCTGATAGACCCTACAAAGTGTGGACTTGTGAGGAAGGGTTAGGACAATGATTAAATCACATTTGTAAGGATGCCACTTGCCCAAGAAAGGAAAACCACACATTCCAACATTCTAAGAGAGGCCAAGGAGCATAGCTGATGCCTGAGAATTTGCTTGTTTCAGTGACAGTCGGTTGTGTTTTCCTATGAGAATTCTATTTTTCTTAAAATATCTTGGGTAAGTCTCTGTTTCTTGCAATCAAAGGATCCTAAGAAGAACACTGGTCCAATTCCTGTATTTTTCAAGCAGTGAGACCTATTGTAGGTAGTAGAGGTACAGGTATATGTACATGTGTAGGTATAGGTATAGGTTTATTTGGAGCATTATGAAATGTTGATGGAAATTGTACTGAGATGAGAACCTGGCTGTGGCAGGTTGTATCTCCCAGAGATGAATGCAGACATATCTCCTATCCCACATGCTCTTCAGCAGTGTGACCTTGCCAGTCCTCCACCAGGAAGTAGAGTGTATTTTCCCCTCCCTTGAATGTGGGAAGGCTGTATGACTGTTTTGACCAATAGAATACAGCACAAGTGACACTGCAGTTCAGGGCATAGCTCTTAACTGACCTGGCAGCTTCTGCTTCCTCCTTCTTAGAAGGCAGCATCATGCAAGAAGTGTGATTTCTTTGAGACCACAGTGCTGTTAGAAACCCAAGCCACGTGGAGACTCCTCGGATGACAAGATGCTTGCATGGAAAGACAGACAGACAAACACACACACACATAGTCCAAAGAGCACTGAGATGTCAGTCACATTAGTAATAAGTCATCTTGAAGTGAATCCTCTAACCTCAGTCACCCCAGCTGATGACACACAGATTAGAGACAAAACCCTCAGCCGAGGCTTTTCCACATCCCTGACCCACAAAGTCATGAACAAAATGGAAGTTATTTTAAATCACTAAGCTTTGGGTTAGCTTGTCATGCAGCAATAGGTAATTGAAACACTAGGTCACTTGGCTTTCAAATCAGTTTTATGTCCATGAGGCCTCAATTTTATTGGAATAAAACAATATCTTTAGCAACACATCCAAACACCTTTTTGAGCTAACATTTTATTTGGTAAACAGAAAAGCATGTGGATGTCCTGTTAAAGTCACAGAAAACATCTCAGGCAAAAACTCAAATTATGTGACAGATGCAATTTCATTAATCTTCATAACAAACCATGAAGGAAGGTATCATTACTTCATTGAGAGCTTGGAAATTTAGAAATTTAGAAGCACAGTCTCAAGCTTCCACCATGGTTCAGTGGTGCAAATTGAAGACCTTCCCACTGATGGTTACTTATCTAGGTTCCAGTAGCTGGAGAGGCTCTTAGATGCCCATTCTCTAAAATCAGTAATTTGTTATATTTCATTTGTGTTGCCAACTTGTGGTCAGTATCCTACTGGTTAGAAAGAACCAGCTTCCAGTTTTTCCATACCCACACCGATACTTGTTATCGTCTGTCCTTTTGGTTATAGCCATCTTAGTGGATAGGAAGTGCTAACTCATTGTGGTTTTGATTTGCCATTCCTTAGTGACTAGTGATGTTAATCACTTGTACCTGTGTGTAACCTGTATTGGTTATTTGTGTATATTCTTTGGAGAAATGTCTATTCACATCTTTTGCCCATTTTAATTGGGTCCTTTATCTCTTTATTGTTGGATCGCAAAGAGTTCTATAAAGAACTCTAGCGTGCATGAGATCCTTATCAAGATACGTTATTTGCAGATATTTTCTCCTATAAGACATTGATTCTTAATCTTTTTTTGGTATCGTATGCAGTGTTTAAGAATCTGATGAGTTCATGGACTCTCACACAGCTAAGTGCACACTCCTGTAAAATTTTGCTTATATTTTCAGGGATTTCACAAAGCATCCTGAGGCCACTTCATGGAAAACTTGAGTCTGTGTCCACCTCTCCCCAAGTTGTGCCCTTCTCTAGGATCATTCAGCTACTGTATGACAGTGCATTGCGATGAAGTGAAGAAAATGGCTCTTTTGGTGGGTGGTGTGAGGATTCCATTTGGTGACAGAATAGTCTTGTTGGGAAATTGCCTTGAGAGACCTTCTTAGAGTAGGCAATTCTGTATAGAACTAAGTATGCTGAGTCTCAGAGAAGAGAGGAAAACTGTTCATGAGACAAGAAGAGATTTTTTTTCCTTTTTGCATGAAGTAGGGAGAAGGGAGAGAGAACTTCAGCCAACTGAGAAACTGAGAGAGGGTTGGAGAAGATAATTCCCAGGACATATCCTGATGAATTAGAAGTAAATGGATGTTTTCCTAATGCTAATCAACAGCACTCACTTAACTACTTTTGTCATGTCTGCTTCTCAACTAGAGAAAAAAGATGAAGTGGAACAGTGAGAGCTATTTAAATAGACAACTGGAAGCCAGAGGCTTGGGAACATTTAGACCTTTCTATTTTTCTAAAGCCTATTGCTGGCAAAAAATTATGACTCTGAATACTAATATTCTAGACATGCAAAGTTACCATTTAAGCTAAACTCAATGTCTCATGACAGATTTCCTCCCTTCTGTGTAAACTTGTTATCTTTTCTTTCAAGAATAATCAGAAAAATTATGCTCATCATTTCAGAATCTATCAGGAATTTCAAGGCATCATAGGAACTTAGCATTTAAAAGGGTCTAAAATTTTATATTTAATTCCCTATTCATCATGCCTCGTAAAAGATCATTTAGGTTTTGCTTGAAGGCTCTTGATGAAGGGGAAGTCACTACCTCATAATAACCCATCCAGTTGATTTGATCTTTGGGCGGTTCTAACTTATAGAAAGTTTCTTCTTTACTGAGCTGAAATGAGCCTCCTTATACTTCCAACTGTCATCACTAGTTATGCCATTTGGGACCAAAATATGAAAACTATAGATACTCTTTATTTAGCACCGCCTATACCATTTATGTGGTAGGTGCTTTATATTATATTTGTATTATTTACTTATAATTGCTTATTACAACTCAGGAAAGTAGATGTATCTTTTACATTTAATAAGTAAGAAATTGAGAATTGAATTCATGGCTCAGAGAAGATAACTGAGAGACTGGGATTTTAACCTTGGTCTGTATGATCCCAAAGTCTAAGTGATTTCTACCATGTAACTCTGTCTCTCTAAGAATGACTAATTCTTTTTTTACCTGAAAGTTTTAACTAATAGAAGATAATGCTAGTTCTCACTGTGCCTATTCCCTCTTCAGCAAGCAAATAGCCTCAGAATCTTCTAACCAAAAACATACATTGAATATCTCTTTCTTGTTGCAAAGGTCTGTGCCACGTACTCTAAAAGGCATTATTTTGAGTAGGAACTTGGTTTCTTAATGAGTTAACTCACAACCCAATACCCACAACAGAAAGTAGTACTCTAAAGAACTGTACTAGTAGAATGAAGTGCAATGGAACATTGAGGATAAATAAACACATCCATTGGGTGCTTGGCTTTTGCAATTATTTTGTTAGTTCATACTTTTTGTTCTCTTCTATATCTATAAATCAAGGTCAGTCTTTACTCTCTTGATGTTACTTTGCTGCTGGAAAAAAAATAGATATGGTAACATCTTTATTTGTCTTGGTGGTCAACTAGATTTAAATACAGACAAGCAAGCTGGGAAATTTCCATTTGTCAGTTGAATTAGGCTTGCATCAAGGTAGATGCTCCTAAAGATATAGAAATGGAAATGAAGAGGTTGCCATTACTGATGAATAGAGTCTGTGGAGGCAATAAGACCAATGAGTTCTCACTTTTTAACCAGATTTTTGTCTTAAAACTTAGTTTACTCATATTGATAGTTATAGAGCAGGCTCTTGAATAATAAGTGCTGCATAACTGTGACTGGATGCCTTGAAGATTCCTATGATGACCAGGCATAGGATTTTAAATAAAATTTTCTCCAAATTCCACATCTTGTGATGCATAATAGGGTCTTCATATTAGACGAGGAGCATTGTAGATGAGTTCACACTAGGACCCTTATGGAAACAAGAAAGTATATTGTGTGTGTGTGTGTGTGTGTGTGTGTGTGTGCGCGTGCGCGTGTGCGTGTGTGTGTGTGTGCGCGCGCACCATGCCTTTGAAAGCCTTATAGGCATGCTGTTGGAATTGTGACTAGAAATTAATTCTTCACCTTTTAAACAATGTTTTCCCAAATTCTTTATGGACCTAGTATTCTGTTTATTTTATTTTAATTAATTAATTAATTTTATTTTATTTTTGGCTGCCTCGGGTCTTAGTTGCGGCATGCAGGATCTTCGTTGAGGCATGTGGGATCTTTCGTTGCAGTGCACGGGCTTCTCTCTAGTTGCGGTGTGCAGGCTCCAGGGCGTGTGAGCTCAGTAGTTGTGGTGCGCGGGGTTTTTTGTTGTTGTTTTTTTTTTTTTTTTGCAGTACGCGAGCCTCTCACTGTTGTGGCCTCTGCCGTTGCGGAGCACAGGCTCCGGACGCGCAGGCTCAGCGGCCATGGCTCACGGGCCCAGCCTCTCTGCGGCATGTGGGATCCTCCCGGACCGGGGCACGAACCCGTGTCCCCTGCATCGGCAGGAAGACTCTCAACCACTGCGTCACCAGGGAAACCCTGGTAGCGCAGGTTTAGTTGCCCCGTAGCATGTGGGATTTTAGTTCCCTGACCAGAGATTGAACCTGCGTCCCCTGCATTGTAAGGCAGATTCTTTACCACTAGACCACCAGGGAGTCCCTATTCTGTTATACCTTGTAATTCCATGGATGCAGGAAGGATTTAAAACTGGTGCTTTTTTTTTTTTTTTAATTTATTATTGGCTGCATTGGGTCTTTGTTGCTGCACGTGGGCTTTCTCTAGTTGGGGCGAGCAGGGACTACTCTTCGTTGTGGTCCGCGGGCTTCTCATTGCGGTGGCTTCTTTTGTTGCAGAGCACGGGTTCTAGGCATGCGGGCTTCAGTAGTTGTGGCATGCAGGCTCAGTAGTTGTGTCTCACGGTCTCTAGAGCGCAGGCTCAGTAGTTGGGGCGCATGGGCTTAGTTGCCCCGCGGCATGTGGGATCTTCCCCGACCAGGGCTCAAACCCATGTCCCCTGCATTGGCAAGCAGATTCTTAACCACTGCACCACCAAGGAAGCCCCAAACTGGTGTTTTTAATATAAAGTTCTTATATTGGTGAGCAGAGAATTGAGGACTGGGAACCCTCTAAGCATGTGGCACTGATGATGGGTACAGGCTACATCTGGGTTTACCCTGGTTCCCTCAGCTGACTTCAGGTGCTGCAGAAAGGCCCTACAGGTTGTTCTCAGAAGGCATGGGGAAGCAGAATACTTTACTGGGCAGGTAAGAGTGAAAGGGAAGGGAAGAGCAAGGCATGTGATTAAAAACTCTGTTTAGGGCTTCCCTGGTGGTGCAGTGGTTGGGAGTCCGCCTGCCGATGCAGGGGACGCGGGTTCGTGCCCTGGTTCGGGAGGATCCCACATGCCGCGGAGCGGCTGGGCCCGTGAGCCATGGCCACTGGGCCTGCGCGTCCGGAGCCTGTGCTCCGCAGAGGGAGAGGCCACAACAGTGAGAGGCCCGCGTACCGCAAAAAAAACCCCACAACTCTGTTTAAACATATATGTAAGATTGTTTAAAAATGTTTTGTTTTGGCCTTTTGGAAGAAAACATTGCAATGGTAACTGGGGGTGCTATAGGGGTGTTGTTTGTACATGAGTTTTTTCATTCGTTATTATAGTTATTAAATCATTCATTCAGCCAATATTTACTGAGTGCCAGATGCTGTCCTAAGTTTGGGATTCCAGTGATGAACAAGACTGACACAGCCCCTACCCTTATGGAAATTCTGTGAATTACAGAATAGTGTGATCTGTATTTCACAAAGAAAAAAGTAACCAAATTTCAGATGAAAAAGACATTTTTTGTTTAAAGAAATCTTTCCTTTAAAAAGCTACCTCCATTCAATGACACAATACAGAGTTTTAGGATTGTGCAATAAATATTTATGGACTGCTGTTATTGCTAAGCAATGCTAGTGTCTCAGCTAATATTGTTACAGTGGTCAAGACATACTGGTCTGTGCCTGCCCTCTCTCCTGAAGGAGACTTTATGTACCTGTCCTCTGCTTCAGTATGTGCTGACTTTGTACTTTAATCTCCGAAGGCTGCATCCCTCCCTGTCATTTCTGAATTCTGGAGGAAGCCTGAATGTAAGCTCCAGGTATTCACAACAGTTTGTTGGGTCTGGCATGTCGAGGTGTTTGAAGGGGTAGCTAATAGGAGGGTAAGAATGGAAGGAAGTCCCAAAGTTTGTTTATCCCTTTCTTCCTTTTTGTAAACAAGTTACCTGAGCTCCAGAGAGCAGAAAGCCCATAGACAGTGACGGAGACAGGCTGTCCAGTTCCCAGTGGAAATACCTTTCTATCTTACACTCCTTTCACTTGGGCCATTATAATGTATCTTTGGAAAAGAAAGTGTCTACCATGATAAAAGGAAGGTCTTTGTCTCTGACTCACGACTGCATCCCCAGTGCCAGAAGAGTGCTTGATATGTAGTACATGCTCAATAAATGTTGGTAAAAGAATTAATAAATGAATGAAATAAAAGCTATTGACCACAATTAAGTACAGTTCACAGGATGTCATGAAAAGCCAATGGATTCAGCTTTGCAAATAACATACAAAATCTAAAGACATGTAGAGTTTGATTTTTTCATTGGCTTTATTAATCTTTACCAGCTATGTCATATTAGTCACCTGAACTTCTTTCTCTTGCTTGTATCTCTAGGTTAGAACATCAAGTGAAGCTACATTCAATCCAAAATCATTCATTCAACCATCAGGCAGCTGGCCATGCAAAGGAGTTCCTGGGGAATTCCCCACAAATAGATTTTTTTTTTTTTTTTTTAAATTAAAAAACAATCACTTGAATTAGGAGAGGCCAAGGGATGGTTTAATTTATCCCTTGTACCCTGGCCCACAGCCACTTTTCATAGCTGGACAAATACATCAGTAAATAAGTGAAATCCCAAAGTGGAGAAGGCTGTCTGTGAAGACCGTTGTCTAGCTGGAAGATGCAGTTGAGAAATAGGGCAAAGAGTTGAGATGGCTCAGTTTCCTTGGGATACGTATACTGGTGCTTGAAGAATCCATGTTTTAATTTTGTTCCTTTCATCCCATGACCCCAAATGAAGTATTTCTTGGCATATGTACTTAAGAGAAAGGTTCCAGCATGTCCCATTTACCGCAGAATATTTCAGGTTTATTTCAGCACCATTCACAGCAGCCAAAGAATGTCTGGGGTTATGAATGGAGGGAGTTAAAGAATGGCCTATTATTTCACCTAGGTTAGCTGAAAGTAGACACTGTAAAATGTATTTCAGAGCATAAGTACATTTTCCCTATCAAACTTATAGGGAAAATAAGTGAGGTACAGTTATACTCAAAGGCAATTGGATTTGATTTTTATAAGTAATAACCTAGCATGTTGCCTAGTATCCTTCAAGAGACTCAGGTGATTTGGACTTGAGGCAAGACAGGTGCCTAGATAAATGAGTGATATAAGTTTTGATTCTAAGCAAATAATTGATTTAAAAACCTTAATACTTTGATAGAATAAGCCTGATCTAAGTGTTAGAAGACTGGATGTCTGGTATCTGTCCTGCTAGTAACATTCTGTATGACCTTAGAGAAGACACTTAGGTGTTCCATGTCTTAGTTTCTTTATGTATGAAAATAATAACCACACCAAGGCTACCTATTATAGGTTGAATTATAACCTGCAAAAATATATATTGAAGCCTTAATCTCTGGAACTGTGAATATGACCTTATTTTCAAACAGGGTCTTCGACGATGTAGTCAAGTTAAGGTGAGGTCATTAGGGTGGACCCTAATTGAATTTGACTGCTTTTCTTATAAGAAGAGGGAAATTTGGACATAGAGACACACGGAGAGAAGGCCATGTAAACTACAAGGGCACTAGAAGCTAGGAAGACACAAGGAAGGATTTTATCCAAAGTCTCAGAAGGAGTTTGGCCTAGCTGACAACTTGATTTTCGATTTCTAGCCTCCAGAACAGTGAGAGCATACATTTCTATTGTTTTAAGTCACCCAGTTTGTGACAATTTCTTATAGCAGTCCTGAAAAATGAATTCACTAACTCACTCACATGATATTATGAGGTTAAAGATAGTAATGTATGTGAAAGATGTTCTGAAATCTATTACATCATGTCTTAAGGTAAAACTAAAATGAACTTTAAAGCAGACAGTGCTATGGAAAGGATAAATTTAAAACTCTGTTACAAATATTTTTTATCACTAAACAATATTTCATAACAAGATTTTAGCCTTGAAAAATATCTCTAATAGAACCCGAAAAATTCAGCAGTTCCTAAATATTCTTGAACAGTTCATTTTCTCTCTTCTTTCATTTTTATGTATTTAAATAATTTATTTCCCTGGGTACGTGAGTTTTTTTCAAGTAAGCTTAAGTGTCTTATTCATTATACTTAGAGCGTTGGCTTTCCCACAACCTACACAGTAACTGGAAAATAAAAACATAGCAAAATAAAAAGAAAATTTATGAGATGTAGCCACAAAAATCCCTTAATAGGTCTGATTCTCCATTCACCATCCCAACAACCGCAGAGGTGAAATACTATCAAATTGTAGTCATTTTGCGATGTTCTTTGTTAATCCAAGAGTGGTTAGTCCAAAATAGCACATTCATCATGTGAAGAATTATATTATGCTTTAGAGTATTGTGGTATATTTCCCCTTCTGTATATGTCTATGAGAGGAGTTATTATTGTTATAGATACGTGTTTGTAGTTCCTCTTTATTTTTCAGGATTTCCTTGAATTGTTCTGAGCAGGAGATGAGAGTTCAATATATTGGACTAAAAACTCAGAAACTTTAGAGGTCATCTAGTTTAAATCCTCTCATTTTACAGATAAGGGAAGCAGAGCATAGCTGTTCAGTGACCTGTTGAAGGTTGCACAGGGATTTGGTGACAGAATAGAATTCCAGTTGCCTGACTTCATCCAGTCCGGTGCTCTTTCTTCTCTAAATCCATTGTGGTCATACAGGCTTTGTAATAGTTCTTGGATCTCTAACTTACTAGCTATGTGACCTTGGATAAGTCTCTCAAAATTTCTGAACATGCCTTTCCTAGTTTATAAAATGAAAATAGAAAAACCAGGCTAGTAAAAGCTGTAGTGCAGCTGAGAAAGAAATACCCAGGCCACAGAGTATGTCCAAGGTGAAAAAATGTTAGCTTCCCATTCCCCCGTCTCCATGCCACATTAATTACTGCTTGTCCTTTTTTTCCTCGGGCGTGGTTTTTGGGGCATTGCTTCCTGGACCCACAAAGACTTGTAAAGGACCATTCTTTCTGTACTTATAGCTCCTGGGGTTGTTCCTAGTGTATAAGCACTTCCCTCACTCTACTGCAGTTGCCTGATTGTTGGACTATAGGTCTTTGACTGCAGGAACTGTTTCACGTTCACTGTTATACTCTGGCACTTAGAACAGTACTCAAAAAAAAAAAAAAAAAAGCAAGGCTGTTCAGTGAATGATCAGTGAATAAATTGTTTAGTGCACAGATTCTATGAGGAGATGTTTGGGGAGCATATATTCTCATGGAAGGAATCTTGCCTTTTCCACAGCTACTACCAATGTAAAGTTTGGATCCACACGTTGTATGGATAATTTTTTTTCCCATGATTTTTTACCTTTGTGATTATGTTTTACTTAGGATACTGGTAAAATGAATTTGCTTGTATTACCTGAGCACATACTGACTAAGGGTGGAGGGAGGCTAGGAAGCCTCAGGCAATCATAGTTTCACCAGAGGAAATTTAATTTAGAATCATGTCTTTACTGGCCATAAACCACAGTGTACTAAAAGACTTGTAAATAAACGAAAGATTTCTGAAGTGAAAGAGGCAGTTGTAAAAGAGTTGAAAGAGATCTGAGGTTATTGTCAAATTCCCTGGGTCTGAGTCCACGCTTCAGTGTTCTTATTCATAAAGTGGGGATAACAATGTCCACCTCATAGAATTCTTGTGAAGAACCGATGAGAAAATGTTCATGAACGTACTTTGTAAATGGTGAAGTACTATGTGAATGTAAGGGTGTGTAATTATGAGTTTGATTACTAAACTGGAGGATTACAACTAGTTCCTTTGCTTGCTTTAGTATCCAGGACTAGAAAATAGAGGAAATTGGTCATTTAATTTTATTAGAAACGAGGATGCTGTTGACAGTGTGCTAGGATTTGCTCAGCCATTGATGCTCAGTGACTCCTGAAATGCTCCAGTTTGAGCTTGGGAAGCAGAATGATCTAAAAGAAACTAGGGAGAACAGGACATGGACAGGCATTAACTCCTGGAACATCTAATGCTAATAGCAGAGATTTGAATGAATAGCAGCACTTTTCCTCTAATCCTAGAGCTCTAACATGCTTTTCAGAGGACAGAAGTCTGAAATTCTCACATTATTTCTTTTCAGTGGATCTCTCATCTGCATGGCTCCTGAACTAAGTCTAGGTCCATCCCAGGATACACATAGTTGAAGGTAAAACACCAAGGACACTTGCCTGAGAAATTCAGTTTCACTCTAGTGTTGTGTACAGGATACCCTAAATCAAGCCAAGGCCCCTGTACTGCTCTTTGAAAGGACCCATGCCAACAGACCTAGGCAATACTTCTTGGAGGCCATAATTATTTTCAGCTATTGCTAAAACATGTACTGAGAGTGACACCATCCAGCCAACCTCACAACAATCACCAAGATGGAATTTCTTCTATCTTTTACACCCTTCTTCCAAGAATACTTGAGGCCGTTTTTTTTGTTTTCTTTTTTTTACCTATTTTCCCTTCAAGCGCTCTTAAGTTTAACCTGCTGCTACAAGGCAGATGGTTTGTGGATTAAAGAGACAGCCATTACCAAAAAGATACACACTTGGCATAAAATGATAAGGTTACTTGGAATATTTAGTCAAGGATACAGAACTTCCCATAAGTGAGGAGGCTACACAGTGTAGGTCCAGATGCACATTATCTTTGACAAAGGGTTTTCCTTTGTCCTCATATTCTTAGTTGCTGACACATTCTAAGCAGGCAAAATCCCATCAGAATTGAGAAGGGAGATAAATTCTTGCTAGACCATTGCCCTTTTATATTTAGGCTTATATATTCACCTCTCTGTTGTTGAAGAACTTACATTAACCGTCTGTCTTCCATTTAAGGGAATATTTATAAACATCATGCTCTTCTGACCCTTGAACCAAATGCATCATCAGTAAACCCACATCCTCATCCAGGTAGCAAGAGCAGAGGTGTGTTAAAGTGTCCCTTGAACAAACACATACATATTTGGTTGCCCAGTATCCTTGAAATCTTGTGTCCTTTGTACTGTTGAGAAATATTCATTGGGCAGAAGTTGTAAGGTTAAGGTGGGGAGCATAGAGAATAATTTGCCCATAAGTAGAATTATAGGGGTGACCATGGTTGTTCTGCTCTCTGTAGAATGACACCTTGGAGAAGATTCAAAAATCCCATCTCCTGACAGTGACTGTAGCTCCCAGCCATGGGCACAGGAAATGGAAGATGCCATGAGATGTGAGGAAATCATTCTACTGAGATGTCTGCTGTTGACACTTGCTCTTGACTTATGATGCTTATAAGGAGGATTTTCTTTGTTTTCTCTCTGAAGTTCTCTTTCATTCTTTAGAGAACTTGAAAGCTCAGGGAAGGTTTCTAGTATATTAAATTAATGATTTTAATTTTCACTTTTTATGGAAGGCTTGTAGAATATTTTAGAACCAAAAGAGAACCTATAGATTGTTATTTCTCTTTGTTTTTCATTTTTGAATAAAATCAGGTAGGTTGGTTTGAATATAAAGACTATTTTAAAAAATTTATCTCTCCGTATATCTGACCAACCATTATAATAAAGAGATTTTTCTTTTAAAGTTACAGATGAGCCATTGTAGATTTCAGCAAATTTTTTTGAATGTTGTATGTGATTTAATGATTTCAGTTATGACTTAATATTTGAATAATGTCACTACTCTCCAAATCTTCCATAATTATAATTCAATTTGTCAAAATTTACTTAATAGCCATGTGCCTAAGCATAAGGAGAACACTTGGTCTGTTTAGCAAACCTTCTGTCGGAGCAGAAATACAAGAAGACTGTAGCTGTTGATTACTGTTTTAGTGTGCGTAGGATATGCCATATGATGCAAGATGGCTCCTGCCAACTAAGTCAGCAGAGGATTTTGTTTAGCAGAATTCGTTTAATAAGAAAGAATTTTGATAAATAGTCTTGTCTCAGATGGATTAAACTATTGATTTACCAGTACTGTTCCTATCTCGACCCATGGGGACACTGTTGATGCCACTTAGAATATTACAAACTCCCTGCCATATGCATGTTGTCTAGCCCATGCTTCAACCCCATCACCTTTCAGCAGATTGCTTTAGACAAGAGATCTCATGGGCAAGGAATCTGCAATGCATATAAGCTTACTTGCTGATTTAATACAAGAGAGTCCTAGACATTGACCTTGTCTTGAGTTATTCTAACTTGGCAGGGCCGTAACACTGCAAAGACCTGCAAATCCCTTTTTAACAAGGCTACCTGAACCAAATGGCCCCAGTCCAAATACATGAAAATTTAAAGATGTCCAAGAGATCAGTGGCTTACAGTATTAAAGAGTAGGAAGACTGACACTGCATTTAACTCAGGTCTACTTATTTTTCCAGCCAAGAACTCTGTCTCCAAGCATAATAGCTGCTCTGTTATCACTTTATAAATTGCTGCGCATATTATTTCAATAATGAACTGGGGGAAGGCATTCTGTTTGAAGATGTTAAAGGCACCAAATGCCCCACTAAAATCCCCAGATGTTCAATTATTTGAAAGAGACGATTTCTCCTCTAAGCAGGTTGTATTTTTAATTTTTCCAGAAACAACAGGTAGAATGGATATTGTAATGTCCATAGAGCCCATGGCCCTTGAAGTACCCACAGGTATTGCAGGCCAACCAAAGTGGTTCTCAAGGCAAGAGGCAGACCAAGAATGGGATGCAGGTGTTTACATTTCTGCTTATGAGTGCTTTCTTTCATCAGAAAAAAAACCACGTAATTTTCCAGGGTGACAGAGAAATTGGCAATACCTATCAACTTGGCACTAAGTAAGCCTAATTTGGCAAGATTTATAGTGTACCTGGTGCAGAAATGACCATATGTGCCCATGATGTACTGTGTCTAAAAGGGCAGCCTAATGCATTCTTTGCTACTCTAATGATGGTGTATTGAGCACAAGTGCTCAATACACCTACATCTACATCATGATGATGTGTTGAAAATATCAGTCTCAATTGATGGGAAACGAAGCACACAAATATTATATCTATATCTATACCTATATCTATATCTAATATATCTATTTTTTTCTGCATCAGGGCATGTGAATTTAAACACTCTATAGTTCTATTGTGTGTAGTTTTCTTTCAGTGTGGTCTAGACTAGACCACTCCTGGTAAGAAGCAAAATAAAAATTAATGAATACAAGTAAAGGACTAGGGAAAGCCAGAAGCAAGGTTTTTAGAAAAAGAAGTATGAGGCTTGGGTCCTAGTGGTAAGTACCTATTGTATATGCCCTGGTAAGTATCTTTCTTTAGCTAAGCTCCAGTTTCCACATTGTAACGTGATCAGGTTTGAGTAGGTGATTTCTTAGTATACGTTAGCCTAATTTCTGTAATAAGTATGGTTAAGCCAGAACAAGTGTACAGACAACCTTAAACTTTACAGTTGTGCCCTCACATGTTGTCCATCCATCTTGGTCCATTGGAGTTCTCAGATTTAAACATGCCCATATTATAAAGACAGAATAAAGACATATAATTATGGGTTTCTCAAGGAGTTTTCCTGTGAAAAGGTGTTCAGGGAGGTATTGATGGTTAAGTGCAAATGAGGAAGGGAATGTGCTTTCATTTTGAGTTGGCAGACACCCCACCAAAAATGAAATAAAGGCGTAACTGGTTCACTGAAAAATCTGGACTCTATAGAATACAAACATGAAACAATGTAATTTTCCCTTCAAAATGCATCTCCAGTTCCTTCAAGCACTCTCCATGAATTAGTCCTTTTTCTGCCCCTGGATGAACCCTTAGGCAGGTCTTACCCCTCAGATGATAAACAAACAGTCCCTTGTTTGGGGATTAAAACCTAAGTCTGATCTAATAATCACACAACTCCAGTCCAGAATATTAATCAAGACTTCACATGCCTATCCAGGTAAGTCGTCTTCCTTCCCCCACCTTGGGTCTGACCCAGGCATGAAATCCTAGAATCCAGGGAAAGGTCAGGGTCATTTCTTCAAAACTTCCTGTGGTTTTTGACCCGTCTGGCTTTGGAGGGGAAAATGAGGGAAGTAACGGGGAATGGCAGAGTCTTATCTGCCTGGTACCACCGTGATCTCCTGTTGGGTGCCAGCTAGATATGGCAGGTGTCCAAAGATGAGTCTGTCTTTTGGGCAATTTTTGTGGATGTCTAGAGGATCCACTGTCTGTTTTCCAACTGGGCACAACTGTCCCCTCAGTTCATGTGTTTCTTGCAGTCCAGCCCCCTGGAGAGATAGGAACAAGACTGATTGAAGGAGATAGAGTTAGGTTTAGAACTAGAGTTAGGGTTAGGTGAGAGAGAAGAAACTGAACATGCCCCTGACTGCGTCCTCAATATCCCAGCCTGAAGGAGGCCTTAGCTAAGGGAGGGAGCATTGTTTTTAACTGTGGTGAGAACATTTAGACCTTCTCACATTTTTAAGTGCACAATGCAGTATTGCTAATCATAGGTACAAGATGCTAAGATGCTTAGGTATCTCATAGGTACAATGAGACTGAGAATCTTAGACTGGACACTTTTTTAACACCCAAACTAAGAAACAAGTTGTTTATTATCTAGAAGTACTGGTATGTAATGTGTCCTATTTCACATTTTGCTTTGAGTCAAAAGGAAGAATTGCATTTTGTATCTTATTTTAACTGTAAAATCATCAGACTACGTGGGTGGTTAAGATTAAGATTCCTGAAACATACCTTAGTTTGAACGCCCTCTTTCCCTTATCCTTAATTAAATATCACTGTCAATAATGCTATCGCTATTTCTGTAGATAAACAACTTTTGGGCTTTCTCCTGGGCTAAAAACACTTCTCTGTGAATCCCCAATGGTTACTGAAGAAGGACATAAGGAATCCCAGGAGCTATGAATTTGTAAGAAATATTTGAAAGGAGATCAGGCCCATCAGAGGCCTGGCTCCTTTATCCCCGTGTCATCTGCTATGATGACTTGGAAATGAGTAGCTGCAATGAGACAGCACATTGTTTGAATGCCTTGGAAAGGGAACATTTCTAATAATAACAATAGGACTAATGAGTTTCACATTAATTAATGAAAGTGACAGAAGTTGAATCTTATTTAAATAACATGAATACAAACAAAAACATGCCCAGGCTTGCTTGTCACACTGCTGCACTGAATACTACAGTCTGTTAAATACCTGGGCCTGGGCCAACAAAATACCTGTAGTGCTTCATGGAATAATACCCAATAGTTCACCAGTTAGCATCTGAATAAATACGAGCTATTCTTTTATGGCTTTAGGTACAAGAAGTGAAGTACAGGCTAGATGTCTGTATTTGTGAAAGGAAAGCTTCTCCTGTATTTTCTATATAACTATACAGCTTCCATTATTGATGTTTTTTTCCGAACGTCATGTTGCTAATGGTGGGAGTCCTGAGGTTTTTCTCAGAAGGCCAGTGAGTTCCTTCCAGACTAATCTCAGAGAGCAGGGTAGGTTCCCAAAGAGATAACTGTTGTAAAACTCTGGTACATTCTGTAATCCTCTGTGGATATCCGGGCTTTGCTTAGACGTGGTGTGCTGCTACATCAACATGTACATATGGCCTGTGGTTGCAACTTTATGAGTGCCAACTTTTTTTTTTAAATTTATTTTTATTTTTGGCTTCGTTGGGTCTTCATTGCTGCACATGGGCTTTCTCTAGTTGTGGCAGGCGGGGTCTACTCTTCGTTGCGGTGCACGGGCTTTTCATTGTGGTGGCTTCTCTCTGTGGAGCATGGGCTCTAGGCACGCGGGTTTCAGTAGTTGTGGCACGCGGGCTTAGTAGTTGTGGCTCACGGGCTTAGTTGCTCTGAGGCATGTGGGGTCTTCCTGGACCAGGGCTCAAACCCATGTCTCCTGCATTGGCAGACAGATTCTTAACCACTGCACCATCAGGGAAGCCCTGGGTGCCAACTTCTGCAAGGTTTTTTAACAATTGGGTGGGACTCCATTGGTAGAATTATAACATCTAATCATACTTTGTTTGTTTTCAGTATATATTCCCTCAACCTGCAGCATTTTACCTCTGCATTGCCAGAGCATTTCATGCATCCCTCCAACCTAAGGTTCCTTAGAGCAGAGTTTCTCAATCTCAACACTGCTGACATTTTGAGCAGGATAGTTCTTGCTGTTGGGGTATGTGCTCAGCACCCCTGGCCTCTATCCACTAGATGCCAGTACAACTCTCCCCAAGTTGTAACGACCAAAAATGTTTCCAGACATGACCAAATATTCCCTGGGAAGAAAAATCATTCCCCCCCGCCCCCGCCATTTAGGACCACTGGCACAGAAAGGGTCCTCTCTCCCTTTCAAGGCCCATGCCTTGAACATGACTCACATATGGTAGCAAACCTGGAAATACCCTACGGGGCCTTTCTGAAGGCAAATTTTGAACTGAAATGTGAGTGTTGCCAATTTTCAGAAGAATGCACTTTAACAGATTCATTGAGATAGAAAATACGGTTTTAACCTTTAAATAGACAATGGTGGTTTTGAAAGAGCAGGTGTATTGTAATAACATGCTTCCAGTTTCAAATGAAGGCAACTTCTAATAATGCTATTAATACTAATATTTTAATGATTCAGTTATCACTATTAGTAAAATTGCCCAGTAAGATGCATGACTGTAAATAAATCTTTTTCTTACAACAAATGTGAAAAAACATACAGAATAAAATGGTTGTACTTGGGATTTTGTTCTAGGGTGAAAACCCAATTTAACAGTTATAGGAATAGAGCTAAGTGATAGGCAGAGACAAAAAAAAAACAACAGGAAAAATTTAATAGTTACAGGAATAGAGTTAGATGATAGGCAGAGAAAGAGAATAGAAGAGGAAACTGGTCCAAAATAAATAATTTCAAGAGAAAATGGTTTAAAATGGCCCCTTTCTCAGCACTCCAAGTGAGAACCGTTGAGCACAGTTGAGAATGTAGTTTTAAATCACCTTCTGTTTGAAGAAGAGTATTTAATAAGTGTCTGTAAGTGCATTTCCTATGCTATCTAACTTACTAATCCTTCCCAAAAGCCTGGAACATTCAGAGCTGCTTTCTTTTCTCAAAATAATGGTAGGTGAAGAAACTGGCATGCTTATGATCAGAAATCCTATGATGAACACCAAATGGATAAAACGGAAAATACATCAAAATGGTGAAAGTGTTCTGATCGCTTTCCTGTCTGACCCTTAAAAGCAGTATGAATCTACCCACGCTTTGTGGTGATCATCTAACCACTATGAGTTTTTAAACATAATGGTTTGTAGGAAATACCATTAATATTTTTAGAGACAAGGAATATGTTTAATTCAAAAAAGCCCAATTTTAACTTCTTTGCCAAAAAAGCCGCTTCTCTTTAATACAGAAAATTAAATTTCTATTCCAAAAGCATGTTTATAGGTTGAATTGTTTATTTTCCTCTGAAGCATTTCTGAAAATATTTTCCTTTCTAATAACAGCTAATTAACTTGAATGCATTCTTATTAAGGCTCTGTCTTGGTCCCTGCATAAATTCTTAGAGGGCTATCTGCTAAGTATCCCCCAGAATTTATCAGATAGCCACAAAGTTATTAGGGCTGAGAGAATTGCTTATATAATGTGAATAAAAATACTTTATGGGCTGATATTATAAATCATTGCTCCCCAATTTACCCTTTAAAAATGATTCAAGGAGCTGGTATTTTATTTTCACATGAAAATTTCATTCAGATACATTCTAATGCTATAGGACTAGGAACCTGAAAATCTTGAAACTCACTTTCAAGCAAGGAGTGTGGTTTCTCATGGATCAAGGGACATGAATATAAGTGCCATCTCTCCATGTATTTGCTGAATATGGTATAAAGGGCACTGCCATGTTGTACTCTACGAGTATTTTCCCCATGTTGGTCTTTGCAAAAACTGTGCCCCATGAGGTATTTGAGACAACAGTGCTCATTCTCTGAGACCTTGTATCAGGCTAGTTTTTCCAGGTCTCCCTGGGGATTCTTGACACAGAATATAGTCTCCACACCAACTGTATAATTTTATTTTGTAAACTTTTATTTTGATATAATTTCAGACTTACAGAAAAGCTACAAATATAGTGCAGTTGTTGACATTTTATCACGTTTGCTTTGTCATCTACTTTCTCTTCTTTTTTCTCCCCCTACATCTCCGTAAACATATATACCATTTTTTTCTGAACCCTTTGAGTGTAAGTTTAAACATGATGTCCTTTACCACCAAATATCTTAGTGTATATTAGTTAAGGAAGAAGCAATTCTCTTACATAACTGCAGTACAATTGTGAAAATCATAACATTGGGTTGGCTACATTTTCTGTAACATCTTACAGAGGAACCTGAACGAACTTTTTGGCCAACCCGATATTAACATTTGTGAGATATTAATATTGAATTTATAGATTATTCAAATTTCAGCCATTGTCTCATTTAATACTTTTACAGAAAAAAAAATTGTGGCCAGGATTCAATCATGAATTGCATTTAGTTACTCTGTCTTGTCCACTTTACTCTGGAACAGTTCCTTGGTTTTCATAACCTTGACATATTTTAAGAGTACAGATGAATAATTTGGTTTGTCTAATGTTTCCTCATTATTAGATTTAGATTGGGTATTTTTTTGCAAGATTATCACGTCAGTGACACTGTATTCTCGGTACAGTGTATCAGGACGCACATGATGTCATTTTAAACCATTACTGGTGATGGTAATTTTGATGACTTGGTTAAAATGGTGTCTAATACATTTTTCCACTTCAAAGTTACTATTTTTTCTTTGTAGTTAACAAGTATTTTGTGGGGAGATACTTTGAAGCTATGTAAATGTCCTGTTCCTCATTAAATTTTCACCCACTGGTTTTAGCACCCATTGATGATTCTTATCTGAAACAATCATTACTACAGTAGTTGCCAAATCATGATTTTCTAATGCCATAATTCCATCTCCATTTATTAGTTCTGAATACTATTTTCACCAAAAGGAGTCTGGATCCTTGAAGAATGGCCAATTCCTGGGGATGGGAAAATGCAAGATAAGCTTGGACTATCCTGTGGAACAAGAAAGCATAGAGGTTCTCGAAAAATGATGGGAGCATGAAAAAATGACATCAGACCTGGCCTGAAGGGGCTCCACTGGCTAAATCTTGGAAAATTAGGGCATCAAAACAAATAATGTAATGAGTTATAACCCACTGAACAAAATAGGAATAATAATATAAGAATTCATGAGTTGGTACTGGATGAATGAATGAATGAAATATGTGTAAATAGAAACCTGTTTCTTAGAGTAGAATGCCAGTTTTCCTTTTAAGGAATCATTGTTTGAAGGGAGAGTGTTATCATTAAAACTGTAGTCCATAAGCCAGAACTTTATTTCAGCACATTTTTCCTGAGAGATACAGGGCACCGCTGCTAGAGAAAGAGGTGGGGTTCTCGAGAGATGTCTTTGCTATGAGAACAATGACCCATCTGACATTAGTTCTGGGATCATGGCACAGCAAAATACTTCAGAGGTCTTTCGAAGACCAGACTAAGACCCCTAGTTTTATTCCTCCCATGAGAACTACTGCTACATGTGTTTTAGAAAAACTAGCGAGCTGTAATTTAAAAAGGTGCCATGGATGCCTCCTCACCAGTGGACAGGTGAAGAGGCTCACCACTGGTCAGAACCCTAGCTCTGACTTAGAGTTTGCTGTTGACAGATCTGTCTCAAATATTTTGGAGCCTGGGGTAGGAGGTCCACCCATTATATGTCTAAATATTTTAAAAGTTCTATATCTACTTATCGAATTTTCTAAGTAAAATACATTCTATCTTCCTACCCTGAAAAATGCAGCATCGGAATTACATATAAAGGTATCAAGGTATGGCTTTAGTGTGACTAAAAATTAGCAAAAAAACCCCAAAGCTGGCTGAATTTTATTATTATTGCATATATCTGAGTGTTCTCGTGATTGTGGAATGATGTTTCCCCATGAAAAGAGGCCCTGCGGAAAGAATTTTGGTGCATGTAACCAATTTAGGAAGTCATCCTAAAAAGTACAAGGGAGAGAGCAGGGAAATTGACACAGCAAGGGGAGAAAAGCCAAAAAGTTGTGTGTTAGTGAACAGCCTACCACTGTGGACAGCTTGGAAGCATATCTTTAAAAAGCCAACTTTTGCCTTTGTCCATGATCATGATGAAGTTATTTCTTTTTAATATGTAGTTCAATTACAGGAAATTAATTTTCTGTGCTGGAAGCATGTTTGCAGGTTGATTAGTTTATTTTCCTCTGAAGCATTTCGGAAACTATTTCTCCTTTCTAATAATAGCTGATTAACCTGAATGCATTTTCATTAGTGCCCTTCATTAGTCTGGTCTACATCTAAGAATTGTTTCACAGTGAGCTGGGGAAGCAGGGGGAATTTATTCATCGACTTTGACTCTCTTTGGTTGGTGATTATCTCTGAGAGTATTAAATTCCCCGTATTTTCGGGCTGTTCTGTGCACCGTCTGAGCAAGATCCCATGACTAGAGGAAGATCACAGGCAGAGAAGCAGGAAGTTTTAAGCCTTTGAGTTGACACTTTTTCCCCAGATTTATTTTACTTGCCTTTATAATCAAGATTTTGGTATAATGTCTTCTTATCCAGAGTAATAAGCTAAATGCATTTTAAATCCAAAATTTTTATATATTTCGTCAACAATGAAATTTAGAGTAAACATAAAATTAAAAGTGTTATTTTCACAGGTTTTTAAGTACTTTAAAAAATATTTAAATGACAAGACAAAATACATATTTTTCTAAATTCATATCAAAATATTAAATAAAAACATTTATATACAGTTGAATTTTAAAATTTCTTATTTTTAAAACTAATTAAATATTTTAAGATTTTTCAAATAAACTTTTAATTTTGGCATAATTTTAGATTCACAGAGGAGTTGCCAAGATAATCAGAGAATTCCTAAACTCCTCACCGAGTTTCCCCCAATGTTAACATCTTATATTACCATGATATATTTGTCGCAATTAAGAAATCAACATTGGTACATTACAATTAACTGAACTTCATAGTTTATTCAGATTTCACCAACCATTCCATTATTGTCCATTTTGTTTCAGGATCCAATCCAGGATACCACATGCATTTAGTTCATGTGTTCTTAGTATCGTCTGGTCTGTGATAGTTTCACAGTTTTCTCTGGTTTTTATGACCTGGGAAGTTTTGAGGAACTCTGGTCAGGTATTTTGTAGAATGTCCTTCAGTTGAGGTTTGTCTGCTATTTTCTTTATGATTAAACAGTAGTCATAGGTTTTGGGAAAGAATACCATGAGGTGCAGTATCTTTCTAAACACATCATGTAGGGAACATATGTTATCCGTGTGACAAGCTGGTGTTTGTAGCTGTAACTTTACATACTGTAACTTTACAGACTCTATCATTAGTGAGTGAACCACTAAGTCCCGCTCACACTCAGGAGGAGGAAATTAAGCTTCATTCCATATATATTTGGAATTTTTTTGTAAGAAAGGTTTAGCCTCTTACCCTGATTAGTTATTTATTCTAGTCATTTATTTATATCAGTATGGATTCATGCATATTTATTTATTATTTATATAATTCTTTGGATTATAATACCATAGTACATAATTTATTTTGTAACTCAAGTTCTTCCAGCTTTGGTCATTGGAAGCACTTTCAAGTTGGCTTCTGTGTCTCTTGACATGCTAATATCCCTTTTTTGTTTTGGGGGGGGTACTTCCTTGATTTCTGGCCCTAAAAGATGCTCCAGGCTCAACTTGTAGTTTCCTGTTATAGTCCTGGAATTAACTACTTATCCCAGAAGCTTCCTGTCATTGGAGAATGGTATACAGAAACCAAGATTTGGGTATTGCCTATGCATGCTCTTGCTGGGGTGTCACTGCTTCTAAGCCCTTTTAGCAGAGTTATGAAATATATGTATGTATACTAACCTACACATACACATATAATGCTACTTTTTCTCTGCATCTGTCCGTTTGTTTACATAGTAAACAGGAGTTCATGTCTCTGACTCTACTGCAGTATTCCATGGTTCATTCTAGCTCCCTTTTACACCTTGTTTATCTGTAACTTCCTTCTTTGACAGAGATAAAGCTGCTCTCAACATCCACTGTCCATTTACTTATCTGTTTGTTGCCAGTATTTATTTAAGGCAATTTCAGAATTAATTCATTTCTTCATGAAAAACAAAGCTACCAACTAGAGTGCAATGTTTATGTGCAGTTCCTTTTGTCTTTACTTAGCCTTACAATTTCTAGTCAAAACACTGTTTTCAAAGTTATTTAGATCAGCTTTTTTTTTTTAATTTTATTACCACCCCTCCAGTGAGGTTATTTATACTTTTGTAATATAATTAGATTCATTTGTCACACTTTATATTCCATCTGGTATTCCCCCTAACATTCTGTTTGGTTTTGCTTTCAATGTGCATATATTAATGTTCACTCTTTGTGATGTGTATCGTGCATTTCTATGAGTTTTGGCAAATGCATACAGTCCACCACTCCAGGACTATAGAGAACAGTTCCATTACCATGAAAAGTTCCCTGTGCTTCCCTTTTTAGTCATCCTTTCTCATTTCCCCAACCCCTGAAAACCATTGATCTGTGTTTCATTCATATAGTTTTGACTTTTTCTGATGTAATGTTAATGAGATCCTATAATTTGTAGCTTTTGGGGTTTTACTTTCTTACTTAGCAAAATGCATTTAAGAGTCATCCATGTCATGTGAATCAATAGCTTAATATTTTTACAATCGAATGGTATTCTATTGTATGGATGTAACAGTTTATTCATCCACTAGTTGAAGGACATCTTTATTGCTTCCAGTTTGGGGTAATTATAAATAAATGCTGTGAATATCACATACAGGTTTTTGTGTGAACACAAGCCTTCATTTGACTTGGACAAATACCCAGGAGCACCATTGTTGGATTGAATAATCTGTGTTTAACTTTATAATAACCTGCTAAACTGTTTTCCAAGATGGCTGCACCATTTAGTCTTCTCACCAGCAATGAATGAGAGCCCTTTGTTGTTCTGCATCCTCATCAGCATTTAATATTGTTAGGTGGTTTGTTTGTTTCTTAAATTAGCTCTTCTAATATGGGTAGACTGGTATCTCATTGTGATTTTAAATTTCAATTTCCTAATGACAATGATGGTGAAAATCTCTCAAATGCTTATTTGCCAAAGTGTTTGCCAATTTTTGGTGAAATTTCTGTTCAGATCTTTTGCCTACTTTTAACTGTGTTTTAAAATTTTCTAATTGTTGAGTTTCAGAAGTTTTTATAGATTCTGGATACAAATTACTTTATATATCATTGGCAAGTATTTCTCCCATTCTGTGGCTTGCCTTTTCATTTTCTTAAGTGTTTTTTGCAGAGCACAAATTTTAAGTATTAATAAAGCCTAATTTGTCAATTTTTTAATTTAAAGGTTTGGGTTTATGGCTTATTAAATATTCATCTCCAAACCCAAAGTCATGTAGATTTTCTCCTATATATTTTTTCCTAGATTTTTATAGTTTTACATTTTATATTCAGGTCTGTGATCCATAATGAATTAATTTTTGTATAAGGTGTTAGGTACGTATTGAGGTTTACATTTTTTATCTATGGACATCCAATTGTTCCGGTACTCTTTGTTGAAGATACTATACTTTCTCAATTGAATTGATTTTGCAGTTTTGTCAAATATCACTTGACTGTATTTCTGAACTATGTGCTCTGTTCCACTTATCTATTTATCTATTTTTTTTAACAATACCACAGTGTCTTGGTTGCTATAGCTTTATGGTAAGTCTTGAAACAGGGTAAAGTGAGTACTTTGACTTTATTTTTCTTTTTTACAATTATCTGTCTATGCTTTTGCCTTTTCTTCTGGTTAGTTATAATTCTGGTACTCCAGATCTTTCTTAGGACCTAGGAACTAGAACCAACACAACTGTGTATGAACCAACACAACTACTACCATGTTATAATGATATTGTTCCTGAGTAGTTGGTATTATAAAAACACAAGCTGTAGTAGAACATCGTTCTCAATAAATGCTATTTTTTATTATTATCAAACATGCCTTATAGAGTAATTGTCAAAACAATTCAATTATAATGTATGAAGCTGCTTTGTAAACTCAAGAGTGCTATGTGAATATACATTACTCTTTATTTTAAACTATATGATACCATTTTTATTCTCTCCATCTTCTGTGAGTAAATGGATTATTGATCTGGATAAGGTTTATGTACTTTTAGATGACACATGTGGATACCAGAACTGTCTGGAATAGTAGACTAACAAAATTGAGTAATTAGTCCTTTCATCTTTTAAGAGATGGGAGATCAATAGGCACCAAAAGGATGATGCATTGATTATAGCAAAGGAATCAGGCTTAGAGTAGGAATCATTTCTTTTCTTTCTCTCTTTCTCCTTCTCTCCTTCCCTCTTTCTTCCTTCCACATTATTGATATATTTTTAAATAACTAAATAAATTGAGGAACATACCATGCTGATGGATTAGAAGATTCAATATTTAGGTATATCAGATTTCCGCATATTGATCTATAACTTTAATGCAGTGCCGACCTCATAAAAGTGGATCATGCAGTAATTTTTTGTGTGTGGCTGGCTTATTTTACTTAGCATAATGTCCTCAACATTTTGGTTGCTTCCCATCTTTTGCCTGTTGTGAACAATGCTGCTATGAACATAGGTGTACAAATACCTGTTCAAGTCCCTGCTTTCAATTATTTGGGGCATATACCCAGAGGTGGAATTTCTGGATCATATAGTAATTCTATTTTTATTTTTTTGAGGAACCATACTGTTTTCCATAGTGAATGCGCCATCTTACTTTCCACAAAGAGTGCAGAAGCATTCCAGTTTCTCCACAGCCTCATCAATACTTGTTATTTTACTTTGGAAATTATCAATTTTTAATACGATGAGGAAAGAAAGCTTTACTGAGTAGGTGAAATTTGGGTAAGAACCTTAAGAAAGTCAGGGAATATGCCATATAGCTATCTGGGGAGGAATAGGTAAATGATAAGAGGAGATAGAAAAGGAGGAGGAACAACAATGAATAGTCATGTAAACCAAGAAAAGAGGAGAAAAAGATGGTGCTTAACAATTGGATATGAAGTCAGTATTAACGATCGTCTGTTGATTTCACTGGTGGCCGTGACGACATCCGTTTTGGAGCAGCATGAGCACAAACTCCATTAGAGTGGATGGAGCCATGAGTAGGTGCGGCGCCCACACAGAAAGAACTGATAATATATTTTAAAGAAGTTTGGTTGTAAAAAGCAAGAGAGTGATAGTGAGGTTGCTGGGGGAGAATGCCAGCTGAAGAGTTGTGTTTTTTTTTAAGATAGCAATGTCTTGAGCATGTATAAATGTTGATGAGAAGAAACAAATAGAGAGGAAGAGGTAGTGGCCGAACATAATGAGAAATGAGAAGAAACGAGGAGATAATCAACTGAGTACATAGGTTTCTGGGAAGATGCGAGAGATTGAGATCCAGGTCAGACTTTGGTGGAAAGTAGGAAGAGGAGAAGTTGGGTGTGGCTGAAGGGATCTATGTAGCAGACATTTAATGGTTTTTTGGTGATGTCTGTCTGTTTCACTGTGAGGTAGGGTGAGCTCATCTGCTCAGACTGACAGTAGAGATGGGACTGAATATTTAAGATGAAGAGACAAAAAGTTTGTGAGTTTCTCTTGGGCACCTGACTAGAAAATAATGAAAAGATTTGTGGGCAACACTGAGAGTATATCTGAGATCAGAGACCATAACTAAATGTTTATGCTAGTTATTTAATACAGGATTATTTTTATAGGAAAATTATACTCTAATCATTTATACGTACTTAATCACATCCAAAGAAAGTGTTGGTTCATGCATTCCCTAACGTGAATTGGGGGCTTCTGTTCCTAATGACAGCTACCTGAATTGGAGGGAAAATGCCTGGAAAGAAAGAATCTGATTCAGAAGGCTTGATCTTTTAAATCCTATCAGAAAAAGTGTGGTAATAGAACAAATGTGAACTTAAGAGAAGGAAGAGTACTTGGATTCATAATAAACATCTAAAATTTAAATGAGTATTTACCAGTATAGAAACTGCCCTTCGGAAACACTTGTTATCTTTGCTGCCATAGGAATTTCTTGGTGAAAGACCAAACCAGCAATTACGAACTTTACAGATGAGGAATGCACATGTCCCCTGCCTGGTATCTGTTGCAATTGCCCTTTATTCAATCACCCGCAGCTGGAGTAATTGGATCTTTAGGTACAGGTTAATGGGATAATTAGGCAAACACGATCGAACTTGTATACTATGAGGAAATGGATGACTGCTGTCTCCCAGCCTCCTGTTGTACACTGTACTTGTGCAACCTGTTCTTCATTTCTATGGGCAATAAAGTAGGAGATGAATTAGCTGCAAGTGATTTCGTTTGTCTGTAAGGGGAAGTGTGGTTTGATTTAAATGATTTTTTTAAGAGGCAGCTACTAGAATAACTAGCTAGAGACGAAATGGATGAGGTATGCTTGCTTTTGCAAGCCAATGTAATTTGGCCCTGGTATTTCATAGAGTCCTTTGAATGACATTTTCTTCCTGGTATATTAATACGATGCTCATCCATGGAGTGTTTTTGCCATAGGCCTTATATTATAGAGAAAATAGAAAAGGGTATGATTTCATGGAAGAACATGATAGGAAACATATACCCAGCAGTGATCTCCCAAATAGAGTAAAGCTAATGAAATAGGAAAGGTCTATGACAGTCTTCTGAAGACTAACATAATCTGATCTGTTTTTTTTCATGGTTATTTCTACAGGCTCTCACTGGCTAATTCTCTGTGTTATGGGATATCTTGAGACATCTGATGACTGACTTCCAAAGAGATAGACCTACTTTAGGTGCATAAATGTACATAAGGGAATAGAGACCTTGCATGACCTAGCTTAATACGCCTCTGCTATCGAACCTCACCCTCCTCCTTCCTTGTTTGACATCCCCACTATGAGAGTCATTAAGGGATTGGAGTGTCTTACCTCCAAGAGACCGCAGTTGATTGTGCTGCTATGGTAACTGGCTGATGCTCTTTTACCTTGTTGTGTTACCATAGATTTGCGTATCAGATTGACTTGCTGAGTACTCACGTATGGGACTGTAATATGGAATAGAGAGGGAAGTCTGATAACGGGTAACGAGCTCGGTTAAGGAAGGATGCTGAGATTATGGATATCAAGCTTAGACTCGTGCTCTGGAGCAAGCGTTTGGGTGATAAGTTTGGCACCACATGCAACTTTCATATGTTTGGCTCTGCCTAGGGTCCGTCTCACTTTTGCGGACGTACAGTAAATTCAAATGAGAACATTTTATTATTTTTTTAAATCTTTTTATTTTAGAACAGTTTTAGATTTACAGAATTATTGTGAAGGTAGTACAGTGAGTTCTTGTATACTCATACTCAGTTTCCCCTATTAGCGTCTTACATAGCTGTATTATATACATAACTGTATAACTGTTACAATTGATGAGCCAATATTTATACATTAATGTTAACTAAAGTCTGTGATTTATTCAGATTTCCTCAGTTTTGTTTTTTTTTGTTTTTCTCTTCCAGGATCCCATCCAGGGTACCACACTGCATTTAGTTGTCAGGTCTCCTTAGGCTCCTCTTGGTTGTGACAGTTTCTCAGACTTTTCTTGTTCTTAATTGACCTTGACAATTTTGTGGAGAACTGGCCATCAAGTACCTTGTAGGATGTCTCTGGATTGGGCGCTGTCTGATGTTTTTCTGATGGTTAAACTGAGGTTATGGGTTTTGGGGAAGGAATCCACAGAGATGAAATGCGTTCGTATCACATCATATCAAGGGTACACACTATCAGTATAACTTGTCACCATTGATGTTGGCCTTGATCACCTGGCTTGTTAGTGTTTTTCAAATTCTCCACTATGAAGTTACTCTTTTCCCCCTCCCTTTCCATACTGTGCTCTTTGGAAGAAAGTCACCGTGCAGAGTTCACGTTTAGAGTGGGGAGTTATGCTCTATCTCTTTAATATGGAAGATCTACATAAATTGTTTCTGCACAGGAGTATTTTTCTGTTCCCTGCCATTTATTCAGTCGTTAATTACATTGGCGTGAACTCAGGGATATTTATTTTGTACTTTGGGTTATAGTCCAGTACTACTATTTTCTTGCTCAAATTATTCTAGCTTTGGCCATTGGGAGTTCTTTCAGTCGGTTCCTCTGTTCCTTTGATACATTCCCATTATTGTGGAGGCTTTTTATTTTTTTGTTCATTTTTAGCACTTTCTAACATCCTGACACTACATGATGGTCCATGTGTCTTTGCTTCCCAAGTCTTAGAAACAGCCATTTCTCCAAGGAGCCTTTTATTGGAGAATGGTACTAGAAACACAGATTTGGGCACTAGGTGTGCTAGTTGCTACTGGGATGTCATTGCTACCAGGCCTTCTCAGCTGTCAGCAGGAAATATATGTATGTATGGTTATATATGTGTGTGTGTGTGTATATATACACACGCATGCACGCATGTACATCTATACTGTATACTTACATTATGTGCATATATACATTTATATGGCTATATACACACATTTCTATAAATATTTCTGCATGTAACCATCTGTATCTGAGATCATACTGATGTCTTCAACTCTAATCCATTACACCACATGGATCACTCTGGTTTCTCCTTTTTCTTGTTTGTAGCCTCCTACTCCAGCAGTGAGAATCCTGGCTCCTACCATCTGCCATCTATTTACTTGGGTTGTTCATTTTCAGTATATATGTATAAAGTTATCAGAATTGTTAACCTGAACTCCAGTTAGAGAAACCTCATCACCTAGAGTACAGTGCTTGTGTACAGGTCCTTTGCTTTAATTCTTACAGACTCAATTCATTTCTAAAGTTACATAGATTAGCAAATTAATCTCACCCTTTTCTATTTCTATTTAACATTGAGTATCAGAGTAATCGATACGGTATCAAGAAGATGTTCTAAGCTTAACACCTAAAGCTTTCAGAAGTTGCCCTCCTTGGATTAGATGCTTATACTCCATTGTAATCACTCTGTGCCCATCTCAGATATCCTTCATCTTTGCTTTCTGGCTGTTCAGTAGCCAGTAATATTTGGGTGTAGTCAGAAAGGAACCTAACTCATCTTAGGCTATTCCCATGATCACATTGAATTTGGACCATCCTAAAAATGGCCAATCTCAAGTCAGAGGGAAAGAATACATTTCAAAATGAGCAAGAACTACTGTTACCTTGTGTAGAGTCTTTGCTGGGTTTTCAGCTTTGTCTCCTCTTTTTTTTTTTCTAGACTTAGTCTTTGTAAATTCATTAATGTCTAGTTTTTGACAACTTAGGAATACTAATAAGCATGAACATTTGAGAGAACTATAAATTGAATAAAATGTGCAGATCAAAAGTTCTTGCTGCCTTCTCAGAAGTCTCATATCTACAGTGATGTAGGGCACCAAAGACCAAGCCGTGGAAATACCTAGGATAAAACTTTTAGGTCAGTTACTGAGAAATGTAAGAAGAAATCTTATACAGATGATTTGGTGAGGATAAAACTGAACCAACACAATCAGGGATACTTCAGATAAATCCTTGGAACCTCACTCTACTTAACTATCTATTGTAGCCAAACCAGAGTAATAATATGTGTACCCATGATTCATCAGTTAAAATATAGAAATCTATCTATTATTAACTCTTTATGGAAGTCATACTGTTTCAGGTAGTTCAAAATTAATGGTTATCTGAAATTCTTCTAAATAAACCATCTTCTTCCAAGTTCTTTGCTAAGGAAAACTATTTTTTTTTTTTAGAAGTGGGGTTCTTGTTGTGAATGTCTTTCTAACTGCAGGTGGAGGCAATGTTCTATTACAGAAGGTTACTATTTAATTTTGCAGTTTTGAAGATGTGGGTAAAGCCAAGAGCAACTTGGAATGCTGGCTTTACAGTATTTCAAGAAAAATCCCGAGGCCTTTTAGATAGAGAGCTTGAAGTGAGCATCATCTTGACATAGAATATTCTGTTCTAATTCCAAGTCCATTATTGCAGCTGTCACCCTGACAAAAAGTAAAGTCAGTGCTGGATTAGCCAAAAAATGGGTGCCAAGGCTCTTTTGATTGGACAGGAGAGAAGATGGAATGGAATTATAGTTCAGAATGAGCTGTCTAGATTTAAATTTGTAACCAACTTGCTGTTTTCTATTCTTGTACTTTGTAAGGCTATACATTTGATCACTTTTCTTAATGTTAGTGCACAAGGAGAAGGTGTAATGTAGGACACCTGTGGAAGGCTGATGGTTAAATCACAAAGAGGACTGGGGCATGTAAAACAAGAAAGGACATAGTAAAATGTTAACAGCCAGGCAGTCTCTTGTTGCTGCATACCAAAATCCCAATGTTCATACACAGAAGGGAGATGTATAGAAGTGAGTATTTAGCCATCACAGAGGAAGTGCTAAATAGGTTGCACCATCAGTGAGAGAAAGGATTAGAAGCAGGAAAATTATGGCAGCAGTTACATGAGGGCAGCTTCCAGGAATAGGGCAAGTGTACGTAGACCCCATCGTCATTTCTCTTTCTCCTTTTACACTGAATCCATGCAATCATGAAAGGGGGGATGGGACCTGGGAAGAAAAAGTGAGTGGAGTATAATCCTAGCAGAGAGATGAGAGTTTTGGGTTATATGTCTAAGGTAGGTGGCACAACCTCGGTGGCACTATTAGCATTTTTGGCCAGATAATTCTCTGTTGTGGAAGACTGTCCTGTGTGTTGTGGGACGTTTAGCAGCATTCCTAGCCTCTACCGGCTAGATGCCAATAGTATCTCGCCAATTGTGATATCCAGAAATGTTTTCAGAGCTTGCCAAATGTCCTCTGGGGACAAAATTATCCCCCCAACTGAGAACCACTGGTCTAAAGGCTTCTGAGCAAAACTTTACTTTGGACTGTGAGCTTTTAAGTGTGTAACTGGTTCTTTTTCTATATAAAAGCCAAGTAAAAGGACAACAATGAAAATACATCAAATTTCTTGTTTAAAGTTTTTAGCAAATAGCAAGTGCTCGATTAATTTTAGCCAATGTAATTTGATGTAGGGATTAAGCATTACAGTGTATATAAGAGATCTGACACATAGAAGAACTTTAAGAAATGGTACTACTTTCTTGTAACTCTACCTTTATATAACAAATTACTCTATAAAAGGTTAATATGAATGCAGTATGGTATAATTATTTCACCTAAAATAGCATTTAAAGCGCTGAGAAAAACTGACAATGTAATGTATATATGGGTATATAAAGATGCATATTTATTTTAAATCTAAATATTTATTACTTTTAATGATATAAATGGTATATAAATTTCAATTGCATAATCTTTGTGTGGTCACACATATATTTTGGAACTATCTAGAAGAGAAGTGACAGATGTATGTTTAACTTTTAAAGAAAAACCCAGTTTTCTAAGTTAGTTGTATCATTTTGAATTCCCACAAGCAGTTCCACATCTTTTCTGATACTTGGTATGGTAAGTAATTTTAATTTTAGCCATTATAATGGGATGTAGTTATATGTGTTTTGAATTTGCCTTTTCCTGATGACTAGCAATGTTGCTGATTGTTGTTTTTTTTTTTTTTTTTTGTAATTTGTATGTCTCCAGTTGTGAGATGTCTGTTCAAATGTTTCCTCCAGTTTTTATTGGGTTGTCTGTGATCTTATTGTGAGTTTGAAGAGATTTTTTTAAATCGTGGTAAAATATACATAGCATAAAATTTATCACCTTAACCATTTTAAAGCACGCAGTTCAGTAGTAAGTATCTTCACGTTGTTGTGTAATCAATCTTCATAACACTTTCCATCTTGCAAAACCCATTAAACAGCAACTCCACATTTTACCCTTCCCTCAGCCCCTAACAACCACCCTTCTACTCCCTGTCTCTATGAATTTGACTACTCTGGGAACTTCATATAAATAGAATCATACACTGTTTATCTTTTTATAATTGGCTTATTTCATTTAGCATAACATCCTCTGGATTCATCAATGTTGTGCATGTATCAGAATTTCCTTCCTTTTAAGGCTGAGTAATATATATTCCACATTTTGCTTATCCATTCATCCATCTTTGGACACTTGGGTTACTCCCCCTTTTTTGGTTATTGTGAATAATGCTGCTATGAACTTGGGAGTACAAATATTTGAGTCCCCACTTTCAATTTTTTGGTATATGCCCAGAAGTAGAATTGCTGGGTCATATGATAATTTGATTTTTAATTAAAAATATTTTTCCTTATAGGTAGCAATTACTTGCTTCTCTTTAAGTCTACTATTTTAATTTTTTGTTTTCTGTTTTTCTTTCCATCACTTCCCACTTTTCTTCTCTCTTTTGTATTATTTGAATATTTTACAACATTTTAATTACCTCTTGACTTTTTTGGTTCTATTTCTTTGTATTTTTTATTCATCGCTCTAGGGATTACAATATACATATCTAATCTATCATAGTTTACTTAGAACTAAAATTGTACTGTGTCACATACATGTAGAAACCTAGAATAAAGTCCTCATACCCACTCTCCTTAAAAAATTTCACATTTATTAACTCTCGATATTTTGGCAGCTCCACCAGATAATGGTATAATTTTGCTTTAAATACTTACATATAATTTAAAAACTAAAGAGTTAAATGTAGTCTTATATTTACCCAGACATTTACTATTTTTGATTCTGTTTCTTAATTTCTGAAGATCCTAGGTTCTCTCTGGGATCATTTTCCTTCTGTCTGAGGAAACCCCTTTTTATCATTTTTTATAAAGCAAGTCAGCTGGTGAAAAATTCTGTTAGTTTTACTTTGTCTGAAAATGTCTTTCTTTTGATTTCATTTCTGAAGGTTACATTGTGAATAAAATTTGTTTTGACTTTTTTACTTGTAGCCCCTTAAAGATGTGCTTCATTGCCTATCATGAGAAATACGCAGTTATTTTAATCCCTGTTCCCTGGTATGTAGGGTGTCATCTTTTCTCTAGCAGTCTGCATATCTCCACTTCTTCAGTCTATTTCTGCATATGTTTTTCCTCTTGAATTTTGGTTACTGGTTTTTGTCTTGGTAATACCTGGTAATTTTTTCTTACATGCCCAACAATGTATAATGTTGTATAAACCATTGTAGAGAAATTTAAGGCTCTAAGTGATGCTATTTTCCTTCAGATAGGCTGTAATTTTTTCTTCTGTGCAGTGGTTATGATACAGAACAGTCACTTTTTTCAGGAATTAAGCTGATTTGAAGCTGGAATTCAGTCTCTGTAAAGGATGGTCTGTTTCTAGTTAACTGTTACCTTTCTGAAGTTACTTTTGAAAATCACAACCAAACATCTGTTATGATTATCATATTCCTTCTCTTTCGTGGATTCTGACCCAACACTTAATGTTCCCAGGCCCATAAGACTGCTGGAGTCTCTGCTCAGTTTCTCTCACCTACCATCTCTTGATCAGCTTCTCAGCATGTCAGCCACTGCCTGTGAATCAGCAAATGTTCCAAGAGAAAAAAATAGCAATGAATATTAGAGTCATCCTTCTGTGTTTTCCTTCTTTTCAAATATGGCCTGTCATGTCTTTGCTACGTTGGTAGTTCTACAATGTACACAAATGTGTTTTTTTCATATTTTTTCTAGATTTTATAGTTGTTCTCAGCAAAAGAAATTGTCTGTAAAAGACAAGTCCAGTGTTTACCACTAAAAGTAGAAATCCCTTGATAGTACATTTTCATCTACAAATACATTTTTGTGTCTATTATCTATTGACTCAGTGCTTAAAAAGTAGGAAAGATGTGATTAATTAGCATTTAGAAATATTAGATATAAGTTTGTTTTAATATCATCATCTTTATCATCATCATCATTCTAGGCAGAGTGAACCGTATGAGGAAAAGGCAAACAAACAAATTTCCCCCAAATACAAAACAATTTAGAATGACTTGGGCATAAATGTTGAGGCAGCAGTCATGAAAGAAACAGCTGGGATCAGATCATAAGTGGCATCATGCAGCATGGAACAAAATTTGAAACTTTTGGAACATGTACAGTCTTTGAAAGATATAAAGCTTGTTCTCAGTGGTGGTAATATGCTCCTTAGGAGAGCAGTGTTAGATTTTATATCATCTAGGAGGTACTACTGACATTTAGTAGGAGGGTGCCAGAGATTATACTCTCTTACAATGTGTGGGACATTTCCACATAATAAAGAATTTCTTCTCCCCTCCACGCAACTTTGAAGTGTCATGTTCAACATTCATTTTTATTAAAGCTGAATTAGATTGATCTAAACCTTCACCTTAAATCTACATTACACTTATGTGCATAGTACTTGCTATACTATACATCAGATTTTCTGTCATCAACCCATATATCTGCACTGGACTACATTTGTCCATTTAACCATTGAGATTCCATACATACACACACACACACACACACACACGCACACACACACACACACACACACTCAGTGGTTTTTTTCATTATGTCTTCTGGTTGGTGCCTGAGCATTCACATATTGAGATACATATTATTTTATCACAGATTTCTTTTATTCTATTTCAGCTTTATTATTTTTATATTATATTATTTTACGTTTAGTTTTTTAAACTAAATGTGTTGGTGGGTTAAATATATATATAAATTTTATTTCAGGACAGTAAAAATGGATTACAAAATCAATTTTTTAAAAAGGAGGTTTTATGGTCCATAGTGCCATTGGCTGGAAGCATTGTTTGTTTAAAAAAATAAATTTATGTATTTTATTTGTTTAATTTCGGCTGTGTTGGGTCTTCACTGCTGCATGTGGGCTTTCTCTAGTTGCAGCAGGTGGGGGCTACTCTTGTTGCAGTGCGCGGGCTTCTCATTGCGCTGGCTTCTCTTGTTGTGGAGCACGGGCTCTAGGCACGTAGGCTTCAGTAGTTGCAGCACGCAGGCTCAGTAGTTGTGGCTCACGGACTCTAGAGCACAGGCTCAGTAGTAGTGGCGCACGGGCTTAGTTGCTCTGTGGCATGTGGGATGTTCCCGGACCAGGGATCTAACCCGTGTCCCCTGCATTGGCAGGCGGATTCTCAACCACTGCACCACCAGGGAAGCCCCTGGGAGCATTGTTTTAACATATATATTTCCATTCTATAGCAGTCATTCTGACAGCTAGGTAGTAAATATATCTGTCAGGGATTGAACTGAAGGCAGGACAACCAGCTGAGTGACTACTATACTAGACCATGCAAGAGTAAGTCAGTGAGTGTGGAAATGGACAGAAAGAGATGTATTAGAGATAGTTTTAGGAAGTACAAATGCAAAATGAATAGAAGTTGGAGCGAATCCAAGCTGGGAAAATGTTTTGTCCTAATGTGGACCTCAAGTACACGTGTATTTTTTTAACCCAAAAGGTTAGGTTTGCTTAGTCCTAGAAATGCAAATGTACAACATAGCAGCTTTGTTGATTTTTTCCTACCTCAGTAGAAACTGTTGTTTCAGCACCTAGAGGTCATCCATAAACTCCAAACATACACATATGGCAACAGAACTCAATATCTTCTCACTAAAACATATATCTTTGTGCTTTTCTGTCACAATTGATGGCTGATGACATCAACACTCTAGTTGTTCAAACTGAAAATCCCAGAGTTATTTTTTTCTCCTAAGCGTCCTTCATCTTTCATCAGGTTCTACTGAATATTCTTCAAAGTGACCATTGTGTATCTCATTTGCCTCCATACTCCCCTCTCTACCAAGTTTAGATCCTCTCCCTCTTTTGTGTAGCCTCCTGTAACTACCTTCCGTAGAGTTTACCTGCTTCCAGACTTCACAGCAGAACGGATTCTGTACATTTGCTGCAGAGTTTTGAAGTCCCAGTCCTAACGAGCCTTCCCTTGCTGTAAATGAATCAGAGCATCCTTCCTGACTTCCTTTTATTTTAGGTTAAACATTTATGAGTTTTCATACTTTAAAATTATTTCTAAAACAGTTTGTAAAATCCTACCTTCTAACTCCTCTTTCTCTTTGTCCAGCCTTTGGCTGTCATTGTAGTGGATCAGTTTGAGTCCCCCAAGCTCTTCATGAACAATTACATTTCTATACCTTCCTTTTCTTCTTCATGCATTTTAGAAGATTAATGTTGGATTTATTTTCTCTTGTCAATTGTAGATTAAATAGGATGTTTATGATTATTTCAATTAAAGATGTTGGGCATCATGCTGTTGGTAAGGAACATAATTGCCTATTATACCACCTTATTGCCATGTGCACATAAAATTTAACTATATCTCTTGACCTGCTCTTTCCTAGAGCAAAATTTTCTTAAGATTGACAACTGTCTAATTCATAAAAATCAGTCAGAATTAGTAAATTATGCCTGCTTAACAGACTGTGATCCTCAACAAAGCACATGAAACGAGTTTAGCTTAATTAACTGTTATTGGGAATGATGATCATTTTCAAATTGCTCCAAAGGAAAACAGACCAACAAACTTGTAAACATGTGCTTGGCACAGAAATTCAGCTTAACTGAACTAAATTTTTAAAGAGAGAGAGAGTGAAAGAGAGCCGGAATGAGAAGCATGTTTGATGAAGGTTGGAAAATCTACATGTCAGCAATGATAAACTTGTTATTTAATAAGGTTAATAATAGATAAAGTCCCCTAAAGATGAATTGTTATCACAGTTGACTACTGTTTTATTAAAATGTTAATGGCCTGAGGCGAAAGCAAACTGTTCTCTTAATCTGCCAGAGGAACTGCTTTTTCAGGAATTATCATACCCCACAGCACATGAGATTTGAGCAAGCCATAATAAGCATATTTGAAATTTGGACTAGACACAGGTCCTGAGATCTTAACTCAACTTGACTGAACTACGGACGTGTTTCACATGCTCATTCATGGTCAGATTTCTTCTTCTTGTTAGCCAAATATATGACACTGACTTTTGTACTTGGAACTCTATTGAAAGAAGTTTCTGTAGATTAATTTTGCTTTTCTTTTCAAGGTTGAAGGAAATAACTACTGAGTTTATTTTTTTCTCTCCTCACCTCCATGCACATAAGCAAGCCAAGGGCATTTTCTAGTAAGTGTGGTTGCCTGCACCATACAATGCACCTTTTCCATAGTGGCTGGAATTAAAATAAAAGCAGCACCTTCAAGGACAATCAAGTGAGTCAACCCAAAGCCGACTGTCTGTGTATAACTGTGATGGATTACATTGTGATTTGTTTGGGCCCATAATCAAAAACCCAAAAGACCTCTGTCAGATAATGCTGTGTTTCTACCAATGTAATATTAGCTCAGATCACAAAAGACACAGAGTTCAAATTCAATTCTTTCTTATCAGCATTTTCCACAGATTTCTTTTATAACTGTACATGTATGTGGTGTATATCAGTGAAAATAATTGCAACTCACAAATACACCATAACATTGACCTTTGTATTGTATCTCTGAAAGAGGAGCAGAAAGAACTACTCAGTATCTTTTAAATTATAAGTGAATTTAAGGGGCCTGATGGTGGCAAGGAGGTGGAATTGACAGCTAGGAAAAAATGTCATTTTAGGGTAAGTGTGGCATAGATTCAAGACAGGAAAGAACCTGGAAAGGACCATTTGGTGAATGCCAAAGCTCTATACATGCTAGAGTCTTAAACACAGACATCCAGTAAAAGAGAGAGAAGCAAAACCTGTTGTAAGTCCACATATAAAGAAAAAATTGAAAATCTAAAAATTGTGAGACCCAGGGAGGAACAAGTAGTCTATAACCAGTACCAGCAAAATGGACTGTGGCATCGGAGCCTGTTTTATGCTTTGTATGGATTGGGTGAAAGGTGGGGTAGAAAAATTTGAACCTGTAGGTATTAATCTGTATTTTTAATGACAGTATCTTTATTGTTGATTTTCCGGCTATAAAACTAATACATTGTTTAAAAATATTAGAAGTTTAGTTACATACTTGTCTCACAAAATAGTATTTCATGAATATATTTTCATGTTAATACATACATCATTGTATACTGGGTTGAAAAGAAAAATAAAATGATGGTATTTTTCAGCTTCTCGCATCAAAGGCAAATCTAACTCTCTTCCTTTTCTTTCTTTCTTCCTTCCTTCCTTCCTTTGTTTCTTTCCCTCTCTCTCTCTCTCTTTCTTTGCCTGTTGGAATTATAAAATTTTTGTTTAATTATCCATACTTTGTTTATTTCATGTTTTGCTTGCTGTTTTGAAAGCTATAAATATATATTTTATCTGCATTTTTTGGTTAAGAAATACTAAAAAAATTATTTGAAGTTTAAAGTACAAAATTGCTTACAGAAAAACACCGCAGCTGCTCACATACGCATTAACCAATGTAAGAAAGAAAAAGTTACTAATAGAGTTAAAGACTCTTTACCAACAGAATATCTTTTGTATACTAACTGCTTACTACATATAACACAATCATTTATCCATTCTTCATTAAAAAAAATTGAATTATATCCTCTTTTTGGCTATCACGTATAGTGCTGCTAGAAACTTTCTTTTACATGTCTTTTGGTGTACACACACACATACATGCACGCACATCTCTGATGGGTATCTATGCCTAGAAGTAATATTGCTGGTCATAGTATATAAAAAAGTTCAGTTTTATAGATCTTCCCATTTTCCGAAGTGCTTGAAACAATTTGTGTTCCCACTAGCACAGAATGAGAGTTCCCGTTACTAAAATATCCTTGATAAAACTTGAAATTGTCAATTTTCTTAACTGTAGTCATTCTGATTGGTTTGCGTTTTCTTGGAGTTTTAATTTGTGTTTCTTATACGTAATGAGATTGAGAACATGTTGGCATTTTTGACCATTTCAATATTTTGCTTGTGTAATTTGATAATTAAAAATATTGGGTTGCCTAATTTTAAAAATTTATTTGAAGACTTTTATATATTAAGAAACAAAAATTTACACTTTAGCCAGTAATTTTCTAAATTTGTGTATTAATACCAATTGTTTGTTTATGGGTTCTTGCATATTTTCTGTAAGTTTTATTTCCTTTCTTCCTTTCTTTTTTCTTTTTCTACTAGCTGTGACCTCTAATGAAATGCCAAATAGGTGTTAGTGATCTAGATCTGAGGGGGAAATTTCTACATTTCACCATTAAATGTGGTGGTTATTGTTTGTGTCATTTAGATATCCTTAATCAGTTTAAGAGAGTTTCCCCCTTCGTTTGCTAAGAATTTTACCATAAGTGAGCAGAGATTTTTAATTAACTTTTGATTGAAATATAACATATATACACGTGAGTGCACAAATTATAAGGATATAACTTAAGAGTACTAATGAATTTGCATTATCACTGAACCTTGGTATTATCTGTTATTTTCATTTTGGTATTATGGAAGGTATGGAGTAGTAGTCAAACATCTTAATTTAATTTGCATTTTCCTATAGAATAATGAAGCTGAACACAGTTTTTCTATGCTTATTGACCATTTGGATATCCTTTACAATAAAGTGATAAAATTTTTTGCCGATTTTTCTATTTGGATTCCAGCATTTTTTGATTGATTTGTAGGTTTTCTTTATATGTTCTCATATTAGTCCTTTACAGATATATGTATCGAAAATTTCTTCCTCCACTCTGTGGCTTGCCTTTACACTTTTATTAGTGTATCTTTTGATAAACAACCATATTTTATTTTACAATAATCTAATTTAAAAAATTTTAATTTTATGGTTATTGATTTGGGGTTTTGTTTAATTGTTTTTGTCTGTACCAGTATCATGAATTTTTGTCCTAAGTTACCTTTTAAGAGCTCCCCTTTAAAAATTTTTTCACATTTAAACCTATAATCTATCTGGAATTGATTTTTGCATGTGCAGTGAGATAATGGTCAACAGTTTTTCCCCATAGTGTTATCTAGTTGATCTAGCACCATTTATTGAAAAAAACCATTCATTAGCTACTCTCTGCAATGTCACCTTTGTCATAAAATCAGATGACTATATGTGTATAGGTCTGTGCTGGATTCTTTATTCTGTTTCACAGGGCCATTTTCCCAGCCCTATGCTGATATCTAATTGTCTTAATTATAACTGTAGAATAAATTTCCTTATCTTGTAGATTAAGTGCTCCTGCTTTGTTCTTCCTTTTCAATATTGCCTAAGTACTTTGTTTTCTTTTATTCATTTCAGAATATGATTGTCAATTTAACCAGAAATTGTGTTGAAATTTTGAATGGATTATATTTAATCTATGATCAATGTGAATAGAATTGATGACTTTACTATACCAGGAAAAAAGCCTAAAGTTTACAAAAGCAAGAGAAAATATAAATACAGGTTTCCCTGCTATCCAAAAGTAGAGCATTCCTGTAGAACCTTTCATAAACCAAAATGGTATAAAGCAAAGAAGCAGTTACCTTCGGACACATCTTGCTAAGAGATGCACAAAATGAGATGAAATCTTTTGCTAATTAACTTCTTTATATGTGTTAACTATCTTTAACCTCTGAAGAATTCCGTAATATATATTGTGCTCTTCTAAAAAAGAAGAATACGATGTTTAAAGAAATTTGGAAGCATCTAAAGTCAAAAGTCATGAAGCTTGAATCTGAGGTCTTGTCTGTGGGACTGAAAGTCCAGGCTCATTTCTTTTTCTTTATTATATATTACAGGTGTACAACATAGTGATTCACAATTTTTAAAGGTTATACTTCATTTATAGTTACTATAAAATATTGGCTATATTCCCTGCGTTGTACAATATATCCTTGTAGCTTATTTTATACATAATAGTTTGTACCTCTTAAGCCACTACCCTTATATTGTCCTTCCCCCCTTCCCTCTCCCCACTGGTAACCACTAGTTTGTTTTCTGTATCAGTGAACATGCTTCTTTTTGTTACATTCACTAGTTTGTTGTATTTTTTAGATTTCACACCTAAGTGATACCATATGGTATTTGTCTTTCTTTGTCTGACTAATTTCACTTAGCATAATGTCCTCCAATTCCAAGTTCATCCATGCTGTTGCAAATGGCAAAATTTTATTCTTTTTTATGGCTGAGTAGTATTTCATTATATATATATAATGAACACAATATATATATAGGTTGCTTCCATACAAAAACACTAATTTGAAAAGATGCATGCATCCCAATGTTCATAGCAGCATTATTTACAATTGTACAATTGCCAGGCTCAGTTCTTTATCCACAAGCTTCTTACACTTTCACGTACATCTAAACTACCTAGGGATCTTGTTAAAAATGCAGATTCTGAATCAGTAGGGGTGGCTTGCAAATAACTGCATTGCCAAAAAATTCTCAGGTGATACCAACTCTGCTGGTCCAAGGACTACACTAAGAGTAGCAAAGCAGTTTACAATGTTTTGTAAGAAATTTGAATTAATAAAATAATTGGAATGCTAAATAGCATTTTATTTTAAATGCTATTTTTAAATTGAAGTATAGTTGATTTACAATGTTGGTTTCAGGGTGTACAGCAAAGTGATTCAGTTATAATCTTTTGCAGATTCTTTTCCATTATAGGTTATTATAAGATATTGAATATAGTTCCCTGTTCCTTGTGCTGTACAGTAGGACCTTGTTGTTTATCTATTTTATATATAGCAGTGTGTATCTGTTAATCCCAAACTCCTAATTTATCCCTTCCTCCCCCGCCTTTAGCATTTCTAATAGAACCATAAAGAATAATTATACAAAATATATATAGTAAATATGTTAAATATGTACAATTTTTGTATTAAAAACTCAGGTGTTTTCACAGGATTTTTGAATTGTCTTTATGAATCTAGGTCTTAACTGCTCTAAAAAAAATCAGTGTTTGCTTAGTTACTGCAAGTCATGGATTTTTTTTTTCTTCCTGTTGTGGTGCATCAGTAGAGATTATTATTATTTTTTTTTAGTTTGTTTGGCTGTGTGGGGTCTTAGTTGCAGCACGTGGGGTCTTCGTTGCCACGTGTGGGCTCTGAGTTGCGGCATGCGGGTCTAGTTCCCTGACCAGGGATCGAACCCAGGCCCCCTGCATTGGGAGCGTGGAGTCTTAACCACTGTACCACCAGGGGAGTCCCAAAAGAGATTAATTTTCAAAGTACATCTTTTAAATTTTCCATCATTGACTTAATTAGGAATGATCATTTGCTAAAAATAAAAGTAAAAATGAACACCAAAAAGAAAATTAAAGACCAAGATTAATAATTCAGGAATTATTATAATATGAACTATAGGGGAAAGGAATACTTTCCCTTAAAATATTTTACCTTGAACTTCTTAAAAATTGGTGTTACATATTGCCTTGAGATCACTTCTGAGTTTGGAAAGTAGCATTTTTATATATAATAACCCAAGAATCTCCCAGACCCCTGTTCCTAACAGCTACATAAACTGAAGAGCATGCAGTCTTTGGTGTTCTGCCGGCAGCAGCATGGAGATAAGAATTCCCCCTATGAACACTGTGTTATCCTTTTGCCACTATCTACTGATTAAACCTCAAAGGCCCTTTCAAACTGTCAGGGAAAGCACACACAAGGCGTTCTACGTGGGTATGTATGGCAGGAAAGGACAGGGAGTTCTTGAATTTTACATTTTGTGAGTACCTGATTTTCATCCTTAAAGCATGGTGTGTTTCTGCTTTTAGATGTAGCATAGAATGTGCTGCTAGGAATGCTTCTGGTAATAAAGAAAACACCAGGTGCAAGCTGTAACTAGAACTCAGGGGAAATTATTAGACTCTAGCATATGAGGCAGTACAGGGTCAAGTGCAGGGCTAAGTAGAAGAGAGCTTCCTGTCGATTAGCAAACAAACAACTTCAACCTATTGGGTCACAGGTGGCAGGAAGCTTATATTATCAGCAAAGGGAAAATATGTATCACATGGGGAGCCTCAGAAGTGGAACATATAATACTGTTTCATCAGTTTGGTAAGAGTGGGGTAGGGCGAAGGTTGGAGAGAATTGAAAAATATAAATATTGTTCAGATGCACAGATGATGAACATGTTAACTCCAAATCTTGATCAGACTCACAGAATTGCCTATGGATTTGAACCAAAGTAATATTTAGAAACTTGGATCATTTACTGTCACAAACTGTATTTAATGTGATGGTGGATTCCAGGCTGGGGGATTCTTGATTCCTGGAGGGAATACTAGTTTCCTGGGGTATCTGCCTGGTGGACAGACATTTTCCTGAGAGCTCATTTATCTAAAGATGGTTCTTGATTTTTGAAGTATCTCTGCTAGAAGATGCTGACTAGCCAGGTCCAGTCTCTAGATGGGGCTACTGGAAGAGAAGGAGAAAGACCATGTTGTAGTTGGGGAGAGCAGGCTGCACGCTGTCACTAACAAGGCCCTGGTGGCTCCTGAAGTGCTTACTCCACCTGCCCTAAAGGACAGACATAGCCGTTGGGTCCTTCCTTCCCCAGGGGCTTTGAAATTGGGATGAGATCATATTTATTGCAGGGCTTTTCTAAATTTTATATCAAGTACTCTGCTGGCGTTGCTTATAATGCTTTAGATCACCTGATGGAGAGATGTCAGGGAAGAAGATTCCTACTCTTTTCCTCACCCAGGGGTCAAGCTGCATGTTTTCAGATATGGAGAAAAATCACTGGTTATGGAAATTTTTTATGAAAGTGACTGTATCCAAAACAAGCCATTATGATAATGCGGTCTTCCTTAAACTCTTTAAGGTTCACGTTAAGTCCTGGTTTAGGGTTTTTTAATTAACTTGCTACTGTCTCTTTGGTCTCTACTGACAGCAGTCTTAGACTTAAAGGCGGAAAGATTTTGGGTGCAGTCTATTTCAGCAATGGTAAATAGAGGTCAGATTGCATGCCAGTTCTGATCAATTGGTGTAGCTTTCTAGAGCCCTGGACTGAGAAGACTGCAGCTATGCCCGCAGGTCATTTAAGAAAAAAAAAATGTCATGATCAGTTTGTTATGTTTTCCATGGGATAAAATGGGAGAAATGGCAATACACTTTCTTGATCTTGACCAACTCTGTTATTTTATAGTTGAGGAAACCTCAGATTAATCAGTGCAAATGACTTTGCCAGAAAGTAAAAGAGAGAAAATTAAAACCTAGGAAGCCTAACTCCAATTTCTATGCTCTTTCCATTACAGTACCAAATTAATGCCTTTCACTTTTGATGACTATGTAGAAAATAAGGTATGAAAAGGAAGCCATGATTTGTTTATTAATTATTATACACCATTGGGAAGAGAATATGGAGTCACATGAATTTATCTCATATGAATTTATATCCCTTTAATTTATCCATGAACTGTCTCAATGAAGGTATACTTTATTATTTGGAGAATATTATAAGTACCAAACATGATCTGGAGACAAAAATTTGATATTGGAATAAAACAGATTTTTTGGTTAATATTTTGTAAGGTAGGAGGGAACTCTAGCTCTTTGGACACAGCGATTAATGGTTATTTCATGAATATATATAGGTATAAATAAGAAGGCAAAGTAGTGTAGTGGAAAAAAACACTGCAACAAACATGTGGGTTCAAACTTCGTAGCTGTCATGTAGCTGCCTATAAAGCTTTAGGAACATCATTAAATTTTTCTGGACCTTGGATTCCTCATCTGGAAAAATTTGGAGTAAAAAATACATGCCTTTATAATTATCATAAAGGTTGGAATCATGTATCTAAAGCTTGTGACAGTGTGACTAATAAAAGATAGCTGCTCAATAAATATTGACTTTTGCTATAAAATTTTACATAAAAGTAAATAAAAAATAAAATTCCAATTACATGAATTTGGAGAGTTCCATTTTAAAATCTTCCAAGTGCTGGGACATCACAACTTCTCCTAAATGCATTTAAAACAATGTTTCCAGAGTTGGCATGGGAGCCTACTGCATTCCTACCTGGGAATCTTGTTAAAACTGAAGATTTCTGGGCTTCCCTGGTGGCGCAGTGGTTAAGAATCCTCCTGCCAATGCAGGCAACGAAGACCCAATGCAGCCATAAATTAAATAAATAAATAAATAAATAAATAAATAAAGAAGATTTCTACGAATTGTCCCACCTTAGACCTACTAAATCAAAATGTCTGGGGGTGAAGTCTACTCACCTGTATTGTTTAACAAACTCTATTCTTGTTGGGAGCCTCAATGATCCTCTTCACCTCCAGAGTTCAAAATCAATAGAGAAGCAAGAAAAAGGACCCAACATATTACATTGATTACTCTTAAGATTTAGGTTGGAAGAGGCAAATTATGTCTGTAAGCCTGCTTTCTAATGCTGAGCCCCAGAATTAGAAAAGCATCCTCTCAGACACAGGTAATGCTGAACCAGGAAGACCTCACCACTGGGCTGCAGACTTCTGGAATGGAGGAGGAGAGAATGTAAGCTCTCTAAGGCCATCTTGATCCCTTGAGGCAGTGGCAGGATCACCTGGGCTAACGTGCCCACGTTTCTCCTTTCAAAATCAGAAGTAGGCCACTGACAAGCAAAGGGTAGCATTGCAGGCCAGCAATACCACTTGAATTTATATCCCTACACATGAAAGGCAACTTCATCAGTGAGGAGAAAACATCCACCACCACCCCCTTACACACATCCTGAGCTATTTTTATGCATATAGCTTAAAAAACTCATTGGTCTTGAGCCTATGTTTCTGTTCAGTAACCCTCCATAAAGTATCCCCAGCCTAACCCTAACATAGACTAAATGAGATTGTATGCCTGGAATGTTTGCAGGCGTTGAGTGTCTGAGTAAAGGTGGAGCCAGTGCAGCGCCGCAGCTGTGGTCTCAGACTAGGATGATGTGTAGTTATCTTCCCTCTCTCTGGGACACCTGTGACTGCTCTAAACTCCCAGAATTGTGAGAGGCTGTGACAAATGAGGGCTTGACATACCCTTGTCAGTTGACCATTTTTCCAAACACCAAACTCTTAATGAGGAAAGTAGGAATAGCAGAAAATATTAACATGTACATAAAATAATAGTTATGAGAAGAAAGGATTATTATTTAAGAACACAAATGATGTGGAAAAATCCAGACAATCTTTGGTTCTCTCTCACCTGTTATAAGCCGTGATATGCCAAGGATGTATTTATTATAGTTTCCCGTTTATGGAATATTTCTTATGCACAATGTTTGCAATAAAGGCTACATTATGACTACTATTGCCATTACTACTAAAGCTATGAATTATAACAAACAGTAAAAAGAAAGGTTATATTCTGTTTGAAAAATAAAACCTAGAAATCCAAGAACAGAGTGCTTTTTATTGGATTATAATTAACTTACAGTATTGTATTAGTTTCAGGTGTACCACATAGTGATTCGATATTTTTATACATTATGAAATGGTCACCATGATAAGTCTAGTTACCATTTGTCACCATGCAAAATTATGACAATATTATTGACTATATTCCCTATGCTGTACATTACATTCCCGTGACATTTATTTTATAACTGGAAGTTTGTACCTCTTAATCCCCTTCATCTATCAATATTTTGCCTGTCCTCCCATCCCATCCCCTCTGGCAGCCACCAGTTTGCTCTCTGTATCTATAAGTCTGTTTCTGTTTTGTTCTGTTTGTTTGTTTTGTTTCCTAGATTCCACATATAAGTGAAATCATACAATATTGTCTTTGTCTGACTTATTACACTTATTTTACCTTTAGGTCTATCCATGTTGTTGCAAATGCCAGTGGCAAGATTTCAAGAGAATAGAGTGTTTTAGTGGTCGGGAAAAGGCAAGGAAACAAGGGAGCTACGTGTCTGTTTCTTCGAACACAATCTCCTCCACTAACTAGAATTTTTTCAATAGTAGGCAAGTATGAATTATTTAAAATAGAGTTTGGCTGATGGAAAGATGAATGGGTAAAGAAGCTGTGGTGTGTATATATATATATATATATATATATATATATATATATATATACATACACACACAATGAAATATTACTCAGCCATAAAAAGAATGAAAGAATGCCATTTGCAGCAATGTGGATGGACCTAGAGATGGTCATACTAAGTGAAGTAAGCCAGACAAAGACAAATACTATATGATGTCACTTATATGTGGAATCTAAAAAAAAAAAAAAAGTGATACAAATGAACTTATATACAAAGCATAAATAGACCCCCAGACATAGAAAACAAACTTATGGTTACCAAAGGGGAAAGCGGGGTGAGGGGGGATAAATTAGGAGTTTGGGATTAATATATACATACTACTATATATAAAATAGATATGCAACAACGACCTACTGTATAGCACAAGGAACTACATCAATATTTTGCAATAAGGGAAAAGAATCTGAAAAGAGTATTATATATATATACTTGAATCACTTTGCTGTACACCTGAAACTAACACATTGTAAATCAACTATACCTCAATTTTTAAAAAATGCCATCTATATACTAAAAAAAAAATAGAGTTTGGCTGGGTGCTTGATTGCAAGAAGATAGTTACAACATTTCTGATAAAGTATTAATCTAAAATATGTAAGAAATAGTTATAAAATATACAACAGAAATAAAATCCTAGTGGGCAAATGAAACAATCAGTTTACAAAAGAGAAATCTAAATGGTTGAGAAATATAAGGAGAGATGTGCAGCCTCATTGATAAAGAAATAAATAAAAATAAAATACCAGCTTATATCTATGTGGTTGGCAAAAAATAATTTAGGACAGTATCTAGTGCTGGTGAGCTTGTGGAGAAACTTGTACCCTCAATCACTGCTAATTGTTGTGAGGGCTGGTGCAGCCCTTTTGAAGAACAATTTAATAGTGAAAATAAGTTAAAAATTCCCTGTGCTTCAGCAATTCTCTTTTGAATTTTTTTCCATGGGGAAAAACTTATACAAATATTTTTCTGCAAGAAACCATTACAAAGATGAGGTATTTTGTTGAAGTACTATTGATGGAAGCAAAGAGTTGAAGACAACCTAGGTGACCATCTTGTGAAGAATAGAGAGGTAAAATATAGAATATGCACCAAAAGGAATGATGTACAGGAGGAATGAACTGAATCTATAAATGGAAACATGGCAGATTTCAAAAACAGTGCTACAGTGATAAAAGATAAGAAATGTGAAATTAGTAGCAAACTAACATTTGTATACATTTTAAAATGACCAGACTTCCCTAGTGGCGCAGTGGTTAAGAATCCGCCTGCCAGTGCAGGGGACACGGGTTCGAGCCCTGCTCCAGGAAGATCCCACATGCCGCGGAGCAGCTAAACCCATGCACCACAACTAGTGAGCCTGCGTTTTAGAGCCTGTGAGCCACAACTACTGAGCCCATGTGCCACAACTACTGAGCCCACGTGCCACAACTACTGAAGCCCATGCGCCTAGAGCCCATGCTCTGTGACAAGAGAAGCCACCGCAATGAGAAACCCGCACTCCACAATGAAGGGTAGCCCCTGCTCGCTGCAACTAGAGAAAGCCCGCATGCAGCAGCGAAGACCCAATGCAGCCAAAAATAAAATAAATAAATACATTTATAAAAAAATAAATAAAATTACACAGAACGTCATATTTTTTCATAGATAGACATATAAGAAATAAGGGCCTGAAATTTAGACTGAATATACATACCTCAAATACTTGAGAATGGGTATTTTAGGGGAGGGGAATGGAATTGGATAAAAGAGATGCAGAAAAAAAAAAAGAAAGAAAAAAAAGAGGAGAGTTGCATTAACCAGAGATGGTAGCATGCCAGGCGTGATAGGTGTGATCGATGTAATTCTGTGTATCTATGGATCTTAAACACATAATTACACATTTTAAATTATACAGAGAAGTATTAATAAAATAGAGATCGCTGGGCATTTCTTGATACAGTAGCTCCAGATTTTTCACTAAAATACCAATGTGGGCAAAGAAAAAGGTAAAAATAATACAGAAAATCTGTTGCCAGAATCTGGATGAATTTCTGTTAAGTCTCTTTAATTACCAAAGGCCTGATGGTAGAGATGACCAGAAATACTCTCAGATCCCACTTCCTATATCAGAAGCAATCAAGAAGCAGATAAAAATGATCAGTTAGGTTTCTTGGCTGCAGTATTGTTTGTAATAGTGGAAAGCAGAAAGTTATCTAAAGGCTCAGTAGTCAGGGAATGGTAAAATAAATCATATCATAACCATATGGTAGCATATAATATACCCATTATAATCATGTCTTTGAAGAATACTAAGAACATAGACACTATGTATAGTATTAAGTGAAAAGAGTAGACAACAAAAATTATATAATATGGTACCCTTTTTATTTAAATACTTAAACATATTTGTGTATATACCAAACATTGGTAAATTGCTAAGTATACCAGCATATTGACAATGGATGTCTTTGGATGTTAGGAATAGACATGGTTTTCATTGTCTTCTTTTCTCCATTTAAAAAATTTTTATAATGAATAAATGATAAAAATAAAAACAATAGTAGCTAATACTTGCTAATTGCTTAGTCTGTGCCAGGCATAGTTCTAAATACGTCATAGGTATAAACTCTTTCCATTCTCACTGCATATCTTTTTTTTTTTTTGAAGGTTGTTCCAGGAACTGGCAACAAAGACTAGATATATTCTTTATTGTATTACAAGCATATTAATAACAAGTATTTATTAAGGACTTGATATGCAACAGTACATTTAACTCTCACAAAGCCTTATTATTATCATCTCCATTTTACAAATGAGGAAATTAAGTCTCAGGGATCATATGAGCCCCAACTTCATGACACTAGTAAGTGGTAAAGATTCGAAGTCAGGTCAGTTTACTGCAGAGCGCATGCTGGTAACCACAACGCATCCTTCCTTACTGTGTACCCTTGCGCAAATCACTGTACCGCTCCAGACTATCTAGTAAAATGAAGAGGCTATGATTACCAAAGTTCCTTTCAACTCCAGTGTTTCCCTTTTTCATTTAAATTGTTTCAAAACACCGTAATATCCTGCTTATGAGTAAAGAATAATTTACTGTTACTCTGCTGTTGGACATTTAGGCTGCTTCCAGTTTTTCCTTAATATAATTAACCCTGCAGTGAACATCACAGTGCACTGGCTCTCCTCACTGCAGATCTTTGAAGTAGGTACTATAATTGCATCTACTTATCTTACACTTGGAGGTCCCTGAGACAGAAGTTGAGCAAATTACTCAATGGCATTTTGGTTCTGGAGTCTGAGTAGAACCACTGTACACACTGTCTCCCCAGTTTCCTTATTCCACAGCTGGAACTAAGGCTTAATGTGAATTCACATTGTAAGATGGTGGTCTCTTAATAACAGCTTTGGGACCAGTAGTACCATGTGAGAAAGATAATGGGGTGGAAGGGGAAGCAGGAGCCTGAAAGAGAGGAAAATCCTTTGCAAAACAGTGCTCTCAGTTGTAGAGCCAAGTAATATACTCAGTTGTTTTAAGAAGAGAAAATAATTAGCTTAATTTAGTTTTGCTTGGTGTGCTTCCTCTGAGAAAAGCGTATGTGGGCAAAAGAGACTCATTAGCTCCACAGTTAGCCACCCAGATATCTGGGGGGCTGCATGCTTTTGTACACACTGATAACGGTTCTTGAAGGGAGTCCTCAGTGGTGGCTGGCGGAGGGCGGGGGCGGGCGGGGTTCTTCTTTAAAGAGATCACTGAATGCAAAGCTCTTCACCCTTGGGGTGACTCACAGACAGCAGGTCTTCATCCCCAGTGAGATCTTGGCATCGAAAAGGACCAGTGAGACTGTGCCTGCCAACCTTTAGCCCATTTCCATTTGTAAGAATCTCTGGATAAGCTGTTGCTCTCATGGTTTTACTTCCCTTATTTGTGATTTTGTGAAGTGAAACCCCAGATTATTAGTCAGGGCTCTCTGGGGAAACAGAACCAATAGGAGATACATCTATATCATCTATATATCTATATCTGTATCATTTATGTCATCTTTATCATCTATATCCATATCTATATCTATAGCATCTATCTTCCTACATATATAGGAATAGGCTCACACAGTTATGGGGAACCAAGAAGTCCCACCATCTGTTGTTTGCAAGCTGGAAAAGCCAGTGGTATAATTCAGCCCTAGTCTGAAGGCCTGAGAATTGGCGAGCTGATGATGTAAGACTTGATCTGATTCAGAGAGCTGGAGAACCAGAAGCACCAGGGTCTGAAGGCAGGAGAAGTAAGTCTCAGCTCAAACAGAGAGAGAAAATTCACGCTTCCTCTGCCTTTTTGTCTATTCGGCCCTCAACCGATTGGGTGATGCTCACCCACACTAGTGGCAAAAAGTCAAAGCTTGCCTTTAGCATCCAAGTAATGATCCATTGTCAGGGTTTAAATGCATTCATTGCTCCTTCAGAATTTAGGTGTAACTGAAGAGGTTTCTGTGATCATCTGGTATTTGCAGACCTCACTCTGTCACGTGAAAGAGCTGTCCCATCATCCTTGTCCCATCATCCTTCTCCCTTACCACCCAGACCAATCCTAATTGCTTCGAGCTCTGATCCTGGGCTCTTTTAGTGCCACCAGAACCTGATTAAACTTTTAGATGTTTCACAGGGGCTGTAGGCTCTTGTCAACACTAACCTGTTATTGTGCCCTTCGAAGTACTTTTTCTCTAGTGTTGCGGTGAACTGGGAGATCTTATTTAGCATTTATTAAATAGTAAATAGCTAATTACTCAAAGTAGCTATTTACATATTGAATTTATTTTTCTTGGCATCTTTAATGTCGGATTAACATTTTCTTCCTACAGCTGGAAGATACTTACACAGAATAAAACATTCCCTTATTTAATCTCAAGTGGAATATACGATAAGTGTGATCATTTTAATTTGTGTCATTTATTAGTAGGAGAGAGGTATCATACAGGTGGGATGCTCCATCACACGCCAATTAGCAGGTGGCTTTGAGGGCAAGAGAGAAAACACTTTCATCAAGGGGATCGTAGCAGTCACAGAAGTAGAAGTTCAGCTATGGGAAAAATAGAGGAAATGACATTGGGATGTGTGATTTTGGAAACTGGGGACAGAGCTTAAAGCAGTAATAATAACACTGTACAGATATCCTAAGAGAATACTCAAAATAGAAAGTCTGGCACTCTCTTTGTAAAAATTCACATTTTCTTTTTTCTAATCATGAGAGAACCACAGAAAGTTAGATCTGAAGGAGACCTTACTGATCTAATGAAAGTTCGTTACGTAGATGCGGGAACTGAGGCACAGAGGAGTCTTATTCAACGTACTTTAAATTAGTACCGTGGACACGTGTAAAATCCAAGCCTGCTATCTCCTCTTCTGGTGAATTTTTAAAAAATATATATGGTAGCTTTTTCTTTTTTTTGCCTCCAACATGCCCTTGTCAGTTGGTCCTCTGATGGCCCATATCAAGGTGTTTCATTACACTGCACTTATATCAGGGAGTGGTCCAATGTATGTTTTTAAAAGAGGATCATGACACGCTCACAAATAGAAATAAAGAAAGAGCAAAATAGAATAGGGGCACAAAGCAGCCCATGGCTTTAGAATTTGGAAATATCTTTATAAGAAAGCAAAGTTAACCACAGAAAGAAGGGGGTATTGGTTTTGTTAAGGAGTAGCACTATAGTTCACTGTTAATCTCATTGACCTGTTGAGCTTCTTTTGTTATTTGAAGGCATAGATGCAATATATCTCTGTTTTTAACAAGCATTAGAAATTCAACAAATATTTGTTTAATCATATGAACAAACTTGATTGTAAGATTCGTTGAAACAGGAAGTATGTCAGTCTCTTTAGTTTCCAGCACTGAGTGCAGAATCAATTTTATTAACTGTTTGAGGAAGTATTTTGGACTGATTAAATGCCACATGCTCCTGGAGGCTTTTGGAGACCAACCTTCATCCCTCGGTTGATGTATTTGGGGATGATTTTCCTTGGTATGTGTATACTGCCCATTTTCAAATGGGGGGCTGATACTTAAAGGTAGATAGCTTCTGCTGGACTCTCTGCCCTCACTCTCCACCCTTCTCCCCGCTGCTCTGTGCAATGGAGGCTGATTCACATGAACTGCACCAACAAGCTCCCATGCTCTCTGGTTTCTGGTTGGGTTCAGTCAACGTGGAGCCCTGATGGGAGACTGGAGGGAGAAGATTTGGGTCCAGGTATTTATTCCTCTAGCTTCCTCCCTGAGAAGATGCTTCAAAGTTGTCTATGTCCCTCAGCCTAAGATCTTAGGGTCTCAAGGTGGCCTTCTAGTCACTAATTTCTTCTTCTAAGTACCAATGACCACTCTCTTGTCTCACTTTATTGGGTCCAGGAGTGAGAGTGGCTCTGCTGTTATTTCTAGCAGGTTATGATGCTATTCCTTATAGTTTTCCTACATCCCACCCACATACTTGTAAATAGTTTATTATGCCCTCTTCAGATTACCCTAGTTTACATGTGTCAGCTATCTCATCTTGGACTCAATGCCTAACTAATTAGTACTGTGCTAAAACATAAGTAAAAGAAGTGAAGAGCTGAAATCTTTGCCCTATTTTGTTGCTCTCCTTGACAACCCTCTAACTCGATCTTCTGGCTCCTCTCATTTTAACCCCACCTTCAGCCTTTGCATCTTGGTTTACCAGGTTTTTTCATGTTACCCTCAACTCCCCAGTCTCACGCAAACTTATCTCCTTCACCTGGTTTCAGTCATGTGTGGAATGATTTCACCTCCCTTCCATGTGTTCCTGGAGTACATTGCCTGAGATTCCCCAGGCCTGCTTCCTTCATGGGACCAACCCCTGAAGACAGCTTTCTGACAAGTTACAACTGCATTAAGAATGAGCCACTCGTGTGTCCCTTTACTTATCTACGATAGGACAATTGTTGCAAGTGAACCCACTCTCTTTCATGTATGAGAAAACCATTCCCTCCTATACTGCATCAACTGAAACTTCAGTCATCTCCCTGCCACTCAGGTTGGTGTCTTGGCATACATATTTTACGAGGTTGCTGGCCCTTAGTCTAACAGAGCAATACCTTTAACAGATGAATTCCTTAAGGTTGGGACCTTGGGTTATACAAAATTAAATGAGTTCCCTGATGTTATCAGTTCTGTAAATCCAAAGTTTTGTTGTATTTACATAAAATGAAGGTCCATTAAATTTTATCCTCTTTGTACTCTATCCCCAAAATGGTATTATAAATTTTCTTCTCCTGGAGTTCTTAATGATCCAAAATAGACTCTTTAAGGAGATCTGCTGACAGTGTTCTGAAACGTAGACCTGCTGCCCTAACTATAATTTTTTTTCACAGAAGGTCTGGCTGCTGCTGTTTGTAGATTTGCCTTAAAATCTGTGCATGTAAAATATTAAACACTAAATGCTGAGACATGGTAGATAAAAATACTTATGTCTCTCTGCCTGCATATCAGGGGAGAGGACTTTGTTAGGAAATATTCATGAGAAAGTAAGGGACTGTTGATGAAGCAGGGCTCAGATGCTCCTTAAATGTCAGGTCAGAATCAATAATAGCTTTGAGACTTTATCCTAGTAGGAATGGAGTATGAGAATCTATCACTCTCCAGGATAGCCTTCAGAGGGGAAAGAATGGAGGAGGGATTGGTGAGGATCTATCAGTAAAGCATAAGAGTGATTTTTGGGTTCAATACTAGTAATTACTAGACACCTGAGAGTGAATCTGACAGACATCAAGATAGAGAATCTTCTAGATATCTCACTGAAGAGTATATATGAGTCACAACTGCCCTCTAAGAGCGTTTATGATTCAGAAAGTGTCTCTAGGTTCACTGACCTGCTAGAGAAGTGTCCTCACAAGAGTAGGCTGAGTAAATTTCAGGGTACCAGTAAACTACCCCACCATCCAAAAGTCTCCCAAGTCATTAAGAATGCCCTTAAGATGGCTCCCTGAAAGTCACTGTAGCTTGAAACTGTAGGAAACTATTTTTACCTCAGAGGCTTCTGAGCTTTGTTTGGAGGAGGAAGAGAAACATCTTCTTGATCTAAGAAAATGTGTTAAAATAGGTGAGGAGTAGCTACAAAGAATCTGGAAGAAAAAGTATTGGTTTGCTGGGTCTGATCATGACAATTGGTTGGAGGGCTGGAAAGTATGGGAGCCATAGCAACAAGTTGATAGCAGTGTTGCTATTGGCATCTTGAATCAGGATCCAAACATATGGTCGACTTTGGAATGTTTCCTTATTAAAAGAAAGCAAAAAGATGCCATCTTACTAGCAGCCATCTATAGTTCTATAAGACTGTCACCACTAAACCCTGTAACTTCTCCTCTCTGTGTTCCTAGGTCCAGCCCCTCCTTCTCCATAAAGTCTCACTTGACGAACCTTGCCCACTGTGAACTCACTGTACCCACTGTGTAGACCCTGACACTTATTTTCCTAGCCTATATATTTAGATAACTTACAATTAGATTATAATCTCATGAAATGAGGGGCAGCATCTCTCAGCCTTCTTTAACTCTCCAACATTAGCACTGAGTCTGCCTTATAATAGTAAGTTCTTAAAAAATACCCTGGTGACAGACTGATAAAATAATGCTTAATAAATACGCTCGTTGTTAGGCTGATCCTGACATTGCCGTCATATTCTAGAATATTCTCGGCTAGCTAGTGAAGTCAAGCCATTTTGGCCATTAACATTGCTTGGTTTCCTATTTGTCTACTGCTGATACTGTGTCAGGTATTTGACCTTAGAGACACACTGGAGACACGCTGTACCTGTATTTAGTTTTTCAAGTGTTCTATAATATGTTATTTCACCTACATAGGTATTGAACTTTTGAGCAAAGATGGATGCTTTCCTAGGATGGCTTCCTGTGCAAGAATAGTGAATGAAAATAAGTGAAGGAAAGAATGAATGGCTCATTGAATTGATGACCCTGTATCCCTCAAACCTTTCTAATTTTTGGAACTGAGTCTTCCACACTGTAGGCTGAGCCTCACGCCAGACCTTGCTATCTAGGACAGGGACTAAAAGGAATCATGTCAAGAGATCTAGCTAGTCCTTCTGTTGGTCATAATCTGAACTAGTGGCCCTGTTTTTCAGTAACTCCCATCTCGAAAGTCTCTGTTCAATGCTGCATCCCCAACTGGATTTCCTATCTCTGAACTTGTAAGATCTTCTTGACTGGATCTCTGATTCCTGATGTTATGTCTCCTAGTGTCATATTAGCCCAGTAAAGGGGGTTAGGTTTGATCCTAAAGCCACTGAAAGTTTTATGTGTAATTGTGTTAATCTTCAGGTAAAGCCCACTGCTGTCTGGATGAGTTTTCAGCTTCTCAGCGTGGCATGTGAGGGCACCCAGCATCCAGCCGATGCCAGTTTGTCTGCTTCTTATCTTGATGCTCCTCCCAGAAGAGTCTCCATTACTTCTAGAATTTTCCATGTTCCTTCACCTTTGGTTCTTCCTCTTTGGGACAGTTTTCCCTTTCCTTTTCCCTTGGTTAACTTTTACTCAGTCTTTAGGTTTCAGCTTAGGTATTACTTCCTCTACTAAACTCTGGTATATTCCCAAGGTACCACACCCTTGCCTTATCAAGCATAATATCATACTGGATCTGAATATCTTACCTGATTTCTATATTCCCCATTAGATGCTGAGTTTCATGAGGCCAGAGACCACAACAGTCTTCTGCATCATTTTATCCCCAATGATCAATATCCCTTTAAATGAGAATGAATATGTGAAAGGGTGGATATCAATCTCTCCTACTTAGACCTCCTCTGACACTTTGGATTCCTAAGATAATATAAATTCCAGCTGTGATCCAGAATGAGGAAATATGTCTGGTTTTCTTTGTAGACTTGTGTCTCTCATACACATACACTCACACACACACACAAATAGAAACTGAGAAATGGATAGCAGTGGGTGTCAAGAACTCAAGGAAAGCCTTACCTTACTTAGTGGAAAATATATTTTCTATAAATGTGCTTGGTAAAATGAATTGTTACTAAATTAAAGTAAATAAAGCTACTTAAAATCGAGGGTCATTTGACAGATCCATATAACATAGTGATTCCCACCTAAGCCCAGGCGTCATCTCATTTGCCTGTTTTCTCAGTGTGTGAAAAGCACTCAGAAAATTCACAGCTCGTCAAATGATAAGGAATCACCCAGTTTGGGAAAATGTTCAGATCCAGAAATGACAAAGCCCTGCTTCTTTAATGAAGCAAAAATCTACTTTCTTTGGTTTGCAGAATTGAACTTTGCAAAATGGATTTTCCTGAGAGGCTCATTCATGACTTAGAAAAATCTTGTTGAATGAGTTGACGAAGGTGTTAAGGTTGAAGATGAAATAGACGTGAGGACCAAGCAGGGACACACTGGCCTCTGGGTCTTCTGAAACCACTGCAGAGAGCAGAAGCTCCGATGGGCCAAACCAGTAATTCTTCCGTAGTTTTTATTTGACTCTGGAACCTGTGGATCTGGAAAACAGTCTGTTGTGACATCTTAAGTCTTCAGTGTGGCACGGCCTTGCATTCATGGAAAGGGGGGTGGGTTCTACAATAAATGAAAACCGTTTCAGAGGACTGTCCTGTAAACAGTGCAGAGTCAACACTGCTGGCAGCAGGCAGCTGGAGCCTGCAGCAGACGCTGCTTGCATATGGTTGCCTTCTCAGCTTTCAAGAAAACAGGTTACTGAAACCCACCTACCTGTCCTTCATCAGCTGATGTGTACAGTACGCACAAGCCGTTGAGAGGAAAACAGAATGTCCTGAAGGGGAGATACACTGATGCTTTGTTCCTTCAGATGTTATATAACTTTCACCTCCAGGATAATAGAAACATCATGTTTTCCACACTTCTCACTTTGAAATATATACTTGGCTGTGCTGAGGCCCTTAGGGCTCTGGCTTTCCTTTTTGACTTGTCATTCTGTTTTGTCATTACATAAAGTGTGAACTTGGGAGCTTGGCTCTCTGAGACACGGGGGTAAAGGCGGCTGTTGAAGTCATCAAATTGGCTGAAAGCCAGTTTCTCACACCTCCTCACCTTGGCTCTGAACTTAACTGCATGCTGCCATCTCCTAGGGTTAAAAGAGGGAACTGTCCCCTTCAAGGACCGTGACTCTGGGACCCCTTTGCTTTGCCAGTTGGCAACTTTTCCCACTCTGATCACCCTTACATTTTTGCCCCTGAAAGTAATTGAAGTTCAAAAAATGTAAGGGAAATTCATGATTCCATCTATAAACAACTGAGGTAAATTTAACATAGTATTTCATGCTACCCAGTACTACTTGTTTGGGTTTAAAGTATGAAATTTGTTTGTTATGTTTTCAGTTCTTTTACTCTTTAGACCCTTCTCTCAGATTCCAGTTCCTGCAGGGGAAGATCTGGTCAGTTTAGTGTACTTTCTCTCTTTCTCTACTCCGAGTCTGAGCCACCTTTAATCCCATGTTAGTTTCTGGAGGAATAAAATGATGTCTTATTTAGGTACTACACAATTTGGAAGTCCTCAAGACCACCCTCACTTCTGACATCAGTTGCAAGTTCAGGGATAATCAAGACCACATTCAGGTTTAATAGTTTGCTAGAAGGACCCAGAACTCTCTCAGGCTTGTGGTTTATTACAGCAAAATGATTCAGATTAAAGTCAGCCAAGGGAAGAGGGGCATAGGACAGGGCCCCGGGAGAGTTGCAAGCAGGAAGCTTTCAGTTACCCTCTCTCGGTGACTTACGTGGACAGTGTATACTTGTCTCAGTAACCATGTGTGATGATACACACAGAGTATTGACAACTGGGGAAGCTCACCCAGCCTTGGTGTCCAGAGTGTTATTGGGGCTCAGTCATGTAGACATGCTTGACCACCCGTGTGTCTGACCTTAGACTCTAGCCCCTTCAAAGGCTGAACTGATACAGTAAATCACATTTTCAGCATAGACTATCTGGCATGTCCCAAGTTTGTAAGCACACTCTTATCAGGCAGGACATTCAAAAGGCTTAGACCTCTTAGGAGCCAACACAAAAGCCAGACCTGTCTTTGGGCAAGAATAATCCTTTGCTGCATAGGTACTTTATGCCTCCAGTTAAAAATGTTTTGGTCTTTTCCAACTGTTAGAATTTTTTTTTTTTAATAAATTTATTTATTTATTTATGGCTGCTTTGGGTTTCTGTTGCTGCGCGCGGGCTTTCTCTAGTTGTGGTGACTGGGGGCTACTCTTTGTTGCGGTGCGCAGGCTTCTCATTGTGGTGGCTCTTCATTGTGGAGCACGGGCTCTAGACGCGCGGGCTTCAGTAGTTGTGGCTCGTGGGCTCTAGAGAGCAGGCTCAGTAGTTGTGGCGCACGGGCTTAGTTGCTCCGCGGCATGTGGGATTTTCCCGGACCAGGGCTCGAACCCATGTCCCCTGCATTGGCAGGCGGATTCTTAACCACTGCGCCACCAGGGAAGTCCCTAACTGTTAGAATTTTTGTTGTTGTTGGTTTTGTTTAGAAATATATATATATATATATATTTTTTTTCGGTACGCCGGCCTCTCACTGCTGTGGCCTCTCCCACCGCGGAGCACAGGCTCCGGACGCGCAGGCTCAGCGGCCATGGCTCACGGGCCCAGCCTTTCCGCGGCACGTGGGATCCTCCCGGACCGGGTCACGAACCCGCGTCCCCTGCATCGGCAGGCGGACTCTCAACCACTGCGCCACCAGGGAAGCCCTAGAAATATATTTTTTAACCAGCAGAAACATTTTAGTTTGACATAAATGAATATTTGGGGTCTCCTTCTTGACAACCTTGCTACCAGGTGGTATGTTTCAGAAGGCAAGTCTCAGGATGAATTCTGCCATGTATACAAACCCTTATTAGCAGGCAGGTGAGAAATAAATTTTGAAAAGAGTGCAAAAACACTTTTAAAATTCAATAAAGTCTTGACTCTCTGTCCTTTTAAGGCATTCTACCAACCTTGAGCAAAAAGGTCATTTGAGGCAGATATGAAAGTGTTTTAGCTTCATGATTAGATAAGTAGTTAGATGACAGAATCATTTTGAGTCTGAGCACAGAACCCAGTGTCCTAGGTCCAGGGGGCCCTTTCTTAAGGTTGTAGGTTGCTACTGCCATCAGATTCTTACATTCTGTCCAGCAAATGCGAAAGAGGTATGACACATGTATATATGATATATGATATTCTGCCAATCTTGAACTCATTTCAGCAGTGGAAAACCAATTCTTATGCTAATTATAAAACCCTTCAGCAGTGGTAAAACCTTCAAGAGAGTTGATACTGGTAGCTCTCTGGAGTGTAGATTCTTGATTATTCTTTCAGATGCTAACTAAACACTCCATAGTATGTATCCTAATTAGAATACATCGAATGTTAACTAATTAACCCTAGGATATACACAAACTCTAACCTGTGACTATATCACACTATCTATGCCGAAATATTTTAAAGTACACCTTAGACAATATAAAAGGCCCTTCTAGAAAAGGCTGTTTCTTCAGCTCCTCTGATTTCAAAGGTTCACCTGGATTATTTGATCTTCTTTCCCCCTCCCTCCCTCCTTTCCTCCCTCCCTCCCTCTCTCCCTCCCTCCGTCCCTCCCTCCTTCTCTCTTTTCCCCCTCCTTCCCTCCTTTCCCCCTCCTTCCCTCCTTTCCCCCTCCTTCCCTCCTTCCCCCCTCCTTCCCTCCTTCCCCCTCCTTCCCTCCTTTCCTCCCTCCCTCCTTTCCTCCCTCCCTCCTTTCCTCCCTCCCTCCTTTCCTCCCTCCCTCCTTTCCTCCCTCTCTCCCTCTGTCCCTCCCTCCCTCCCTCCCTCCCTCCCTCCCTCCGTCCCTCCCTCCCTCCTTTCCTCCCTCCCTCCCTCCTTTCCTCCCTCCCTCCCTCCTTTCCTCCCTCCCTCCATCCCTCCCTCCCTCTATCCCTCCCTCCCTCCTTCCCTCCTTTCCCCCTCCTTCCCTCCTTTCCTCCCTCCCTCCCTCCTTTCCTCCCTCCCTCCCTCCCTCCCTCCTTCTTTCCTTCCTTCCTTTCTTTCCCAATCTTCCAGTTTTGTCATAAGACCCCTTGGCTCCTCACATCTCCTTTCTCTCACTATCACTTCACTGGCCCAATTTGAGTTTCTTCGGCATAAGTCCTAGGACATATTCACAGGTGAGAAAGTATCACTTATTCTGGCAAAATTTTATGGGTCATTCTTAAAGCACTTAAAGCATCCCACATTTATAACTTCTCTATTCATTCAGCAAATTTTTATAAAATCCTACTGTTTGTCAGTAAACTTTTTGTTTTTAAGGAGAGTGGTTCTGAAAGAGTGGTCCGTAGAAACCTGGTGGTCCCTGGGACATGTTCAGAATCTGCAAGACCAAAACTGTTTTCATAATAACCAGAATGTTATTTGCCTCTTACATGGTATTGACGTTTGCAGTGATGTTGCAAAAGCAATGGTGGGTAAAACTTCTAGCATTTAATAATCAAGGCAGTGGCACCAAACTGAAGAGCGGTTACCCTAGTCTTTCTGGATAAAAAACAAAAAGCCAGTTTCTTTTAAAATTGTCTTTAATGAAGCAATACAATTTATTAATTTTATTAAACCTTGACCCTTGAGTAAACATCTTTTTAATATTTTGTGTGACAAAATGGGAAGTATACATAAAACATTTTTGCATTATATTGAAGTACGAAGGCTCTCATGAGGTTGAATTGTGAGCTGAACTGTTGGCTTTTTGCATAGAATACCATTTTTCCTTGAAAGAGCCACTGATACACAACCATACACATCTATGGTTGTTCAGATTTGTGTATTCGACAGACCTTTCCTTAAAAACATCAGTTCAAGGAAACAAACTACCATATTTTTTGCCAGGGATAAAATTGGAAATTTCAGGTAAAAATTTACATTTTTGAAAACTTGTGTCTACCCCGAGCTTGAAAACTTCCCATTCTTAAAGATTTTTCTGATGAGCTTAATGGTGATACAAGGGTGACTTTCTGATATTGTGTAGTGAAATGTGTGAACATTTGGAAGATCAGTATAACTCAGTAAACGAATATTTTCTAAAAAGTATCAGTGTATAATGTCACAGAATTATGTGTGGTAAGAGAACCATTCAATGTACAAGATAGACCAATCAATTTTAATGTAATAGAGTAAAAATATTTACTTAGACAATTGAAGTTTACACATTGTAACTAAATTTTAAAAAACTTCCACTTAATTTTGGTGTAGTTTCAATAAAGAAATAATATCCATAATCATCTGAAAAGAGCTATGAAGATACTTCTCCTTTTCTGAAGTATTTATCTGTATGAAGTCAGATATTTTCCATACACTTCAGCAAGAGTAACCTCTCAACATGTAGAATATAGACCCTTATATGAAAATTCAGCTGCTTCTATTAAGCCGAACATTAAAGATATTTGCAAAAATGTAAAACATTGCTGCTCTTCTCACAATTCTTTTCTTTGGTAAATATAATTATCTTTTATAAAAATATATCATTTTCTTTAAAAATAATGGGTTTATCATCATTCATTTAAAATAAATATATATATTTGAATTTTTCAGTTTTAATGTCTAATAAAAAGTGACAAATATAACATCCATCACCATTCATAGTTACAAATTTTTTTCTCGTGGGGAAACGAGCAACTTTCAGATATGTAATACAGTATTATCAACCATAGTTACCATGCCCTGCATTACATCCCCATGGTTAATTTATTTTATAACTAGAAGTTTTTACCTGTTGATCCTTTTCATTCATTATGTTTCTTCTTGATGAGGTAGTATATCCTTTAATAATTCTTTCAGACAGGTTTGACTGTGGATGATAAATTCTCTAAGTCTTTGTATGGTTCACAAGTGAATGATAATTTAGTATATATTTTATTTTCACAGTTTCACTTATTGTGTTACCTTCTATCTCTGTTTTTGCTGATGAGAAATCTAACTCGTATTTCCTTGTAGACAATCTGTTTTCTCTTGGATCTAAATGCCTGGATTAGGCACAGTGGCAGAATTTTAAAAAAGGTGTGTTTGGGACAGATGATACTTCCAAATCCTACTGTACAGACAGATGTCAATTTTGCTTCTGAATTAGGCTTATGTCCCTGGGCCTTTCACTGTTCCCAGCCCATAAGAGGTATTCAATGTAATTGTTGTGGTTATTTGTTTTATTTTATTTTTTAGTAAAGAATGAATGAATGAGTGAATGAATGAATGAAAGAATGAATAAACCTTGCCAACTGTGTGGGCAATTATTATAAAACTTAAATTTCTTGATAGTGGAGATACTGCTGAAGGATGTTAATTTGAGAGTCTAGACACTAAAGCTTTGTTGATCACAGACACAAACTGAGAAGTCAGTTTGGTGGTTAGGATTGGTAGAAATCTTGTGTCTCATTGCATTTTGCAAGAGCTCAGACATTCTTGCTAAATTTTGCTGGCTGGACTGGAGTGGGCTTCTGACCCAGTGTGGTCAGAAATGGTGTGATTATAGGGGCCACTACATGCCATGCCTAGGAGTGAAGTCCTCAGGAATGTTTCAGGACTTTGAGTCCAGCCATGAGAGAAAAGCAAGAGGTCAGGAACAGAAGAGCTCAGAACCCATTAGTCAAGGAAATACAAGCTGATGTGAGACAAAAAGATCTTAACCAAAACAAGGGTGCATGATGTGGGGACCTGGTTCAGGATGTCACCTGGTTCAACTACAATGTCAGATCAGAAACTGTGGTGAGTTTACCGTGAAACCATGATGATTTACTCTGCCAACCGCATTTACACTTGGAAAAAAATATTCTTAATGTCACTTCTCTAAACATCAATTTGTGTAGACGGTCAACACCAGATGTTAGTAAAATCTCATTATCTGATTCTGCTTGTTGGTCTCACACCCTCCTTCTGGTAACCTGCTCTGGGTGCTTTGTAGAGAATATTGTCTGGATTAGCAATGATTTTTACACTCTCTTTTAACCACTGGAGATATGTAGGCTACTATATCTACTGCTTAAACCACAGGCACACACATACACACCCCTAAGCAGCCCTACACACACATAGACTTACACACAAACATACACTCATGTAAGTACTTAAGGAAAAGTCTAGGGACATGTATTGTCATATGCAGAAACTCAAAGCAAAATCTTTGAGATCAGTGAACTAAAATTTTGTCTGCCCCCCAGCCCCCCTGAAAAGGTTTATAAAGTTTAAAAACATGAAGAATACCCTTCCCCCCTTTCCTCTCAATCCAGGTTAAGTGCTGTGTGGTCACCTTCTTGGTTTCTGTGTGTGATTGAATCCTACTACCTGTATTGTTTATCTCTGAGCTTATCCCTACCGTCAAGTTCCTTTTCCTCACCCCATTGTTGCAGACAGCAGGAGGTGCCGTTCTTTTACAACGTTTGTGTTTGTGATTGTCTTTGACCCTATTCTCTTTCTTTTGAGTACTAGGGTCAAAATTTTGTTCTAGTCTGGAGTTGGTAATGTACATTTGCCTTTAAATCCCTCCCTGGGAAAACCTTGGTTTCTCTTAGAGGCTGGCATACCCAGCTCCCATCTCACACCTGCTTCCAGCTGCCACATTTCAGGAGCCTGCTGTGCTGAAACACATTAAAATGGCAGGCACTGACAATTTTACATAATCCCCAGAGCCAGGGAAGCTGGATCAAGGGAGAGTTTACCCAGTGAAAATCAAGCTGAAGAAAAGGTGAAAGAATTCAACTCTTTATTAGCAATTTTGAGTTCTCCATCTTGAGGAGCTGAGAAAGCCTGCCTCTGTGAGTCTGAGCCAGAGTACTAGATGCTATGTTCTAAATGGTTGGTGGTGGAATTGAAACTTATAGGCAACGCTGAAATGTACAGAAAAATCATTGTATTTCTACAAAACCGAACTCCAATTGCTAAGTCAGCTTAAAATCCCAATCAGGGCATTTTCCTTTCTAAAATATTCTCCACTCTTCTTCCAGGACAGTGTGTAGACAGGGAGTGAGAAGCTCCAAGGCAACAAGGAGGACGTATCTGCTTTGTAGACTCTCCCTGCTCCTTGTGTCCTTATTGGCCTCTGCTGAGATGACTCCTCTCTCTGTGGCTGTGGTTATTAGCCGTCTCCAATGGGTCCCAGTTGATGGAGCACATTGTTTTGTTGCACCTACCCAGTGCACCATCACTGCCCCTGGCTGCTGGACCACCTGCTAACCAGGTAGGTGCCCTACCTCAGTTTTCATGTACTGTTTGAAGCTCAGTGACATTATCTCCCAGGATTCTAGATTGGAACTGAGCATCTGGCATCCTTTGTTGTAAGATCTTCCTGCCCCTTGCAATGGCAGATGTCTGGCAGGAAATTGTAACTGTAGACCAGCACCTTCAATTTAAGAATTCTAAGTTCCTAATAGCATTGGGGGTTCAGTGTAACTTTATTTATTTATTATCTTTGCTTACAGTTTATTTTTTTTAATATCTCTATTGGAGTATATTTGCATTACAATGGTATGTTAGTTTCTGCTTTATAACAGAGTGAATCAGCTATACATATACATATATCCCCATATCTCCTCCCTCTTGTGTCTCCCTCCATATCCCACCCCTCTAGGTGGTCACAAAGCACCGAGCTGATCTCCCTGTGCTATTCTACTGCTTCCCACTAGCTATCTGTTTTACATTTGGTAGTGTATATATGTCCATGCCACTCTCTCACTTCGTCCCAGCTTAACCCTTCACCCTCCCCACGTCCTCAAGTCCATTCTCTATGTCTGAGTCTTTATTCCTGTCCTGCCCTTAGGTTCTTCATAACCTTTTTTTTTTTTTTTTTAGATTCCATATACATGTGTTAGCTTACAGTATTTGTTTTTCTCTTTCTGACTTACTTCACTCTGTATGACAGACTCTAGGTCCATCTACCTCACTACAGATATTCAGTGTAACTTTAAACATTTCATTTTCCATTGAAATGTGTTTTAGTTGTTTATGATTTGGTAATTTACTTTTTTTTTTAAAGTAATAGATATAAAACTGAAGGGTCCTGTACATATGTCTACAAGAATAGTTAATTTCTGATAAACTTGGTCACTTGTAATGTCAGTTCTTACAAGACCAGTTGTATAAAATGGTTCATCTCAGTGGTGATGTAACAAAAGGAGATGTGGTTCAAATAACTAAAGCAGATATTGGTGAGGAGATTTAGAAGTTTTAGAAGTTAAACATCTGCTTGATGTACTCAAAACCTGCAAAGTATAGGGTTTCATAACAGGATTCTAGCATCTCCTTTTGTCAGATGCCCCAGTAAACTGCAGAAATAGCTATCTCTTTTGATTTGATAATGCTGGTCTTTGATCTTAACAGTATTCAGGAAGGATGTAAGGTGAATTGGGGAGAAATTAAAATGTATACTGAGAGAACTATCTTCAATAACCATAAATTACTCTAAATGTGTGCATGCATATGTTAGCTTTTCTTGGAAATAAGTACTATTATTTCTTTCCTTGCCGGAGGACGGAAAAATAGGAAATGTAATTGACGTCATGAAAGTTTACAGTTGTGAAGCTAGGGGTACATTTCTATTTCTAAGTGAAGAAGGAACACTTTCATTGCAATTAGAGAATTATAAGGCAAGAGCCAATTCAGAGCTAGAGTCGTGACTGTAAGTAGCATTTACATCACAACATATAGTTTATAAAACATTACTTCATTTCATCCTCACAATGTTTTGGGGAAGTTACGTTCTTCCTAATTTACTAGTGAACCCGTCTGATAAGATTTACCTGATTCACCAGGTAAGTCAACTATGAAGTAAACTGGGATTTGCATTTTATAATAATGACTTAGCAAATCAATTCCCTAATAACAGATCTTCAGGTGCATTTATGTACATTTTTAAATTTTATTTTATTTTTTGCGGTACGCGGGCCTCTCACTGCTGTGGCCTCTCCTGTTGTGGAGCACAGGCTCTGGATGTGCAGGCTCAGCGGCCATGGCTCACGGGCCCAGCTGCTCCGCGGCATGTGGGATCTTCCCGGACCGGGGCACGAACCCGTGTCCCCTGCATCAGCAGGTGGACTCTCAACCACTGCGCCACCAGGGAAGCCCCCTATATACATACTTTTATTCAGTATTTTAGAGACACTGAAATAATGTCACTTCTGTAATACAACTTAGTCATTAACTGAGATTCATTTGCCTTAACTTTTCATCAGGAAACTTTTAAGTCTCTAGGAAAATAAAGAGAATTGTATAACGAACACCCATGCGTTTATCAGGTAAATTTAATCATTGTGTACCTTTCACCATATTTGCTTTATACATTTTTTGCTGAAATATCTAAAATAAATCATAGACTATGATATTTCATCCCTAAATACCTTAGAAGGCATACTCCCCAAGTAAATTTTTTCTATTTAACCACCTACTTAACCTGATATTATCATCCATAAGCCCTTAATATTAACTAATATCCCATCTATATTTAAATTTCCCTCATTAGCCTTTAAATGCATTTTAGTGTTGGTGTGTTCAAAGTGGGATCCAGTTAAGATCCACACATTACCTTTGGCTGTTTTTTCTTAATAGCGTTTCATCAGGAACTGATGTACCCTCCCTCCTCCCCTTTCCCCCATGCCATGGCCCTGTTGAGTAGACCCAGCTGGTTATCCTATAGAAAGTTCCACCATCTAGATTTCTCAGACTGCTTCCTTATTTAACTTGTTCCTCTCATAGCTGCTGTTCCTGTTAGCTGGAAATTAGATATACAATTTGGATTAGAGCGACAGTTTCTCCAATTAGAAAGACTGTTTCAGGGGTGAGGCATAGGGGCCATGAGTCTGGTTGGCTCACCCTTGGTGATGTTGACATTGACTATTACGTGAAGGTGATCCTCATTTACTTCCAAAGTACTGTAATTTTTTGCAGTATTTTTCACACTTTATGATTTCACATAATTCTGGACTCTAACTTGGACATGTGTACTCACTGAATTTTAGAAGTCAGCTTTTACTTTACGACATTGTTCAGGTTCCAGAGAATATTGAATGCAGGTATTTAACCAATACAAAAAGATAGATGATGCTTTGGACAGTGCATTCAATATGTTTTTGAAATTAAACTAAATTTACCATTTTTTGCTAATGAGGCATTGTCAATTAAAGAAGAAACAGCCACATCTAGACTACTCCTTTCGATTCATATTTTCCCTTCATTTTTTTGGTCTAATCATATTCCCTGATGAGCTGTGTTATGTGCAGCTTACCAGCACTTCAGAGATCACAAGAGCAAATTCACAGATTAAAGGTTTTCCTCCTCTTCATGACTCTCCAACACACGCAAACACACACATATACACACAGAGACAAATAGAACTGCAAAATAAGTGTAACCCATTTACTCAATTTTCTGACACATTTTTCATATAACATTGATAATTAGGACAAGTGTCACTATCAATGTGTACAGTGTGTACATCTGTGTTTGTGTGTGTGTATGTATATTTCCAAAAGCTAATTTGAATCTAAAATGAGCCTTGCAAGTGATTGCATTTTAGAATCAAGGGAATGTGTGAGTAAACCTGCTTTAGCTCAGATGTGTAAAGAAAAATCTTTCTTCTATATTCTGTATATTCACAGTTTTTCTATATGGTGATCTTGATGTGTTAATAATTTTTAAAGTAATTTTGTTTTCACTGAGAGTAGCACTTTTAAAGCTCTTTGGTGTAGGGACATGTGGCCTGGCTTCACTGATCTGAGAACACCACCACCTCTGAGTACTATTATCATCCAGACGGTTTTCTTACTGAGCAGTTATGAAGGTTTATGACCAAGTTATAAACAGGAGAAGGGAGCTTATGTTAATGAGGTCAACACTGTTTCTGTTATGTCTTTGACTTATTAAACAGTCCCCCAAAGGGAATACCTTTTCCAAATGGACTAAACAGAGAGAGAAACTGTTACCAGCTGAAGACTTAAACTACAACTGTACTTCATGTTGTGGAGCTGAACTAAATTTACATTGGAACCATACGATGATGCCAATGTCGTAGCAACTATTATAGTAATATTTATTTATGTATTTATATATATAGTTATTTCTATAACTGTTTCTTTGTCTCAGTCAATTAGGGCTGCCGTAACAAAATTCCATGGACTAGGTAACTTAGACCACAGAAATTTATTTTCTCACAGTTCTGGAAGCTGGGGAGTCTAAGATCAAGGTGCCAGCCAATTCGATTTCTGGTAGAGCTCCCTTCCTGGCTTGTAGGAGGTCGTCTTCTCACTGTGTCCTCACATGGCAGGCAGAGCCAGAGCAAGCAAGCTCTGTGGTGTGTCCTCCTGTAAGGGCCTAATCCCATCATGAGGGCCCCACCGCCATGACCTCATCTAGCCCTAATGGCTTTCCAAAGGGCCCATCTCCAAACACCCTCACTTTGAAGGTTATATCTTCAACATACGAATTTTGGGAGGATGCAAACAGTCAGTCCATGACAGTCTTCATATGGGGAGTGAGTGAATGGGAGGAAAGAATTATATCTATTTTGTTAGATTGATTGGTTTACAGATCAGCTTCTGCAGATTTAGGTTGTATGTGCCTTATTCCCCAGCTGCTGGGTTCTATATCACATGGTCATGGTCCAGTGATACTTGATTGAATGAGAACATGCATATCACTGCTGAGTTAGAGTAAAGGAAGACATTATAGAAAAGTTCAGATATTGAGTGTATTGTTGGTAGTCTATATAGACTAGCTCATTCTAGCACAAGGAATACGAGCATACTGGTTGCAGTTTTGTCCTCAAGGTTTCAATGCTTTATCAATTTGCAATTATAGTCTTAGCTCAGGATTTGTACAGCTTTTGATAAGGAAGTCACCAGCTTGCAGTTGGGTGGGGTGGGTAACCAGACAGCTGCTCATGCATACCAATGAGGGTTTTGTCAATGCAAATTTGGAGAGCCCTTTAAAAAATTTAGCCCTAAGTGTCTACTTTGAGCTTTGGTGTGATATGTGATATGAGACCACTTAACCAGCAAGTTTACCTCTAATTTTAGCTTCACCTGAATTAGAGCTGGTGTGATATTGCATACTGCTACAGACATTAGCAACTTTAAAGTGCAGAAAGAAAGAACCTGAAATGAGATGCAGTCCAAGGGAAGAATCACAAGAATACCACTTGTGATTATTGTGTTGTTTCAAAATTTCAGGAAATCTCTGATGAATATTAGGGTAAAAGAGATAATTTGCTTCTTCACAGGAACACATTTTTAATGCTATTTATTTCCTACTTTGGCAGCTTAAGACAATCTGCCTACATACAAAGGAAGCAAAACAAAACAAAACAAGCTGTTTGGGGAATTGATTATCCAACAAATCCCTCTTGAACAAGCCAGGGTCCCCAGTGAAAAAGGATGCTTTACATCTCTTGCTTACTCCTCAGATATCTGACCATTGGGCTGATGAAATGTCCTGTCAACCAAGACAGCTGGAGTGGCCACTGTGCCATTTTGTTTTGGATTTGTGGCCAGCCCAGGGGTATAAGCTTTGTTTTTTGTGTGAGGGGAGAGAAAATACAAGCTTTCCATATCCTCTCCTAGATTATTGAAGTGACCACTCCCTATGTTAGCTTAACATTCATCACTGGCATCCCTGAATTCATCTGCAGTCACAACAGTGCTGACCCCCAAGTGCCAATAGAGTGAACTGAGACTACCCTTTCTCACTGACTATACAGGATGATGTCAGATAGAGAAAGGGACAGTTACAATCGGGATAATAGTCATAAAACAACAAAATGGCAAATATCCTATAATTAGTGAGGGCTAATGATGCAGGAATTTATCGTATTAATTAACTAACCAAAAAAATATTCATTTTGTGCTGGGAAGTATTATAAGATGTAAAGATCCAAAAGTGCTAAGGTGTTATCTTTAACTTAAGGGATTACTGAGAAGCAGATCAATACACAGACAGAAGTATTATGTACGCTGTGATATGTTTATACCACTTACAAAAGAGACTCTTAGGAGTGAGCCAGCCTCCTTAATGGGGAGATCAGGAAAGGCTTTAAGGGAGAAGCAGAGAGTGAAATGTTAGGGGAAAAAAAATCGCAAAAAACATTACAAGGCAGTATATGGTAAATAAAAATGAGGAAACAAAATATCTACTTAATAGAGGCTTAGAGAAGGGAAAATCAACTTTCTGTTTGGAGTAGAAAGGAAAAATAACATAAAATGGGAGGAAGTGGAAGTGGCCTTGAGTAGTATTTGCTTTGTAGTTTGGAGGTGGAAGAGTTGTTCAACCTGAACTGTGCTAACACTGCCTTAGTCCCTTCTTGTGTACACGACCTTTAAGGGACCAGGCCCAGTGACTCTAAGATAACTGGATCAACAGAAAGTTGTAACCTTCTTGGTATATCTGGAGATGGGAAGATAGAGCTAAGTCAGCCCAAACTGGGCTTGTGATTGACATTTGATTTCCCAGTATTTTGTTATTGTGTTGCTTTTTTTTTAAAAAAACAGTAATATACTTTTCTACAAATACATACAGAATTAGCTTGCTCTCCACTACAATGTAGCTTCCTATGAAACAGCATGGAGTAGAACTTATAAAGCAAGCAACAATATTATGGTACTAGAGAAGAAGGAGAAATGTGAAATTTATTCATTTAAACATAAATTTAGGGAAGGAGGTCTCAGTTTACATTTTGAATTTGATTCTGTATCTCTTAAACCATTCCCAAGAAATCTTTGAGTAAATGTCCTTGGATTCCTGAATGATTGCTTCCCCTCTGAGCCATAATTGAAGTATTCTTACCACTGTGTAAAGAATGGATTCTTGGTTGGGCAGACTATGTGATCTTACTGATCACTGAATAACTAGTCCTTTAGTTTAACATGAGATAGGGGATAGGTTTGTCAGTTTTCTTCAAAGATACCTATTTCCGACTGAGGAAATTCTTCTTGATTAGTCAGTCAGCCACTCACTCATGCAAGTCCCAAGAAGTAATGTCTGTATGTGGGTGTGTATATCTTCTGGATGTGTGTAGCTTTTGGGGGGAACAGAACCCCAAACCCAAAAACCTGTAAATGGTTTGATGGATTAAATAGAGGCCTAAATTGGTATATGGCATGGTACATTTCTATCAATATTTCCTTCTCAATATTATAATAATTCTCTCATGCACAACAGTGCAGACTTTGTAGGAAAGTTTTGTTGTGTGGTGGAAATACCCCAGAGTTATAGAAGTGTTTGGATGGAGCCCTGGTTCCTTAGCTGTACCTTGAATTACCTCTAAGACCTCAGGTAAGTTGCTTCATTTGGGAGACTTTGTTTTCTTCCTATTTTAGTGGAATGAGTAAAACTAGTTACCAATACAAACGCTTCATATTCAATAGTCTGTGATTCTAGGGATTCTATGAATAAACCAGAGTGATTTAGTTTTAGATATGAGACTTCTAGGAATCTATTGTTAGGGACACTTACATCATTTGATTCCTAGAGTGCCTAATTCCAGTTGACTACCAGGGCACAGCTCTCTATCACATTGTTATGAGACTGATAGGCAGTTTGGCAGTACTGTCTAGATTTTGAAGTTGAGTCATATAGAACACAGATGGAGAAGATGATTTGTGTAAGGTCATATTCGTCGTGTGGACATATTGGTCCACACGTGTGGTCATATTTGTCTTAGGACAAAACCTGTCCTAAGATAAAGTCATTTTTTATCCTACAGTTCTTGGCTACCTCAGAGGAATTTTGTTTCTGCTGATATTTCTACTCTCTGAATTTACCTTATGATGGCAGAAAAACTAATAGGCCATTATGACCCTTTGGTAATTTGGGGTAGGTCTGTTGTATAATGGTAAGGAGGTATGGTTGTCAGGTTGAATCAGGACCTTTCATTTGGAGTCTTGTGGGGAACCAGTTTGTAGGATTTGTCCCACCCCTACTTTGCTTAATTTCATATCTATCTGACCAGCTGTATCAACAACTGTTTTACTAAAGCATTGATTACCTGCTACAGTATGCAAGGCATCATTTTAGCCTCTATAGGAAACGCAAAGATGGTCCTCTTCAAAAAAAAAGAAAAAGAAAAAATTAGTGAGGGAGACTCAGTTCATAGTAAGAATATAACTGGTTTTTTTTTGCAAAATAAATGCTAATTATACTATTTATATGGTAAAAAAAAAATACCTAAGAGACCTAGAACAAAACCATGGCAATGTTTGGGTTTTTATTCAAAACTGATATTAAATTATGTTATAGGCAATTACTAGTTATATGCAGAAACTTAATCTAGTTCATGCCTAATGGATAGAATCCCAAGTGACCCACGAAAAAGACTTGCTTGTTAGAACTACTTTTTCATTTGATAGGAAATGGCTAATTTAATTTTTCCAAGTTGAAATATGTAGGACAAATTATAATAGACCATTTTACTTCTTAAGAAATTTAAATTATTTGGCTTGCATGATACCCTATCATGAAAAATATTTTCACCCTATAGCTTTTTAGTTGTTCTAGTCCAATTTCCAGTCGGAGGATGAGGGTACTGCTACTTTTGATGTTGATATTTTAATTAAGGCTTAGGATGTGGACAATGAGAAACCAGAGGTATAATTTCTTTACTTGTAAATGTAGATTTGTATTTGAACCGGATTCCACAGTTCAAAGACTCTTGCGGGAGAGTAAAACTCCTTGCCCTATAAGCACGAAGGACATTATGCTTCCCAGGTGGCTTGAATGAGATAGTAACTGTGGTTATAAGGCCTTTGGATCCTTCCATTCTCTTATTTTCTGAATTTAGTTAAACAATGGAAGTAATTCCTGGTGTTCCGTTGTTACTGTAAGAGAGATAAGAAATGCATCTCAAAAAATATAAATGGGATGGACATGATCACCTAAAATGTTTGAGGTGATAGAACAATCTACTTAGAATGATTTATGCTTCGAGGTTAAAGGATTTAAAAATCTGTTAACCTTCACCAGGTTCAGAGAAGTGCCTTTCATAGGTAGCGATTTTCAGGAGCCGTGCTATCTTCTGTGGCCTCCCAACTGTTTTCCTGCAGATACATTTTTCAACAAGATAAGACAAACAGAAGATTTTTCTATTAAAATAGAAATGCATTTAAGTCTTTCATTTCTCTTTGATTCTATAAGAGTAGAACAGGTGTAGAATAATACTCAGGTGAAATAAGTACCCTTCTTAAATACTGATCCAGAAAACTTTAAGATAAACTTTCTCTCATTGAAAAAGTTTTGCTGAGCCTTCTGCTGGCTCCCAAGGGAAGTTACTTCCCTCAGACTGTAGGCGTTAATGGCTATGGAAAAGCTCCATGTGGAGGGCTGGCTCACAAAGGGGCAGCTGTTCCAGTTGGTCCCAGGAGCCTTGCAGCAGTGGACGAAAGGAACATTCCACCACCTTTCCATTAGACAACATTTCCATTGAACAAACTCTCTTTTAGGGAAGATTACATTTTGAAAAATCTACAGATAAAAGATTATTTGCAGGATATTGGATTCAACAACGTTGATAAGTGTGTCCACCTTAGGTCTTCTCATAGTGATTAATACGCTAATGCTCATTAGGACCACCCTGGTGAGGGGATGCTGTGGACGTGGTCTTTAAATGTATTGCACCAGGTGCCCCCTTTCTGTTAAACATCTATTAAATATTGTAAAAGAGTAAAATTTTGAGAAGGTTGGGACAATGCTGCCTTAGCAACCACCGCATCTCCTGCCTTGGGTGAGGAGGCAGGCAGGGGAAGGTGGCCCTGGGGAGCTCTACTGGTTCGTCAGACAAACCTCCCTTCTGTGGTGCATTAGCTGCCTCATCGACACCCTCTGCTCCCCCCCTCGTGTCTCTGTCGGCACATAAAGAAGAAGCTTCTTGTTCCCTTTTTATGCCGTAACCTTTCTCTGAACACGCGCTTTCTGTCTCGAGGCTCGTCTCAACACTGTCTGGAGGCCTCGTGCATTTCGGCATCTCTAGTGCCACCTCCCTAGGATAGTCACCTCTCATTTTCAACCTGGTCCTTGGGAATCCTTCTGTCAGAGGCATTTTTAATGACTTTGAAAAAAAAAAAAAAGACATTTCAAACCCTTATCTGAATTCAGAAAAAAACAGTTGTTATATTATTGGTGGTGTGTTTTTTTGCAATAAGCATATTTTTGAAAGTTCCCCCCCCTTTTTTCGAGGTGAGCTCATGAAATGCAGAGCAGCGAATTTGAGCACATGCGTACCGTGTTAAGGGGGCTCACGAATGTGCAGCAAGCTAGGAACAGGAAGAGCTTCCTCTGTTTGTTTTTCTACAAATATGGGTACGAAATGGTAGTGTCTGGTTTGACTTTCGGATCCTGTGCCTAACTAGGCACATAATCTAGTGGAAAGTAACCTCTCTGAGCTTAGGTTCCACAGCTGAACAGTAAGGATAATTGTCCTGACCTCATAGCTTAACTGGGAAGATTAGATGAGAAGACACTGGAAAGCAGGGAGGAGCGGCCTGGCGCACAGCAGGTGGGGTTTCAGCCTCTCATTGTTTTCCTCTATGGCCTTGCCAACAACTGGGTCCAGATGAAGCCTTGGGTGCTTACTTGGAAGGATTCTGTAGGTTTCAAAATTAGGAGATCAGTGCAGTTGGATCCTAGGAATGGAACCAAAATCTAGCTGCATGTTCCAAGGTTTCTTTGTGGGCGGGGGTTTCTGTTGATGTGTAACATGGCTAGACTAGACCAGAGCATGGCTCTCAGTGACACAGAACTGGCACTGGAGGGAGAAGTGCAGCTCTTGGACTGTGCTCGGAGGTGGTTGCTTGTGTATTGACTGCAGACTAACGATTCTGACATCTGGCCGTCCATTCTGTTGCCTGCTGTGAGGCCTCTGCATATTAAAATGCTCTTTCACTGCAAAAATTGAAAACACCTACTTGGACATAAAAGTACAGATCAGACGAATCTGTGCCCAGCCAGAGGACCCAGACTGCTTCCTCCCAACATGCATAAAGGCATATTATTTGTCACTCCTTAAGTAAGACATCTCAGAATTTCTGAGGTTTAGTGGAAGGTGATACCCAGTATCCCCCAAACTAACACAGGCAAAAGATATATATATAGTAAGTCCCCTACATATGAACGAATTCCGTTCCGAGAGCGCGTTTGTAAGTCCAATTTGTTCGTAAGTCCAACAAAGTTAGCCTAGGCACACAAATAATACAATTGGCTATATAGTACTGTACTGTAATAGGTTTATAATACTTTTCACCCAAATTATGCATAAGAAACAAACACAAAATATGAAGAAAACACTTTTAATTTTATAGTACAGTACCTTGAAAAGTACAGTAGTACAGTACAACAGCTGGCATACAGGGGCTGGCATCGAGTGAACAGGCAAGAAGAGTTACCCACTGGAGGAGGGAGAGGAGGTGGGAGGTGGTAGAGCTGAAGGATCATCAGCAACAGGAGGTGGAGGGAAAGCTGCAATGTCACTCACGCCTGACACTGATGGCACAGGTTCCGGCTCCTTGCTGGAACCAGATGCACGTTTGCATCTTTGAAAGTTCCCAACCTGAATGTTCATATGTAGGGGACTTACTGTGTAGATAGATAGATAGATACACACATACATATATATTACACATACATACATAGAGTTTTTCCTCTAACAGGTTTAGTTTGCTCACTCTCTTTCTCTCTGTGTTCTTTGGTACCTGTCTTTCTGTCTGTCTGCCTGCCCTTTATGCTTCCCTGTTTCTGTCTTTTTCTCTCTCTCTTACTCTTTTCCTTCCTCCCTCTCTCTTAGCACACAAAGATGCTGCTAAAAACCTTCTCTCCGACATCATTTGAAAATGAATACCCTTTCACCTGTTAGTTGTTACTTACTAAGCACTGCAAGGCAAACAGTACTTTTCCTGCATCCCAGAGAAAATTGCTCATCTTTGAGAAACAGCCAACTTTTTGAAAATAATAATTTTCACTCCTGTGGTGCTCCTGTACAATTTACAAAGAACTCTCACATGCCTAATCTCATTTAATCCTCACAGATACTGTTATCCTCTTCACTTGCAGATGAGGAAAACCTGGGGATATGGGGAGGGCTAAAAGAATTAATTTATGTGACGTGCCTTAGCAAGTGCCTGGGATGTGGTAGGTGGCCCTGAATTTCCTTTGTCTTTGCTTAGGTAATGTGTTCAGTCTCAGTCAACAATCTTCTTCCTCCAAAGAACAAACTCCACTTTAAACCATAGTGTCTAGGACACAGCAGTTGGTTGAGCTGTACGTTTCTGGAATAGAAGGGAGAGGAGGTCAGCAATCTGGTTATTACTCTATTTCCCTGTGCCTGCTGTCAGAGATCATTTCTTTGTAGATATAAAGGATGGGAAGCCCTATGAAATGGCAGTTTGGAAGGACAGAGAAAATGCACTCTTCTGCTTCTGATTGGTTTGTAGAATTGAAATTCCAGTATACACATCTGTAGAGAGAGATAGTTTTTTTCCTTCTATTTGCCTTTTTCCCCTCTATTCATTTATCCTAGGTGAACTGCCATGCAGAAAACACAATAAACTTCCCTGCCCTGCAGAGCCCTGGATTTGAGGCACACTTGGGGATATGAGAGCCACACACACAAAGATGATACAAGCAGTGGCACAGAAGAGTGAATGCCAAGTGGTCATTTTTGTTGGAATGCCTCACAGAACAGATGGGCTTTTATGAGTTTTCTGAAGTTTGTTATTATAAATCTAAACTGTTGTTCTGAGGATTCTTTTCTTCTCCATACATTTTAATCTCTCTATTTGTATTTGGTGCTTATGAAATGCAAGGATAGTTCCCCTTAGAGCTGGGCGTCTCAGGGCAGTAAACACTTCCCTCGTTAGGCACTCCAGAAATCCCTGCTCTACCTATTCGGGCTGTTGGGCTCGGGGAACAGATTTGGCTGTAGAGTCTGTGACCACACCTGAGGTATTATTCAGGGACGGTCATGCTAAATGCAAAAACAGACTGACTACCAGATCCCATAATACACCCAAGGTTGAAACCCGAGGTTATCGCTCATGAATTCTGTCGCAGGTCGTAAGGATGCAGGATGGGGGAAGGCAGTGGCACTGTCCTCCACGTGGTCAGCCAGGATCCAGACTGGCCGGCGCCTCAGCAACGTCACATGAGGTTTGCTAGAGCATGAAAAGAACGAATCTGGAGAATCACAAAGAGAATTTCCACTACCATAGCTCAGAAATGACATATCGCCTTCCTTCCCAAATCTCATTGGCCAGAACTGGTCACATGGCCTTGCCTACCTGCAAAGGGATTGGGAAGTATAGTTTTCCATAAGACAGGAAGGAAGAAGAGAAAATGGAATTTTCACAGGGAGCTTTTTCTCAGCCTTATTAGATATTTGCAGAGATGTCGAGTTCACCATTATTGGTTTGTAATGGGCATATGCTATACAGTCTCCTCCTTTGTTCAAGGAGAAGAACAGAAATACCTGTAATAAGAACAATCAGGTAATAAAATATTTCTTTGTCTTTAATTAAAATATGAATTGTTTTATATACATAACCAAAATTTCTACATGACAGTCACCTTTTAACTGTCATTTTCTCAAGTAAAGCAGCCTAAGCACACATTAACTGTTGAGCCAGGAAAGACCCTACAATGTCCTGGGTGGTCAGGACAGGCCAAGGTGGCATGAATTAGACATGTCTTTGGTATTCGGGCTCCAGCCATTTAAAAATGGAACATGATGGACTTTGAGATTTCCTTTGCTGCTTCAGGCTGAGAAGGGCACTTCTTAATAATTTCTAAATGCCTGTTTCCATCTACTTTTAAATACAGAAAAAAATTGCAAAGTCTAAACATTTGAAGGTGAAAGGAAATTACTCACCTCATGCGTTTCTGGTAGCATTATAAATTAATACAGTCCTTAGGGAAAATAATCCAGCAAAATGTATCAAAAGCTTTGCAAGTGTAGTATTGCTTCCAATATGTCAGGAGTCATAAAAATGCTTATAACCTCTCTAATCCCACCTCTGGGAACCTAACTCAAAGAAACACGGTAATCCCTTATCAACCATCTCAGGTAACATTCATGAAAGGCAGTGTGGTTGGCTGCCACCCTGAAAAACTACTTTGATAAGGTCATGATTTGATTAAAATTAATGGATCAGTGATAGAGAAAATATGGCCTTATATAGATTGTTTTCAAAATTTGGTAAATAAAAATTCTACAAAGCATCTATTAACCTAAATATGCTAGGTTGTTTGCCTTAAAATCCTGGTTCTTCCATTTTTCTGCAAGATCATTGTCGACAGTGTGAACTCCTCTGGCAGGATCACCCAGAAGTTTTCTGTTCTACAAACTATTTCTCTCCAGTTACCAAATAAACACTTAGTGGCCTGGAAGTCTAACATCTTTTTCACTTTCATTCTTCTGTGTTTATGTCATAAGTATTGGCAAAATGCTTAAGTAACCCGGTGGCCTCAGAAAAAATTCATGTTCCGTATTGGCATGTTTTTCCAGATCTGATCTCCCATCCATATGCTGAAAGTATAGATGATGCATGGACTTTTTGTCTTCATGTTATGTTCATAATATATTACATAAAGAGCAGAAATTATCCTGTTATTTTTGTCTGTTTGTTTTTCATTTTGTTTTGTTTTAGGGAATTGGTTTGAATGGGCTATTTGTAGAAAGGATGCTAGCTTTATGTTTTTGTTTATCTCTAAACTGTAGTTTGTAAGAAATTACAATTTCATAATTTGGGTGGAAAAGTTTATTTGCCTAAAGAGCACCATAGCTTTATTTTAGCATTATTAATTTCAAGGAAAATTAAAGTACCACCCAAATATAAAAAAAATAAAAACAAAATAATAAATCATCCACTATATGGGATATTATGCAACTTAAAAATAATTCTTATGAAGACTATGAATCACCCCCGTTACAATGTAATTTTTGAGGAATTAAGATAAATAGCCACTCTCTATTACTACCTACTCTGTACCAACCATGCCCTCTCCTCCCCATTCTAACCTTAATGTCAGACATTTATGCTGGAAGAAATTAAACACTGGGTTGACAGAGCGGTTAGAGGGGAACGTAACTAGGCTTTGGGCAGCAATCTCTCCCTCCCTCCTGGTCTTCCTGAGCCACTCCCCATTTAAGCCTTCCTGGATTCTGAAAAGCTCAAATACATAGTGAACATGGTGTAGCAGAGTACAAGTTCAGCTTTTACACTTTTCACGGCCCCCAACCCCAGCTCTAACCCTTAGGCCACATCATTGAGAGACCTGGCCTAGCAGCTGAGCTGCAGTGGGCTCGACTTTTCCTATAGGAAGTGCAGGACTCAATGTGTATGTTTATATTTGAGGGAAGAACAAAGATTAGACAGGAGCTACATTAGTGCAAGATGGTTGCAGTAGGAGAGTTAGGAGGCCAACCCAAGCTTTTTTGTTTTGGTTTGTATTAAGGTATTATTTTTTCCCCAGCTTTATTGAGATATGATTGACAAATAACAATTGTATATACTTAGGTTGTAACACATGACTTTTTTAAAGGTGTACAATATGATAATTTAATATATGAGTACATTGTGAAATTAACCCCATCAAGTTAATTAACACATCTATCACCTCACATAGTTACCATTTGTGTATAAGCTCCCTAACTGCAACCACACACAAACAGTAAGAACATGCTTCCTTCTTAAGTATCCATAGGTTTCTTTAGTTTCTCTGGATGTGGTTTCCGAAGGGATTCCAAGAAGCTCCTGTGCAAAATTTTGTATATATGTGCTGTTTTCAGCAGACTCTCAAAAGCACTTGGAATGTTTAAGAACCCTGCTTTATAATGCCCTAACTCTTAAGTTAGGTTCATTTCTCTTAATGAAAATCAATGTAAATACCAATTTCCAATTGTGATCTCATTTTTAATGAAGATTTAACCACCTGAGTTATGTAACTCACCTCAAGACAGCTAAGGATTTCTAACTTGGGAGCTAAAATGGAAGTTCAGACTTGATGTTTCTCTTAAGCTCAATCATTCTGATGGTTTTTTTTAACAATGAGGAGGACATTGAGCCTTAACACATGTCACAATCTGTATAGTTCTTTCTAAATTTATATGCCTAAATAATTTAATTCAAATATATTTCTCTTGATATATAAAAATATTGACAATGTCTTTTGATAGGTTCCCCAGGAAGAAAATATCTTTGTTTCTCTCACATTGTCCTCTGACCCTAGAACTATTGATACCACAGACTGCATCAAGACTGCCTCATTTAATAATAATAATAAAAGAATACTTAATTAATCACAAAGAAGACAAGAAAGGAGAGATAAGTGAACATAAGATGGAAAAACTGAAGACAAATAGTAAAATATTGGATTTAAGTCAAAGTATATCTGTAATTTTATTAAATGTATATGGCCTAAAAAAAATTAAAAATTATTTACTTGGGGTTTTGTACTTTTCTGTGAAGCAACACCCTTGTTGTCCCGTCTCCCCAAAATTGACATTTCCATGAAACCTCTGCTCTGCAAAGATGCATCGTGTTGCTAGAGCCTTAGTGCTCCTAGTAAGCTGAAGGGAGAAAATGTGTTCAATTAATTATATTTCTATGAGAAAACAGAGAGGGACAAACAGTGTTTGCAACTGAGGAGTCATAAAACCATTAGTATAATTTGAAAGTAAAAAAAATAAGTGTTTGTGTGTATGGATCAGAAGATATAGATTCTCAAGGAGCGTATCATACCTCATTTTTTTTTATTGTAGTAAAATTGTAGCTTTACAATTGTAAAGCTTTTGTAGCTTTACAACATTGCGTTAATTTCTGCCATACAATGAAGAGAATACCTATGTCCCCTCCCTCTTGGACCTCCCTCCTCCCCCCCGCCCCCCATCTAGGTCATGACAGAGCACCGAGATGAGCTCCCTGTGCTATACAGCAGGTTCCCACTAGATATCTATTTTACACCTGGTAGTATATTTATGTCAAACCTCATCTCCTGATTTGTCCCACCCTCCCCTTCCCCGCCCCGTGTCCACACATCTGTTCTCTATGTCTGCATCTCTATTCCTGCCCTACAAATAGGTTCATCTGTACCATTTTTCTAGATTCCACATATATACGTTAATATATGGTATTTGTTTTTCTCTTTCTGGCTTACTTCACTCTGTATGACAGACTCTAGGTCCATCCTCATCTCTACAAATGACCCAATCTTGTTCCTTTTTATGGCTGAGTAATACTCCATTGTGTATATGTACCACATCTTCTTTATCCATTCATCTGTCGTTGGACATTTAGGTTGTTTCCATGTCCTGGCTATTGTAAATAGTGCTGCAGTGAACATTGGGGTACATGTGTCCTTTTGTTTTCTCAGGCTATATGCCCAGTGCCAGACACCTAGAAAGCATTCAATACCTGTTGGTTGAACAAATGAATGAATGTTTGCCCCAGAGATTCATTTGAATGGCATTAATGACTGGGGGTGTGAAGGATGCCAGACACAGCAAGGTAGTTATAATCAGTGCAGATATGTTGGCAGTATTTTAGATTCTTATCTTTTTATTGTTCTAAGTAATGAAATATTGCTATCCATATTACTCATGTGAGTTTAAATGCCATAGAAATTGATGATTTCCAGATATATCTAAGCAAATAGTGAAGAGTAATTCCTAATGCATCAAAAAGCAACCTATGTAATACAGTGAAAAGTCCTCATTTCTTTTCAAGGAGCCAAGTGAAAAAGAAGAAACAAAAACTAACTGCGTGTGTATCTTTGGTGTGTTTGTGCATGGGTGCACTCTCTTTCAAACGTTCTGTTGAGTGTTTTACAGATATTAACTCATTTAATCCTCTCCACAACACTAGGAGGCAGTTCCTATTCTTAGTTCCACATTATGGTTTTTAACAGAAGCTAAGACTTAGATCATTTAAGTAACTTATACAAAATCATATAACTGGTTAGTGGTAGAGCTGTGTTTTTAAACCAGTCTGATTCTAGGACCCATGCTTTTAGCTACTATACTATTACTACACTCGCTTTGTATTAGGAAAATAACACTTTCATGGGCTCTTGGCAAAACAATTACAATTTTCATACTGTATAGGGAGGTTGGAATAAAAAAAGCAAAGAGATAACAAAAATTGTAAAAGTGAATTTCACTGTAGTTTGTTGAACCCAGAAATAGTCTCCTACAAGCATGACTGCTGGAATTTACCTTCTAGAAATAAATAATAATCTTTCTTTTTTTTCACTTTGAATCCTTAACTCTATTTCAGTGTGTTCTCTGGATCTTCTAGTATCTCTGTGCTTTAATTAGTAGCTGTTTCCAAGTATGATAAGTGATTCATGCTAGTCTTAATATTGTATGTAATTGGATCTCTAAGGCAAATTTATCTGTCAGAGTAAAATTGATCTACAAGTAGTTCCCTCTAGCTAATACCTAAATTAGTTTCACCTGGACTTTACCCTCTGCTTCCTTCTGAATTATACCCAGGGAAGGAAATCTAACAGCTGGTATAGGAAACAGCAATGTTATTTGAAAGATTCTGAGTCCAAGCTGATTATGAAAGGAACAAGAAAACTAAACATGTTTATAGGTCAGCTTTGGGAAAATCAAGCTTACAACCCAGCAGATTTAAGAATAGTTAAAACCCACTATTCAGATTGGATACTTCAATACAGTATTGATCAAGACTCTTAAATCAGTGAGCGTGAGAAACTGTGACGAGTAGGGGGTTTTGGATTCCACTGTAAGTTTTTTACAGTGTAAAGCAGACTGTATATATGTCTGTTTTCCTCATTTTTTCCTCTTAATTTTAAAGGGAGGGAGTGTCCAAATCTACTTACTTTCCATGGACCAAGTATGCAATGGTTTCTCATTAAATGGATAATGAGTTAGCCTTACTCAGAGGTAGAGTAAATAATGGTTTATTTTGTGTGTTTTGAGAACACATTCCTATTCCCAAGTTATGCTCTCAGGAGCGTCCCACTTCAGTAGGGCAATGCCTCACAATGCTATGCAAAATTTGTCACCTCTGCTCTGTGTTTCATCCCCTCCCATCACCTTCAGGCCCTCACCATGATAATCATCTTTCTTTCTGAATTATAACACTTATCAATCGTACTTATTATATCTTGTCCTGTTAAGCCATGAATTCTCTTAAATTCTCTCTTTTTATATCTAATCTCAAATGGCTTCCCAAAGAGTTGAGAATTCTACCATCATCTATTATTGGAAAGAATGCTGGTAAAGAAATTGGAAGACCCAGTTCTAATGTCAGTTAGACATTGGGTATTACCATTGGTCTCTGATCAACATTTTCTTCCTCTGTTAAATGCAAGTAATCAGCCTCACTAGTTTTGTCCAAGAACACCAGTTCTATGGGTAGCTCTACAAATAAAATGATCTGCTCTTAAATTTGGGAAATACTCATATAACGCTTTTAGACATCTATGGTTGTATGGGAAAGGCTCTCAGAAATCCTGGAGTCAGAAATAATACAAACTTAGATTAGCTTCTCTGTACATTATTTCCTCACATTTTTAGACCGTGGAAGCCTCTTTTAAGAAAATGTGTTAGCATCTTGTAATACTAGATTCCAAGGGAGAAAGTTGGGGATCATCAATCTGCAAAATCCCTTCCAATCCAAAACCTTCGGGGTTATTATTACTGTGCAACATCCATGAGTATATCCCTGTTAAAATCAAAATATACCAGCAGAGGTAACATATGAATCTGGATACCAACTATTAGCCTTCCATTTATTTTCCCCTTACAAAAAGCAGTTATTCAGTATGTACTATACTAGAACTTATAGAGATTAAATTAGTAATACAGTTGATCCTTCAATGACAGGGGTTTGCACTGCAGGGGTCTGCTTATATGCAGAGTTTTAAAAAATAGTAAATTGTACAATACTACAGATTGAGGTTGGTTGAATCCATGGATGCGGGACCATGGATGTGGAGGAACCAAAGAAATGGAGGGCTGACTGTAAGTTACATGCGAGTTTTCAACTGAGCAGAGGGTTGGCGCCCCCAACCCCCGCATTGTTTGAGAGTAAACTCTCTTAAAGCAGTTTATGGTATAAAGCAGGAGGCCAGAGTGTAAAATATAAGAACAATACAGTTTCTGATGGAATTATATGCAGAGTACACTGGAGACACAGGGATGTTTGACCAAGTCTGGGAAAGGATGCTGTGCCTGGCATCAGTATAAGAAGGTGCCCCTCACGATGAGTTTTGAGAGAGAGCCAGGATTTGTCATGGAAGAACATTTTCTGTAGAGAGAGCAGAATGAGCAAAGGCTTTTGTTCAGAGGTCACTGGAAACTTCTGCCAGAGCAGTTTCAATGGAGTTAAGGGAATGGAGGCCTGATTAGATTGGAATCACACATGAGTGGGGAGATGAGAAAGTAGAGACACACTTCAGAAAGACTGTCAGTGAAAGGAGTACAAGGAACGGATTGGCAACTGGAAGGGGAAATCCTTCTGCAAGTGGGCTTATCAGAATGTGAACTTCCCCAACAGTGAAATGGAGCAAGAAGCAGTGGTAATGCATCAGAAAACTGTGGATGGGAGAAGAGAAAGTTTCAGAGCATTGCTGAAAAGGAGTATGTGGGCTTGAGGTGTTCATATCCCTTTAAGTTAGGCAGCTTAAAAGAGAGTTGAAAAAGTGCTGAAGACACAGACACATTTCCCCCTACAACTTGGCTGTGATAAAAAACAAAACCTGTGTAACAAATTCTGATTTCTTACTTTAAATATCCAGAAGGCTTGTTTTATATGATTTAGTATAAATGACATTTCATTGAGCTAGTTCATAAAAACAGAAAATTACCTTTCCTTTTTGTCTATGTTTATATATACCTTGAGGGTATCCGAAGTGTTTCATAGCAGGCTGTATACTGTGTTGCTCTGAGCTATATAAATCTAAAGGTGAAGCAAAGTATAGCCAGCACAGAGGTCTGCCTTGATTTTAAGAACTATTTTCTAGGGAAAGAAAATGTAATACGTTTTTTTTTTTTTTTGCATTACGCGGGCCTCTCACTGTCGTGGCCTCTCCCGTTGCGGAGCACAGGCTCTGGACGCGCCGGCTCAGCGGCCATGGCTTACGGGCCCAGCCACTCCGTGGCATGTGGGATCTTCCTGGACCAGGGCAGGAACCCACGTCCCCACGTCCCCTGCATCAGCAGGCGGACTCTCAACCACTGCGCCACCAGGGAAGCCCAGAAAATGTAATTCTTAATATGCATTTACGGAGAGGTAGCATTCCCAGCAAAGAGACCTATATTATTGTAAATATCAAGTGATCCCAGTCCTGTGCGTTCTCTTTACAATTTATCTGCCTCAAGTTGATAAAAATAATGTGTTCACTTCTATAGCATTTCAAATCCAAGGATTTCCAAGTGCTTTTTAAATGTGAATCAAATCTTAAGACATCCCTGTGAGGCAGGTGAAAATTGTTACTAATACTTTATAAAGACAGTAATAGATGAAGAGTTCACCAAGTTCACAGAGTCATTCGTTTGTTGGTGCCTGAGATTCTGGGGTGAAATCATGCATGTGTGCAAACACATGCGCACGCACACACACACACACAAACACACACACACGCAGTGGGCCCTGACTTCTATGAAGCCAACAAATCAAAAGAGGCATGTGTATAAATAAATCATTGTGATAAAATTAGAAGATATGTACAGGATGTGGAGCTGGTTCAAGGGAAGTAGTGATCACCTCTGCTTGGGGAAACCAGGAAAATTTTCAAAGTGCGCAAGACAATTGGTCATAACTGTGAAGGATATTAAATATTTACAAGGCATAGAAGTGAATGAGGCAGAGGGTACATAGTGTATAAAGCCCTGAAGTTATGAGACTGCGTGATATATATATATATATATATATATATATATATATATACACACACACACACAAAACTGGAAGGAGTCCCGTATGACTAAAACAGGGGCCACCAATTCAAATGCCCACCAGGCGGCACATAGTTGTGAATGAAGTAAATGGTTTACGTGGAGATGCTGGTGACTTGTAAATTATGTGTTTGCCATTGTGGGCAGCGGCTTGTTGCTCATTTCCAGCTGGGCAGTTGTCATGCCATGCAGTCTGCCATATATCCTGCCTTTTCAAGATAAGCCAGAGATCAGGATTTTGAAATGGTCCCTATCTATTTTTGAATGTTAGTGACTAATTTTATTTTTTAAAATTGTGTACACCAGAAATATCTCCACCACATCTATAGATAAATTTAGCCTATCAGCAGCTATGTTGCCACTTCTACAAATGTCCAAAGAAATGGATCTCAGTTTTCACCCTCCTCTTTTGGTTACAAGGAACAGAAACAAAATCTAAGTTAGTCTTGGAGCTAAATCTGGAAATTTACAGAACCTATGGGAAGCCTGGAGAATAAGGCATGGAAAGTCATCATAAACCAAGGGAGATTAGACAGAATGGAGCACAGCTGAGGTCACACCACAGAGTGAGTCCTCCTGCTGGACTGTTGATGGTGCTGCAGCCGTCTCCTAATAGCTGATGCCAGAATCTTGACCACCCTCTGTGATGCATCCTGCCCTCAGTAGTTTTTTGTTTTGTTTTTTTTTGCATCTTTATTGGAGTATAACTGCTTTACAATGGTGTGTTAGTTTCTGCTTTATAACAAAGTGAATCAGCTATACATATACATATGTTCCCATATCTCTTCCCTCTTGTGTCTCCCTCCCTCCCACCCTCCCTATCCCACCCCTCCAGGCGGTCACAAAGCACTGAGCTGATATCCCTGTGCTATGCGGCTGCTTCCCACTAGCTATCTGTTTTACATTTGGTAGTGTATATATGTCCATGCCACTCTCTCGCTTTGTCACAGCTTACCCTTCCCCCTCCCCATATCCTCAAGTCCATTCTCTAGTAGGTCTGTGTCTTTATTCCCGTTTTACCCCACGTTCTTCATGACATTTTTTTTCTTAAATTCCATATATATGTGTTAGCATACAGTATTTGTCTTTCTCTTTCTGACTTACTTCACTCTGTATGACAGACTCTAGGTCCATCCACCTCATTACAAATAGCTCAGTTTCGTTTCTTTTTATGGCTGAGTAATATTCCATTATATATATGTGCCACATCTTCTTTACCCATTCGTCTGATGATGGACACTTAGGTTGTTTCCATGTCCTGGCTATTGTAAATAGAGCCGCAATGAACATTTTCGTACATGACCCTTTGAATTATGGTTTTCTCAGGGTATATGCCCAGTAGTGGGATTGCTGGATCGTATGGTAGTTCTATTTGTAGTTTTTTAAGGAACCTCCATACTGTTCTCCATAGTGGCTGTACCAATTTACATTCCCACCAGCAGTGTAAGAGTGTTCCCTTTTCTCCACATCCTCTCCAGCATTTATTGTTTCTATATTTTTTGACAATGGCCATTCTGACTGGTATGAGATGATATCTCATTGTAGTTTTGATTTGCATTTCTCTAATGATTAATGATGTTGAGCATTCTTTCATGTGTTTGTTGGCAGTCTGTATTTCTTCTTTAGAGAAATGTCTTTTTAGGTCTTCTGCCCATTTTTGGATTGGGTTGTTTGTTTTTTTGTTATTGAGCTGCATGAGCTGCTTATAAATTTTGGAGATTAATCCTTTGTCAGTTGCTTCATTTGCAAATATTTTCTCCCATTCTGAGGGTTGTCTTTTTGTCTTGTTTATGGTTTCCTTTGCTGTGCAAAAGCTTTGAAGTTTCATTAGGTCCCATTCAGAATGGAGGAAGCAGTTGGCACAGCCAAGGTAAAATGCTCACACCCAACTTGCTGAGGAAGCAAGGAGGGTGGTATGACCCATGCAATTCCAGAGTGGGAGATAGAGTCTTGCCTCTCACCAAGACTCACACGTTGAGGATTAGTGTTCAGTGATTTATAGCTCAAAAGTGTCAAGTGTTTACCCAACGTATATTGAGTTGGTGGAATAGTCATCACTGTCATCTTGGCTCAGAAAGATTACTTCCTGTATGCTCATGGGTGAGTTACTTAATCTCTCTCATCTTATTTTCCATAGCTGTGAAACTAGGGGCTTGGACCAGAAAAGCTCTAATGTTTCCTTCAAGTCTGTAATTCAATGGTTTTCATTGTCATTACCACCAACATACAAAAAAGTCTAGAAAATGGACATGACTTCTATAAGATTTCCACAGTGCACAATCATTTAGAGTGTTGAATAGTTAGAATGACTCAGCACATTGGTAGTCTGGACACTAATGCTTTATACTGGCTGCTAATGCCTTTGTATTACAGAGCATTTCAAGAGACAAACTATTCCAGCTTTCTTTTTCTTAATTCCACTGTAATCAGCAAATACACCTTAAAGTGTGAAAGAACAGGTGAGATTGTATTCTTTAAAGGCAGAAGTTGTTGTACTGGGTAAAAAGGAAGACCCAACTCTATACTCTTTATGAAAAAATGCACATTAAATATAAATATACAGAGAAGCTCTAAGTAGAGTGATGGGAAAATATATGATGCAACCCCTAAATATTAGAATGCCAGAGGCTGGAGTGGCCATTAACATGGCATATAGAGTAGACGTCTGGAAAGGAGTATTACCAGGAATAAAGAGAGTAACTTCATAATGATAAAGGGATCAGCCATCAAGACATAGTATTCCTAAATGTTTATGTACCTTATGAATGAGCCTAAAAGAACATGAAGCAAACTGATAGAACTTAAAGCAGAAGTAGACAAATTCACAGTTATAGTTAGAAATAGCAATGCTCAGTATTTTATATATATATATATAAATATATATATATATTTCTCAGTATTATATATAACAGGCTAACAGATAATCGAAAAGTATATAGAGATTCAAACAGATAACCTGACCTAGTTGACATATTGTACATGGAGCACTCCATCCAAAGCCAGAAGAATACATCTTCTTGTCAAGTGTATATGAAACATTCACCAAGATAGACCATATGGTGGTTCATGAACAAGTATCAATAAAAGTAAAATGATTGAAATAATACAAATATGTTCTCTTATCACAACAGATTAAATCAATAATAGATAGATATCTGGAAAAATTCAAAATTATTTCACATTAAATAACACCCTTTAATCCATTGTTCAAAGAGAAATTACAAGAGAAGTGTAATCCAAAGTTGCGGGGCTTCCCTGGTGGCACAGTGGTTGAGAATCCGCCTGCCAGTGCAGGGAACATGGGTTTGATCCCTGGTCCGGGAAGATCCCACATGCCGCGGAGCAGCTAAGCCCGTGTGCCACAACTACTGAGCCCGTCCTCTAGAGCCCGTGAGCCACAACTACTGAGCCCACATGCTGCAACTGCTGAAGCCCATGCGCCTAGAGCCCGTGCTCTGCAGCAGGAGAAGCCACTGCAATGAGAAGCCCACGCACTGCAATGAAGAGTAGCCCCCGCTTGCCGCAATTAGAGAAAGCCCGCGTGCAACAATGAAGACCCAACACAGCCAAAATAAATAAATAAAATAAATAAATAAATTAAAAACCAACAACAACAAAAACACAGTTGCTTCCTTGGAAAGATCATTAAAACTGATAAAACTCTAGCTAGACTGATCAAGAAAAAAAGAAAATATAGAAGACACACTTTACCCATATTGGGAGTTTAAAAAGCAGGCACTGCATTTCCGAGAGATGTTAACATAATAATAAGAGAATATTTAAAATATATTTTTGCCAATTTTCTGACAACTTTGAAGAAATAGACAAATTTCTTGAAGCTCAAAAATTATCAAAACTGATACATGAAGAAAGAGAAAAATGTAAATATCTATCTGTTTAATTACAGTAATTGAAGTCATATTTTAAAACCTTCCCACAAAGAAACTCCAGAACCATCTGGCTTCATTGGTGAATTCTGTTAACAATTTAAGAAAGAAATAATATCAATCCGAAACAGATACTTTTGGATGATAGGTGAAGAGGGGATGATTCCAAACTCATTATAAACCCAGCATTACCCTGAGACCAAAGTTATAAAAAAGTCATTTCAAGGAAATACTATGAATTAATAATTTTTTTCAACATAGAAGTATAAATCTTAACAGGATATTAGCCAATTGAATCCAGCACTACATAAAACAGATAATACATCCTGAACAGGTGGAGTTTATCTCAAGAATGCAAGACTGATTAACATTTTAAAATTGTTAAGGGAGCTTCAAGATGGCAGAAGAGTAAGACGTGCAGATCACCTTCCTCCCTACAAATACATCAGAAATACATCTACATGTGGAACAACTCCTACGGAACACTTACTGAACGCTGGCAGAAGACCTCAGACCTCCCAAAAGGCAAGAAACTCCCCACGTACCTGGCCTTGTGGAGGACAGGCTCTTGGTGCTCCAGCCAGGTATCAGGGATGTGCCACTGAGGTGGGAGAGCCAAGTTCAGCACACTTGTCCACAAGACACCTCCCAGCTCCATGTAATATCAAACGGCGAGAATCTCCCAGAGACCTTCATCTCAATGCCAAGACCCAGTTCCACTCAACGACCAGCAAGCTACAGTGCAGGACACCCTATGCCAAACTACTAGCAAGACAGGAACACAACCCCACCCATTAGCAGAGAGGCTGCCTAAAATCATAATAAGGCCACAGACACCCCAAAACATACCACCAGACATGGACCTGCCCACCAGAAAGACAAGATCCAGCCTCATCCACCAGAATACAGGCACTAGTCCCCTCCACCAGGAAGACTAAACAGCTCACTGAACCAACCTTACCCACTGGGGACAGACACCAAAAACAATGGAAACTATGAACCTGCAGCTTGCGAAAAGGAGACCCCAAACACAGTAAGTTAAGCAAAATGAAAAGACAGAGAAACACACAGCAGATGAAGGAGCAAGGCAAAAACCCACCAGACCTAACAAATGAAGGGGAAATAGGCAGTCTACCTGAAAAGAATTCAGAATAATGATAGTAAAGATGATCCAAAATCTTGGAAATAGAATGGAGAAAATACAAGAAAGGTTTAACAAGGACCTAGAAGAACTAAAGAGCAAACAAACAATGATGAACAACACAATAAATGAAATTAAAAGCTCTCTAGAAGGAAGCAATAGCAGAATAACTGAGGAAGAAGACCGAGTAAGTGAACTGGAAGATAAAATAGTGGAAATAACTACAATAGAGCAGAATAAAGAAAAAAGAATGAAAAGAATTGGGGACAGTCTCAGAGACCTCTGGGACAGCATTAAACACACCAGCATTCAAATTATATGGGTCCCAGAAGAAGAAGAAGAGAAAAAGAAAGGGACTGAGAAAATATTTGAAGAGATTATGGTTGAAAAGTTCCCTAATATGGGAAAGGAAATAGTTAATCAAGTCCAGGAAGCACAGAGTCACATACAGGATAAATCCAAGGAGAAAAAAGCCAAGACACATATTAATCAGACTTTCAAAAATTAAATACAAAGAACAAATATTAAAAGCAGCAAGGGGAAAAAAACAAATGAAACATAAGGGAATCCCCATAAGGTTAACAGCTGATCTTTCAGCAGAAACTCTGCAAGCCAGAAGGGAGTGGCAGGACATATTTAAAGTGATGAAGGAGAAAAACCTACAACCAAGATTACTCTACCCAGCAAGGATCTCATTCAGATTTGACAGGTATTTTGGTTACACAGGTAAATGTATTCAAAACTCAGTGGATGTACACTTAAGATTTGTGCTTTTCTTTTAGTGTACATATTATAGCAAAATTAAAAACACAAAATATATCAAAATTAGTTAAAGATATTCATGTTGAAGTATTAAGGGAAAAGTAATACGAAATTGGCAATTTATTTCGAAATGCATAAAGTAGATGGATTGGATGGATAGAAGAATGAATATGCATAGATATGTGATAAATCAAGTATATTAAGATGTTAGAGGCAAAATTGCTAATGATATATAGGAGTTCACTGTAAAATGCATTTTTGAATATTTCCTTAATAAAGTGTTAAAATTGATGGTGAGATAGGGAGGGTGGGAGGGAGGGAGATGCAAGAGGGAAGAGATATGGGGACATATGTATATGTATAACTGATTCACGTTGTTATAAAGCAGAAACTAACACACCATTGTAAAGCAATTATACTCCAATAAAGATGTTAAAAAAATAAAATTAATGGTATTTAAATATTAGCAATAAAGAAAAATGAAATTTGAAGATTTTCTACTGTTACAACAGCATTAAAATACAATATTTAGAAATAAATTTAAAATATTTATATGCAAGACCACATACTGAAAAGTGTAAAACATTGCTGAATGACAGTTAGACCTAAACACATGGAGAAATATACTGTAGTCATCAGGGAAATGCAGATATAAACTATAATATGTTACCACTACACATCTACCAGAAAGGCTAAAATTACAAAGACAGGCAGTATCAAGTGTTGGTGAGAATAGAGAGCAAATAGAACTTTATACATTGTTTGTGGGAATGTAAGACTTTACAATTGCTTTGAAACAACTTGGCAGTTCCTTTTGAATTTAAGCATGCACTTACCATGTGATCCAGAAATTCTCCTCCTAGGTATCAACTGAAGAGAAATGAAAATGTGTGTATCTACACTAAGACTTTTACATGAATTCTCAGAGCAGCTTTATTTATAATAGCCCATAACTGGATACCCACCAACCGGTGAGTGGGTAAGCAAATCACATGTTGTTAATAAACCAAAAACAGGTAATATCTTAAAATTTGAGTTTAATAAACAACACAGACTACTGACACACCCAATAACATGGATAATTCTAAAAACAGCAACAACAATAATAGCAATAACTGCAGAGTGAAGGACTCCAGCCATAGGTTCCATTCCTAGGAAATTGTAGAACTAATTTACCGTGACCAATAGCACATCATGGTTGCTTAGAGTCAGAGTCTGGGAACTGACTTGAAAGGAGCACAAAGGAAGTTTTGGGGGTGATGGAAATGTTTTATATTTTGATCACTGTTGTGGTTACTTAGGCATATACATTTGTTGAAACTCATAGATATATAGACTTCAAATGGGAGGATTTTATTGTATATACATTTTCTTCCAATAAATGTGAATTAACGATTTGCAGTTTATTATTGAGTCAGTGTGTGGCCTGTGGCTTAAGAGAGATTGGTACTGAGATGCCTAACAGATGTGACTGTTGACGTTTTGCCTTAAAACGTAATGGGATAGAACTAGTTGGTGATTTTCTCTTTTCTCTTACTTAATATTACTATGCTGTCTTTCAGAAATAATTGGGTAATATTATCCAATTAGGCTAAAGATAAAAGTATTCCTACAAGTATTGATTCCAGTTGTGCCTGTAATCTTGGAAAATTTTTTGAAATGTTTATAAATCTTTTCACAGTTACTACATTTTTAGAATATACTGTTAATGGAAAGACACATTCAATGATAGCTCTGTCAAAAAACTATAGGTAAACCCAATTTTTGTATCTGGGTCCTACCACTTATTGTTAGTCATGTCATGTATTTTGAAGCTGGGGCAGAACCATGCTTCTTGATTTTGGAACAAGATCTATTCTTTAAAAAAAATGAAATTTAAAGATTGTACTTGGGAATGGTTTTCTGTGTTCCAAAAAGAATATGTTCTTTTTTAAAAACAAATATTAATAGTTAACAGTAAAAGCAACATATTGCACCATCTCTTTTTCAGGAGTGACTGTGTTTATCCATAGACAGAGTCTGACTTCCATTCATTAGTCCTCCAGGGAGAACAATGGCAATGAAGACAACAAAGAGGTGGGAAGTCACTTCAGGTTTCTTACATTTTGGACCTGTTATCTCCTATTTACCATTTAACCCATTCCAAACAGGTATCTGTTCCCCTTACTCCATGTAAACTTGTCGTGGCCACAAACGGTCTCCGTGTTTTGAATCCAGTGGGCATTGCTTAAGCTCCATCTTCCGTGAAATCACAGCGTCATTCTGCGTGGCTGCCTCTTTGCTCCTTTTTGAAACATTCTTGATTCTCACGGCCCCACACTCTCCTGGTCTTTTTCTCATCTCTGTAGCTTTTCTTTTTCAGGCTCCTTTGCTGGCTTTTCTTCCCTAACCCAACTTCTAGATGTAAGAGTGCCCAGTATTATTGTCTTTTGATATTTCTTCTCTTAGCTGTAGCTTCTCCTTAGAAGAGGAAATAATTTATTACCAGACTGATAAAAGAATATAACTTATTACCAGTACCTTTATATCTCTATTCCAAAAGAGCTTGAGTTCATATACCTAACCGTCTATTTTATAAATCCACATGGATGCTTAATGGGCATTTCCTGTTAACATGTGTAAAATGTCATTTTTTTCTTCCAGTCACCCTTCCATGCATGACCTAATCTCTTCCTAAGCTTCCCTATGTCAGGAAATTATACCATCATCATTTGATTAAACCTGTATTCCGTGTGTTATTTTTAACTGCTTTTTTTCTTGTGCCTTAGATCCAAAATGACACCAAGTCTTGTATGCTGTATCTTGAAAATATTCTTGAATTGTTCACTTCTTTTCCTTTTTAACTGCCACTCTACTTCCCCAGTCATTATCATCTCTAGCCTACATTACTACAGCAATAGCCTTCTCGTTGGCTGTAGCTTGCATTCTTGGATTCTATATTCCTTTCCTCACCCAAAAAATGGACTGATCTTTCTTTTAGAAAGTGGATAAATGATCGTTACTCCCCTACTTAAAATATTTCAATGGCTTCCCATCACCTTTTTGGGTGCCTCCATGGCCCTCCTTGAGCTGGCCATTGCCTATCTTCCCAGTCCTTTCCCGCCTACTCATTATGCTCTAGCCACACGGGGCCTCTGTTTAGGTATTGAATTTGCTAAGCCTTTTGCCACCTTTGGGTCTTTGTATATCCATTCCTTCTGCCACCACCCTTCCTCAGTCTCACTGAATGGCTCGCTTCCTCTCATACTTCAGGTCTCAACTCAAACGTATCCTACGAGAGGTCTACCTAGGGCATCCTTTTGAATGTAACTACCCCCAACATACAAAAGTTACTCTCTATCATATCACCTGTTTATTTCTTTTATAGTATTTATTACATTCCAAAATTATTGTATTTGTGTATTTGTTTTATAGTTTATGTCTTCTGTCACTTGAATGCAAGTTCTTGTAGGGCAGGATCCTTGTCAGCCTTGCTCACTGCTGTAACTTGAGAGGCCAGAATAATGCTTTGCATGGAAGTTTTTCCATAATTATTTGTTGAATGAATAAATAAACTTGGCAACCAACACTTTGATTAAATGTAAGAAGGAAATCAGTTACTTTTTAAATTATTACGTTTTCTAATTATAGAAGTGGTATCTGCTCACTGCAAAACATTTGAAAAATATAAATCATAGAAAGGCAATAACATCACTATCTAGAGATAAAATCTGTACAATTTTAGCGCCTGTCCTTCTGGTTTCTATCCCTATCTTTCCTCCCCTCTTTTCCTCATCCCCACCCCATAAGACTTATTGTGAATTACCACTGTTAGTACTTACCTATTTTGCATCATGGAATTTTGTCCTTATTTATATTGAGCATGATTCTTAATGGCCATACAGTACCTGATTTCTTATTTTAAACCTTAAACTCTTTGTAAATTGTGATAATAATTTACAAAGAGTTTGTTTCCTTATCTGTAAATCGTGATAATAAGACCTACCTTCTTCTAGGACATTCATGAGGATTAAAAGAGTTGAATGGTTGCTAATTGTTTAAACCCGCTCCTGAGATACAGCTAGCACTTAATAAAAATGAGATGATGATAATCATTTCTAATATCATTGATTTCTTTTTACTTCGATCTATAAAACTTCAGGAGAGACATGGGTCCTGAATAAGTCAATGAGTGTAGGAAATATCACATGTGAAGATAACATATAAAACATGAAGGACTTGTGCTTCTAGGTTTCTTGTTATTTGAGGTGCTGTGTTGATTGACCTTGAGGTAAATTGGATGTAGGGTCTAATTATTAATAAATAGCCCTTGCTTTTGGAGTAAAAATACAATTCCAAAGAGAGGAGTGTGTCTCCAGGAGTCTTAATTCCCCAGTTCAGTATATAATTAATTTAGGTTTCATAGACGGAAAGAGATGATGACACATTTAATAAAAGACATTCATTGCCATTGCACTCATTGCTCTTATTGACTGTTCCCTTTAATATTTAGCTTCTTCTAAAATATTAATAATCTATGAACTACTTAACATAAATATTTGAAGGAAAGATACTGATATATGAAAAGAGTGGTGACATTCTTTAGCTCTGCTACTTTCTATGGATGACTTGTTATTTCTCACGTGCTCTTTTGGTTAGGACTTATTTTCCTCACTAGTTACCACATTGTCTTACTAGGACTGCTTCTCCTTTCCATGTCCTGGAAGACTCTGGTATCTTCTAAGTACATTTTATGTGGGTACCAAACTCAGATTCATGTTCTGATTATGGCCAGGGAGACTTTTCATTAATGACATTGAGTTTATTGTTAATTACACGTATTTGGGGTGAGGAGTGTCATCTAGCTGATTGCTTACTGCTTTCTCTGTGGGAAGGTGAACACAAGTTCTGTTTCATGTTCTTTGCAGCAGTAACCAGGAAAATGTATTAGTGAAAAGAATAACAATCGAATTTAGCTCTATCTGGGAAATTGTATATGGTCCATTTTTCAAACACAGGAGAAAAACAGAATCTCCAGATATGGGTACCTGCAAAGGTACATTTATTTAGACTTATGTGTTTTTTTTTGTTTTTTGTTTTTTTTGCTAGACTTATGTTTTTAGAAGTGGTTTTAAGAGGAATGTTATTCTCTGCAGTGATTAAACCTATCAAAATCCATCGAAAAAAGATGATTTTAATGCCATTTTATCTTTCTGGTGAGAGTTTTCACAGCCTCTCCTGAAAATCTATTAACACAGTAAATATCCTGAATTCTCCCTCCCTGAAATTTAAGTCTACTGTGCTTTTTACTTCAAGACCTTTTAGGGAAGGAATTAAGTTGACTGACTACATGCCTTGTGATGTCTCACCACAATCTATAGTAGCCTCCACTGATTGAATGCCTACTGCTATATAGGAGCAGCATTTTCGGCAATTCCTATGTTATTTATTTTAATGTAATGTAATGTAATTTAATGTGATTAATACATTTAATTTACACAACAATTTTGAAAGATAGGCATTATCTTCTCTGTTTTCCAGAAGGGGAGATTGAGGCTTTTTAATGAATGATCTAAGGCCTTTTCACTAATAAGGGTAAAACTGGTATCCAAATTGTTTTACATGATATCAAAATCAGTACTTTTTCCAGGATTCCATGCTGAATATATACTTATTTAAATACACCTCCAAAAGAGTGTGTGTGTGTGTGTGTGTGTGTGTATAAAATCTCGAAACACAAGTAACTATTAGCCACTAGAAAATCAGTTTCAGTTGAGCACAGTACTTGATGGTTTTGTAGCAGCGCTTGATAATAACTGAGAGTGGATAACATCTTAATAATTGTGAGATTAGTAGAAGATTCTAGAGCTGCTTTTTTATCCAAATTTTTAACCACTAGCCACATATGGCTATTTAAATTTTTATTTAAATTAATTAAAATAGAATAAAGCCAATTAAAATGAAAATTTTACTTCTCTGATCACACTCTTCATATTTAAGTAGTCAGGTGCTCAATAGCCACATGTGGCTAGTGGCTACCATAGTGGATATTTGCATCACCACCGAAAGGTCTGTTGGGCAGTGCTGTTCTAGAGGATTCATGGCTTATGTGTTTTCATCAATAATTTGAAAGGCAAGTGAAAATTAGTGCTGATGTTGGGGATGCTATCAAGCTAGCCTACAGAGAAGGAGGTCAGCAGGGGCATTGCTAGTGACAAAGGGCGAGGAGCCTAAGAAAGCTGGAAGTGAGTGGAGCTCGCCAGGCTAACTTAGATACAGAGAACGTTCCAGAGCCCAGAAAGACCAGAAATGAAAAAGCAGTTGTGGAAGAAGGCAAGATATTGTCCGGCTTCAAATTGAGTTAGTGATAGCTTTTCACGGTACCTTCCACAATCTTTATAATGGGTTAAGTAATTTCATGTGAGCTTGAGAATATTTATTGATTATAGAGAGAAATAATGCTATAGTTAGAATTTAGAAGTAAAAGTATGAGCAACATGGGCGTTTAATAACAATCCTAAATTAATTAAGCAAGGACGAGGTTCTAAGATTCTATTAGAAGGAACTAAAATTGCTTTTAAGACACTCTTTCTCACATCACTGATGGATGTGGGATTCAGGGCAGAATGCTCATTCGTCATGGGAGGACCAGTTAACTGCCCAGATCAGAGCTACACACTGATCTCTACACACTGGGTCTCTTCATTGGAAGCACCTGCAGCTGCGTTGAGCTGAGACCCAGTGAGGTCTGAATGGGGGCTGTCTGAGCAGTGGTAGTCAGGGAGACAATGAGGAAGAGCGTGATCCTGGAGAAGTGCCCTGAGCCTAGCAGCAGGCATCACTTGTCTCTCAGCAAATGGGCTACTTTGTGGCTTTCCTGGAGCAAAAGTGGTAGAAAGGAAACAATTGCTAACTCTCAGACTTATTTAGAAAGAGGTTCCACTTTACGGGAACCATTGTTAATGGGTTGGTACAGAGAGAGGTACCTGGAATTGTGAGTTTTGTCCCTCTAAATCAATATGGCCTATTTCCAGCTCCAGCAAGGGTATCTTCCTGTTTTTTGGGTCAGAATAGGAGCTGGAAGGCTCTATGTCCAGACAATTCTGACCTCCATTAATCTCAGTCATGGACTGAGATGGGAAGAAAGCTTTACTGTAACTTGATGTTGGCTGATCAGTACGTCTCAGACTTTTCCCACCACCTTTTCTGGACCATGTTACTAATAAAACAAACAAACAAAATAAAGCAGGTTTATCTAGTCTCAAGTATCAAGTTGGAATTGGAGGAAATGGATATGCTTCTAGTGGATTCTCGTATGATTCTCATGTACCTTTGAGGGATTGTGATCCCTATTGGAGAAATACTTTTCTAGATTAGTGGTTTTATTTTTTATTCTTAATTAGTCAAAAATATAGACACATGAAATTCTCTTCAATGTGTAGAAACCCAGATTTTTTCCATAACCATGTAGAAACCATGATTTCTTCCATAAACTGAAACACATAATGAGAAGTTTCTTCTAGTTTATTGAGATATTTATTATAGTGCACTGTTTAGAATGAGGACCAAGTGTTATCAAGAAAAGGTCAAATGTTTAGGAAGGATAGAAAGTGTGTGATGTGTTTCAGAAATTTTCATCTAAAACTAATAAAATATATATTTAACTTTTTAATTATAAGTATATTTGAACACATACAAAAGTGGAAAAAATAACTTTATTTACCCAACACCCAGCTTCAACAATTATCAATGTGTCCAATCTTGTTTCATCTATAGCCCTTCCCTCTATATCCCTACCCTTCACTGTATTAGTTTGGTACAAATCCCAGAAATTATATAATTTCACTAGTATGCATCTCTAAAGAATAGGGACAATTTTTCCTTAGCCTTATGACCTTCTAGTTCTAACTACAGGAAGTACAGAATAGTATGCTGAAGGATGGCACAAGGATACAATCAGTAAGATTCAGAATGTTGGAAACTCTACAGGTTGAAAACTTGGTTTCTTTAACAAATAAATTACAATGGGTAAAGTAGGATTAGCAATAAACTGTAAATTAAAAGAGACTAAGATACACGTTGATTCTAACCACCAATTATGAGACAATTGGAGAAATTTAAATAGTAACAGTATTTGATGATATTAAGGAATTACCATTTGCTTTTTTGTTTTTTCCTTTCTGTTTGTTGTTTTAGGTAGCTAAGATAATGGTGTTATGGTTATGGGAAGAAAAAGATTTTTTAATACTCTACCGTAAAAAACCAAGAGTAAATTCTTACCTATTTGGAGAACCTGACATCCCAGAATGACTCATAATGCAAGAGTTCTGAGTAACTCCCTTCTTTCTGTGGTAATTTATATTTTTTGAATAACAAAAAGAGAAAGTCTTTCAAAAATGAAATGAAATAAAATAGCCAAATCCTGAATTCTAAGGTAAACCGACCAACTCCTGATTCCTTCTGTTTTGAGAGGCCAAGAGCTGTTGTTGTCTTTTAAAGAGCTAAATAGCAGAGCAAGGAAACCATTATTGTCTAAGTGCTGCTTTTTTTGTAAAACAAATATATCTAGAAAACAACCCTGAGTTTGGCAGTACTTCTCAGCTTTTGTGATTTTTGCCTTGTTAAAAGTAGAGGGAGTCATTATTTGATGAATCCAGTTCATACACTCTCCTCTGTCCTGCATGGGTGACGTAGGCCATTGGAAAAGGTACAGAGAAGATTCCTTGGACTTTTTTTTCCAGGCTTTTCACACCATGCCATATATTTAAGTAACAGGCTGAAATGGGGAATGATGAGTCTCTCAGGGAAATAATTACAGCGCTCTCATTAGAAGACTCATTAAGAGTGAAGAGCAGGAAGGGGGCTCTGAGAACAGACTCTTATTCTGCTATTTATTAGGACAAAGCACTCTTTTAATGGGGCACCTGAAAAGCTCTATGCTGCAGTTATTATTAGGCATTAGTGCTTTTACTAACTTCTTGAGATCAGCTTTGCCCTTCTCTCTGCCTTGGTCAACAGTTGAAAACAACATCCTTGCGTTCCAGGCTCCTGTGGAGAATTTGTTCTCACTTTTTCTGTCTTTGCTCAGGAGTCCCGTTCTTCCAGTCTGAGAGGGCATTTGACGACTGGACCTCCCTTTGGAGCCTTGTACATTGGAGGACATAATGCACTTCATTGCCTGTCTTCTCTCCTAAATCTCTCTGCTCTTCCTCCATTTCATGTTACAACTCTCTTGCTCTCTTTTTCTCTAGATCCCCTAGGGAAGAAGTTGACAAACTTTTTCTTTATAGCATCAGATAGTACAGTTAGTGAATATTTTAGCCTTTGCAGTTCACAGGGTCTCCTTCGCAGCTCCGCTGCTGGGGTGCAAAAGCAGTCATATACTATACATGAACGAGTGGGTGTGGCTGTGTTCCAATAAAGCTTGATTTATAAAAACAGGTGGTAGGCCAGATTTGATCCACAGGCTGTAGTTTACTGATCCCCGTTCCAGCAGTGTAAAAGGGAAGTTCCCATCGCACTTATGAAAGTAGGCGTGTAGTATTCCCAAACAGTTTCAACTTCATTCATTCAGTGACTCCTCAAATTTCCCCTGCTAAGTTTTTAACACCTACTATGTGCCAGGCCCTGGGCTCGGCACTGGGAATATGGAAGCGTAAAAACTCAAGGAGCTCACAGTCTTGTGAGTAGTTGGGCAGACAAGCAAACAACTACAATACGATATACGTCGTGCTTTAATGGACATATGAGACCATAGGTTAAGGGGATGTAAGATTGCCTGAACTAAAGCATTAAGAAAATTTTACCAGGCAGAGGGTGTTTTGAGAGGAAACAGCCCAGAAAAATGTATAGAGGCCGAAGGAAACATACCTCCTCCTGGGCCTCTGAGCATTTGAGTGTTCCTGCAGCATCAGTGTATGTGCAGGTCTTCCAGAAAGGAGGCGGCAGGGATAAGAGGAAAGACTGGTTAGAGGAATCGGAGGCTAGACAAGGAGCAAAGTCCTGTGCTCTGTGCTACTGATAAGATTTTATTTTGTAGGACATGGGAACCACTGAACAATTTAGAGCACAGGCATGCCAGGGTCAGATTTACCTGCCAGTTCATGGGGAACAGTGTGGGAAGTGCAATTCCATCAGTCCTGGAAGGCTTTGACTTTTCTCTTGAGAAGCTGTGAACAATAAGCAAAAGTTGACAGAACTAGGATCTAGAAAACCAGGAGGGCAATTTAAAATAAGCTGAATATTCTTCCTGTTCACTTTACATTTCAGGTCCCTGAGCTGACTGCATTGGCAGTGGATGTTGAGTGATTTTTTTGGTTTGTTTTTGGTTTTTTTGTTGTTGTTTTTTTGCTACAGAAAGAAATAAAGTTCTCTTAGTTCAGTGACAAGAGGAGGGGTATCACTGGGGCTGTTAGTTCCAAGACCTATAGTGAACAGCTTCTTCTGAGTATGATTTGAGGGATTCTAGGAACCCCTTTGCCCTGAAATACCATACTATCCATCTTCTACAGGAGCTAAAATTATACAACAGATTTTATTCCTTTAGGTTGAGCATTGCCCTCTCTATGCAAGGTGTTTTAAAATGAAAATACTCCCAGGAAGTGTGACACACTATATCAATCATAACCTAGTGTGAATGAAGGCATGACTCTGACAGGGACTCAGGAGAACAGAGACCCCTGGGAAGGAGAGCGGGAGGCTTTTAAAATAAGGGAAGGACTACAGAACCAGGGATATAAAGGGCAGAGAACAAAGACTAACTTTGCCTATTTCCCAGTAACACCAAGGGCAGCGTGGAGTGAAGAAGATAGATGAGGTCAGGGCATCAAATAGCAACTGATTGATAAATATGGGGAGGAGAAGTATGTCTTTTTCAGACTCAATGGAATTTTTACTGCCTAACAATTCCAGAGTCAATTTATAAAGCTGTCTGGGAGCGTTCACTGTGTGAGACGCAGACGCAGAAATGGGAGGGAGACAATTAGGCTAAAGATGCTTCAGACAAGGGATGGGCTACAAGTGACAACAGAATGAACCCCCCACGCCCACCTCTTACTTCTGGCCGCTCTTATTCTCCTCCCAGCAAGCTCTTGCTTGCTGCTTTGTCTTCTGAATGCAAAACTAAAGTGCTTGGGTGAATAAACAAGAGCTCTCTTTATCAAGGAGAGACAGCGCCCAGTCACTTTGGGCTTGGTGCATGTGTCCCTGTGTGATGCCTGTTGATTTGAAGCTGGTGAGAGACGCGAGGGCATGGTGCCTAGTTGATGACAAAGCAGCAACTCCGGGACCACAGACTGAAAGTCCTCAGGGGTTGTCCTCCTACTTGTGGCATCATTGTGTGAACCGAAGAAAGGCAGTTCTGAAGCTGGTAAGGCCCAGAAACCTACCCGCGGGCTTTCTTGATGGATTCGTACATGTATTAAATATTTAACCACATTTGCTGCCGACCTACTCTGTGTGAGGGTCCTGATTAGGTGCCGAGGAGATTTAAAGGGACGTGCGTGAATGATTACAACACAAGATAGGTGCATGGGAGTGACAGAGAAGGTATTATATGAATATAAATGAGGGAAATACGATGGTCTGCATTCCACAACTATAGAAGTGTGGCCATCGTGCAGAGGCCCCTGTTGAGCACAGAGCAGGGGCCTTGGGTGCCAGGAAGTGGGGATAGCAGTGGTCACTGGGCAGAGGCAGGGAGGGAGAAATCAGGTGGGACCCTAGGCACCAGGAGACAGTGGGTGGGTGGCAGAGAGTCTGTTCCCTGGGGGCAGCATGAGGAAGGACTGCCTGTGAGCCAAGGCTCCAAGCTCTGGGTCATGTTCTATTGTCCCACTGGGCTCTGCTTATAAAACATAAAAGCCAGAGGTAACATTATTAAGAATTCCGAGATGATGACCGCAGGGCATTAAATGCCACGCGTGGACCCTTCTGAGTGTGGATCTTATGACTGCCCTGGTAGCCCCCCATGAAACTGGCCTCGGTTGAAGCCTAGTCAATTGTACTGGATCCAGTTTCACAAAGAGATTAATTGAGGAGGGTGTAATTTGCAAGGAACCTAGAAAGAAGAGAGACGAGGAAATAAGCATGGGCAGTGCTTACCCAGCACTGTTTAGGGGACAGTGAGGTTGATGTTTGGGGCACCAAAGGGGTGGGATCAGTCATGGGCAGGAGGGTTTCATCCTTCCCACAAAGACCTGGGTCCTTACCACTTTGTAGTGCTTTGCTATGATCACACACACATTTCACAAGAAGCTGCTAATTGTCCCTAAACATTCATTCTCTTTTCCTCCACAGTAGTAGTGTTTTCTGTGGTGCACATGGTCATCTAGAGCAAAGGTGACAGTTCTCGGTGTCTCCTGCAACCCCATAGGGCTGTGTGACTAAGCTGTGGTCATCAGGATGTTCAGTGGACATTTTCATGTGGCAACTTGTAGGCACATCCCTTAAAATAAACTGTACATGCTGTTTGTGTCCTTTCTTTTCCTCCCCTTCCTCCCTCCTGCTGTCTGGGATGTGGATGGAAGGGCATCCTCTTAGACCAGGAGGATGCAGGCCACACCTAGAAGTAGTGAAGTGATGTGTTAAAGAGCTGGGGTCCCTGAGGACTTCGTGGGGCAGAGCTTCAGGTTCAGCCCTGAAATACATGTCTTGTGATGGCATACCTTTTATGTGGGAGAGAAACCAAATGACCTTGCGTAGCCGTTATATGAGGTTACTCATAGCCAAACCTAATTCTAACTAATATGCCAAACATATTCACCAGACTTTGCACATCTTCTGGCTGAGGAGTATGCCTGCCTTATTCATGAGAAGGTACACCTATTAGAAGCTAACAAGTTAGCATTGGGGGGCCTATAGTGATACCTTTTATGAGTTTTGTTGGTCTGAATTAGCATCCCTGAGTCAGTAAACTTTGAATACCCTGACAAATTTTTATTTCTAGGTCTGAAGAGCATAGGCCCAAGTCTTAGATCTTGGTGAACTCACTAGGATATCTTCATCCTGTGAGACTGAGCTATGTGGTCAGCTGGCACCTTGGTCTCCTGACAGACATGGATACATGTGGGTACATTAGACATAGTATAGCCCAAATGCTCTGTAAATGCAGGAAAAGGAGACACCACTGCAACCAGTTCTTTTAAGCAGAATTAAGAGAAAGAGAATGTGATAAAACGTGTAAAACTGCTAGATCCCAATGAGCAAAGGTAAATCTAATTAGACAATGCCTACTATGCACTATGCTCTGTTCTAGAGGTCTGGCATACGTTCGTGAGCAAAACAAAGATCTTTGACCCCAGGGAAGTTACGTACCAGTGGAAAGAGACAGACAATAGAGACTAAAATGTAATGTGTAATTAATGAACATAGTGTGTAAGGGTGATAACTATTACGTAAAAAGGAAAATGTAGAGTGGGATAAAGCGGAGTAGGTGCACTGCCCAGATGCCCCCACTGGGCCAGTGTATCCGTCCCTTCTGCTGCTTTGAGCAGTGGCCGTGCTCTTCTCAAAAGTACTGTTTGCAGCCAGTGGAGCTGCCTTATTCAGATAGGCCGAGGAGGTTCAGTATCCCCTTACCTCAGGGTTGGGGGCTGGCCTGCAGGCGATCGTTGGCTGAGAGGGGTATATCAGTGTGCCCTAATGGGACAATTCTGTGGTGCCAAGTGTACTTTATTTTTTTTTTTAATTTTATTTATTTATAGCTGTGTTGGGTCTTCGTTTCTGTGCGAGGGCTTTCTCTAGTTGTGGCAAGTGGGGGCCATTCTTCATCACGGTGCGCGGGCCTCTCACTATCGCGGCCTCTCCCGTTGCGGAGCACAGGCTCCAGACACGCAGGCTCAGTAATTGTGGCTCACGGGCCTAGCTGCTCCGCGGCATGTGGGATCTTCCCAAACCAGGGCTCAAACCCGTGTCCCCTGCATTGGCAGGCAGACTCTCAACCACTGCGCCACCAGGGAAGCCCCCCAAGTGTACTTTAAACTAGACCTCCCAGGGACTCAGGCCAGGCTCCTTCAAGTAAACCACATCTTCACCCAGTTTCTTTCTTGCCCTATCCTCTTTCTCTTTCCCCTACAAGCTTCACCTGAGAACACTCGCTCATTAACTTGCATGCACAGGAACCTCTACTTTAGATTCAGCTCCTTAGGAAACTGAAAGTGGAATAAGGTGTGCTGATGGTGGAGCTGGGGTCACAGCAGAGGATTAAGTAGCATAGTCAAAACAGGCCTCATGGAAGAAATGAGACTTGATCAAAAGACCTGAAGAAGATGAGAGAATTAGCCAAGAGGAGAAGCATTCTGGGCAGAGGGCAGAGTTAGAACAAGGCCCTGCGATAGACAGAACACCACTCCCCAGGAAGCCCACATCCTAAACTGCAGAACCTGTGATCACGTTAAGTTGCATGGCAAAGGGGAATTAAGGTGGCAGATGGATTAAGGTTGCTAATCATATGACCTTAAAGTAGAGAAATAATCCTGGATTACCCAGGTGGGCTCAATGCAATCACAGGAGTCCTTAAAAGTGCAAGAGCGGGGGTGGAAGAGGAGATCAGAGGAAGGGAGAAGGAGAGAGAGTCAGAGGAAGCTGAGACTGTGGAGGAAAGGCACAGAAAGGAATAGTGTTGCTGGCTTTGAAGACAGAGAACGGGGTCACGAGCCAAGAAATGTGGGCGGCCTCAAGACACTGGAAAAGGTAAGAAAAGGAATTTTCCCCTAGAGCCTCTGGAAGGGAACACAGTCATGTAGACACCTTGATTTGAGCCCGGCGAGACTCATTTCAGATTTCTGATCTCTAGAGCTGTAATATAACAAATCGATGTGTTTTTGGACACTGTTTATGGTAATTTGTTATGGTGACGAGAGAAAACAAATACATGGCTCGAAGGTGGCAGCGTGTCTGATATATACGGTTAATGTAGGAGGCCACTGTGGCTAGAATGGAGAGTGAGCTGGAGGGGAGTAGGGAAGGGCGTTCGAGAGGTTTGGTGGGCCAGGTGTGCAGGGCCCTGTGGCTACTGTATGCAGGCAGGCTTTCACTTTTAGTGAAGTGAGGAACCATTGCAGGGTTTTTTTTTGTTGTTGTTGTTGTACGCGGGCCTCTCACTGTTGTGGCCTCTCCCGCTGCGGAGCACAGGCTCCGGACGCGCAGGCTCAGCGGCCATGGCTCACGGGCCCAGCCGCTCTGCAGCATGTGGGATCTTCCCGGACCGGGGCACGAACCTGCGTCCCCTGCATCGGCAGGCGGACTCTCAACAAGTGCGCCACCAGGGAAGCCCCCATTGCAGGGTTTTGAGGATGTAATCTTACGTGCTTGTTAAAAGGCCCTAGGACTGCTGAGATTAGTCAGCATGGGGCTAGGGAGACCTGTCAGGAGGCAGTGACACAGGTGGGAAGTGATGGGGGCAGGGATGGGGGCGGGGAGGATAGCAGGGGACGTGGTAGGAAGTGGCTATGTTTTGAAGACAGAGCCAGCAGGATCTCCTGCTAGATGAAACATCGGAACGTGAGAGAAAGCACTGTCAAGGATTGCTTCAAGGATTTCTTCTGAGTGTGGGCCCTGAGACTGGGTGTTCTTTGGAACTTGTTTTGATTTGAGATATGTGTTATATCCAAGCAAAGGTGTTGATTAGGTAGCTGGGCATACGGTTCTGGAGTTTGGAGAAGTCTGACCTGGACATATCCATTTGGGAGTCACCAGCGTATCGATGTATAGGGTAGCATTTAATGTCCTGGGACTGAGTGATATCACCGTGGGAATGAGTGGGGAAGAGGAATAAGAACTGAGCCCCAGGGAAGGGCAACATTAAGAGGTTAAGGAGAAAGAACCATCAAAGGAGACTGAAATGGGGTGGCCAAAAGGTAAGAGTAAATTCAGGAGAGTGTGGGAGCCTGGATGCCAAAGGAAAGAAAAGGAACAGGAAGAGAGTTAGATTGACTGCATAAAATACCTCAGGGAAGATAAGGATTGATCAACTACTTTAGCAGTGAGGAGGTTATGGGGAAACTTGATGAGAAAAATTTAGTGAAATGGTGAGGATGAAAGCCTGGTTGACGTAGGTTGAAGGGAGAACGGGAAGAAAAAACTTGGAGCCAACAAGAACATACAATCATTTCTGGAAGTCTTGTTGTAAATAGGAAGTAAAGAAATTGAGTGGTAGAATGGTAGCAGGAGGGAGCTGGACAGTATATTAGATGGGGGTCTCCAGAGAAACAGAAGCGGGCAGCTGGAGACCCAGGGAAGAGTTGATGTTGCAGCTCCAATCAGAAGGCAGTCTGGAGGCAAAATTCTCTTTTTCTCAGGGGACCTCAGTCTTTTCTGTTAAGGCTTTCAAACAGATTAGGGGAGCCCCCCACCACATTATGGTGGGTAATCTGCTTTACTTAAAGCCTACTAGTTTAGGTGTTAACCATATCTGAAATACCTTAGAGCAATATCTAGACTGGGTACTGTGGCCTAGCCAAATTGACACATAAAGTGAACCTTCCCAGGTGGTGAAGAGGTTTAGAGGTTTTGTTTGCCTTTAAGGTGAGAACAGATTTGTACATCAGTGAAAGTAGCCTAAGAGAGCAAAAAAATCAATGATGTGAAAGAGAGAAGGGAGGACAGCTGGAGGGATGTCCCTGAGTGGGTGAGAAGAATGTGATCTAGTGCACAAAGGAGGAATTTGGATAGGACAGTGGTTCATCCTTCAAAACCGGCAGGATCGTACATCAGCTGGTTAGTGGGAGAAGGTCTTCTGATCGCTTCAGTGATTTCTAATGAAGTAGGAAGCAACACCATTGTCTGATAGAAAGAATAGAAGACGACCTATTGGGAGACTGGGGAAAGAGGAAATAGTCTGAAATAACCCAGTGAGAGAGTGACCAAGTGAATGGACCAGGCCATATAATGTGCTTGCCTGGCTGCATAGATGCTCGCTTTGAAGTTCACGATCGTGAATTTACTTAGAGACCAGTCAGTGTGTCCGCACGGACTAGGTAGAAAATGTAGTTTTGCCAAGTGGGTATGATGATGTGAGTGAGGGCAAGGGAGTCAAGGGTATATGCAAGGAAGTGATGATGATATTTGGCTAGGGAATTTAAGTGGAATAAGGAAGAAAATGAAGGTACCAAGGGGAAGTGGATAGAGGGGATGGGAAAATCAAGTGATCAAAATGTAGGGCTGGCATGAGTGTAATCTATAAAAGTATCGAATCATTATGTTGTACAGCTGAAACTAATCACATTGTAAATCAACTATATTTCAATTAAAAAATGGAAAAATAATAAAATGACTTAAAAGAGGAAAAATATTAAAAGGTAGGACTAACCAAACTAGGGAGACAGAGAAAAAAAAATCAGTGGCTGCCAGGAGTTTGGGGTGAGGGAGTAAGGGATGAATACAAGTACAGGGGATTTTCTAGGGCAGTGAAACTATTCCATGTGGTATAGTAACGGTGGATACGTGACGTACATTTGTCAAAACCCATAGCATGTATAACACAAAAATTGAACCCTAATGTAAACTGTGGATTTTAGTTAATAATAATGCATTAATGTTGGTTTATCAATTATAACAAATGTATCACAATAATGCACGGTGTTAATAATAGGGAAGACTTACGGGGGTGGGGGGTGGGCTGTGTGTGAGGGGATATATGGGAACTCTCTGTACTATTTGCTCAATTTTTTCTGTAAATGTAATCTGCTAGCACTATTTTTTTAAACGTAGGACTTAATATAACTCTCCATGAGACTAGTTTGTCTTTAAGCATTTTCTTCATCGGTTGCAGAAAGACAGTGCTGGGCTTCTATTAGATGATCAATAGTTAAATGCAGCTCTGTCAAATCCAAAGTCCCTTCCTCTAGATGAAAAAATGAATAGTTATAGTGCATAAAATGGGTAAGTAAATAAAACATTTTAAAAATTTATTTTAGGGTTAAGGAGGACAGACACTTCCTTGGTCCACAAATTGCAAAAACATATAATTTTAATATTCCAAGGGAGGCACTGAGCCTGGACAAAGAATAAATATCCAAGGCTGGTCTCCCTAGCCAAGGGGAAAGACACTTCAACACCTTGCCCACAACCTCTCTCTGGTGATCTATAAGATATGTGGACCATAATAACTTCCCTTAGATATAAGAAAAAAAGGCCAGCCAGGGTCACGTGGTTATCAAACTCTGCAGTCCCTTAGTGCCTGCAATCTTGTCACGTGCTATATGTGTGCCTCCTTTTTTGAGACTTTAAAGGTGAGATAGTTTTACTTGCATGGTGAGGCTGGTTTAAACGTCTTCTGTAGCAATGACCTTAAACACTAAATTCTCTTAAGTTCTTACTTGGCTTAAAATGCAAAAAGAAAAGGCATGGTTGTGATGGCAAATAGACTAAAACTTTACATAAATAGACCGTTGAAAATGCGTTCCTTAAGTTACCAAAGTATATTAAAAGGCTTATAGTATACTGAATAAAGTTTAACCGGTTAAATAGTTTTAGGTACAATTAACTTGTTTTTTCATAGAATTGTTAGAAACTATTTTCTCAAGTGTTTTGCCATTGATTCAGAAATCATTGTATTTTGAAATTAAATGGCAGTGATGATAAATGAATGACTAGTGACATTAGATGCATGTTAAGTTATCTCTGCTGTCCACACAGGCACGCACATTAGCACAGACTCATCATTCAGTTAATTGCCTTTTGCTGCAGTGAACGTCTAATCTCAGAAATACAACGATCATACACACAGAAAACTAGATAAGCTGTTTGGGCCACATTTTAGAAATAAGAAATCAGGTTTGCGTGGCTGATGCATATGGGATCGCTCTTTGAGTGACCAGCAGATTGTTTTTGTATTAAATTCTTTGAACAATTGCCATATCTTCGAAAGGAATACAGCAGCGATGCCAAAAAAGGAAATTCTTTTACTGGACAGAATTTGATTCCTTATTTGTTTCTATTAGATTAAAAACCCACTGGGTTGGAGGAGGAGACGAGATCACCAATTCAGTCTTGCTAAAATTCGTCTGGTTTCTAAAGCCCTTCAGAAAGGGAACTTGCCCAGTTTCCTTTGTGATAAGGTATTTCAGGAGATACTTAATAGTCTGATAACCCTTGTTTATGTCTCATCTAATTTCTTCGTGCCACTGTTTGGTCGATCTATTCTTTTCTGATTATTGGAGGGAAGAGTAGGTCTGTGCCCATCTCTAAGTGAGAATATTGATATACTTGAGGATTTGTTATTAATCCCCCATTCACTTTTATTTTCTGGACCAATAACCTTTATTCTTCATGTTTGGGTTTTTGAAAAATTGAACCATCTTTAGGGCTTGCTTTATGTTGGCCCTCAGAGCTTTCTGTGTCTTTCTATATCGTGGCATTCACAATTTGACTCAAGGTTAGTGGCATGGTAAAAACGTAGTTCCAGTGTACTCTATATATTTTTAAACAATACAATGAAATTGTTTAGAATAGGTATACGTCTGATGGCTTCCAAAGCCCCTCTCTGCAGTAGTGATATTTTTCAATCATTGATCATTCCTCATCTTTCATTTTTTGTCTTCTGTTTTCATGTATATTTATTCCATAAATTACTGAAAGACACTCAGCACCATTACTTTTGGACAGTAATGTATAAAGCAGACAACTCCCATTTATAATTGTGAGGTTTAGTGGATTAGCTCCTTGTTTCAATATCAGATCTTGGCGGAAAATATGAAAATGAATCCCAGAACTTTGTCACGCATCTTTCCATGCATGTTGGAAACAACCATAGAAATGCAGATGCACCTCCTGCCCTTTTTGTCGTATTTATTTAGTCAACGAATAATTATTGAGTACATCGTATGTATCAGGCAAGGATCTAGACATTGTCTTTGGCTTTATCAGATGGCTTCCTGAGAAGCGTACTGGAATCTGTTTTTATAATTTGGATCATACTCCAGATATGAAAGATCACAATGTAAAGAGAAGCTGGGTGACTCTTTCTGGTAAAGGGAAGACTCCCTTTTAGAAGTGAAATCTATAAACTAGCTTTTGTAAATTAGTCTTGTTTCCAACGAGGAAGTAAGCACAGGTGTCAGGACACAGTACCTTAGGTTTTCTTTCACAGGTTCTAGCTGTCTTTCAGACAGAGTTAGTCTTGGTCACATACGTTGTAACTTGTAGGGCTGTAGATTTTAATATTGTGTGTGTGAGAATCTAATGGAAGCTATGGGCTCTCATTGAAGAAAAAAGACAAGGGACTTAAAATTTCAGAGTACCCCCGGATAACCCACTTAATGGACACTAGGGTAAGACTTACAGTTCAAGGGCCTTACACTTAACCCATGTTCACACCATGCCAGTGGAAAGTGGAGGATCTCTGATATGGATCACATCCCAGAACGAGGCTTCAAGGACGAATGTGGGGTCTCTTTGATAAGGGGAGATGTATAATCTTGCAGAAATAAAGAAAATCCATTTCATCTTCCTTCACCCATCACATGGTTAAGATGGACAAACAAATGAGGACACAATGTGTCGCACAGTTGGATGTTCAGACTTGTTTCTAACCTAAGTTTTGAGCTAGAGGGAAATAAGTGGGCTTTGAGATTCATACATTATTCCAACTGGTCCCCTGCTAAGGTAGTATAGAGGAGAATTTAGAGCCAAATCTCAAGTCTTTCGCTCACTGATCAAATAATATTCACTGAGTGGTTGCAATGTGCCAACACTTGGGAAGACCCAGGACCTGGCCTCAGAGAGCTCAGCTGTCCACCCTTGTAACTACTGGGGCCGGGGTGGAGATACCAGAGTGCCTGATTTTATGCAGCTCTTGCCAGAGCTGTCCAAGTAAGCAATAAATATTGCTTGGTTGATTAGTTTATTGCTTTCCCTGATGAGTTCCTTTTGTTGCAGAATCCGTAACAGCTGGGGTTAATAAAAGAAAAGTTTAGTTTTGAGAGGGCACAAAGCTACATATACTAATTATAATAAAATATTAAAAATCTACTTAGGGTAACATAGTTATGAACATGAAGTGCATGCTAATGTGAGATTGGTTTTGATGTAAAGCATTTTCAAAATCAGCTATCTATCCTCAGAGTGGCCAAAATAGCAGTCCAGAGACAGACAAGGAGCATTTCAAATTCAGCAGTCTGCTTTCTTATTGGCCCAGGGATGGCAATAACACAAGCAGCAGCTGGTAAGAATCTGGGTCTATTCTGACTAGATCATGCTGCCTGAGAGTCTAATTTTGCTTCAAAAATGGTCAGATTTTTCTCACAGTGGAAAAAGTGGTATATTCCTTTAGTGTCAACAGACTGGATTGCATCTCCAGTTTGTTTGATGGGAGAACTTGGTTCTGTTCCCAGATACGGCCCTCCTTCATGGATCATTGAATTACGCTAAGTGCTTTGAACAAAGTCAATTTCAAAACATACTGCTTTCCTCCCAAACCTTGGAATTTCTCTTCATACCAAAGTTCCAAGAGCTCATGTTTGTAGGAAGAGAATATCCTGCAAATACATTCACGTTGTCTTCAGGTTCTTCTTTAAATTAATAGGTAAACCCTAAGGACTCTTCAGGATTTAACATTCTAGGTTTTTTTTTTTTTTTTTTTTTTTTTTTTTTTACGGTACGCGGGCCTCTCACTGTTGTGGTCTCTCCCGTTGCGGAGCACAGGCTCTGGACGCGCAGGCTCAGCGGCCATAGCTCACGGGCCCAGCCGCTCCGCGGCGTGTGGGATCTTCCCGGACCGGGGCACGAACCCACGTCCCCTGCATCGGCAGGCGGACTCTCAACAACTGCGCCACCAGGGAAGCCCTACATTCTAGGTTTTTTATGGTGAGTCTTAGATGCTCTAATATTCTGAAATTTATGCAAAGATATGTGTGTAATAGGTCCACGATCTGATGAATAAAAAAATATTAGGCTCTTTCTTTCAAAAAATATCCTAGATTTGGATTTTCTGTGCTTTGGCTTTCAGTGAGGAAATTTCTGATACTTTCTTATGTTCCCTCACGTTGCTTCAGGAAGTAGCAATGTGTAAAAGTACCTATTACTTGAGTATTGTTTTTTTTCCTTGTGAGTGTTTCCAACTGAGGGTTCGTTCATTGGGGCTATTTCTAATCCACTTAGTTTCAAACTCTCTGGTCCTAAGTAATGAGCCATGAAGGAGACCAGGTTAGAGAATGACCAGGGAAGGACTTGCAGCCTCATGGGGGCCTGAGTCCCTCTCTGATGGAGGAGCCCTGTCTTCCCAGCATGTGTTCCTCTGTGCAGCTGCCTGTGACTACGACAGATCCAGGAACCCTGCTCCAGGCAGAACGTGTTCCACTGAAAACCAGACTTTCTTCAAAAAGAACCTGGAAAACTTAGCAGATGATGTTACCTTTCTCGCTAATACATACCCCAGGAGCTTGGGGCTGAAGGAGGAAGGTGGGGAGGGTTGATGAGCGGCTCTATTTATGCTCTATTGATGGGCTAATCTCTCACACACACCTGGAGGTGATTTGCGCTCCTGCCCACACAAAGGGATCCTGGCGTTGGCTCCGGCGCTAACAAGCCCAAACTGAGCTCAGACTTCAGTTTGGCTGGAATGTGCAGGTGTACTACCTGGAATCTCAGGGAGAACCGGCTGGGTTCTCCCCTCACTGGCAATTGATCTTGTGGTCAGGGGTGGGGAGGACAGCAGGAAAGGGGTGATCACTCTGAAAGGAAGCCCTGTGAGAGAATTGTAGGGAGAAGAGCGTTCCTCTTTCCCTTTCCTACATTTTTCTTACATCCCATCTGGTCCCCAGGTTTCTGGTCCTTTTGCTTTTCTCTTTAATTTTTAGGAGTCCAAGAAAATGTGGCACGTTTCTTGTGTAATTGTTTTGTTTATTTAAATGAGCTGTTTGCTTCATGTGGTGTCATCCAAAATGGGCGGTTCCTTTTATGTAATACCTGAAGGTAGGATTTTACTCAATCCTATTTCTGAAATCCGCTGAATATTTTTAGCTCCTCTGTGGAATTTCTGGTTGGAAAGGGCACAGGCCGGGGGGAGGGGGGGGCAGAAAGCCTGCAAACCAACCTTAATAGAAAGGCTTTGGCGTGTGATAGAAAGCCTGCCTCATCGTGCACACTTTGTTGTGCTGGCTGTTCCTGAGGACTGCTTTGGATTGAATAAGGGCAGCCACAGAAGTGGGTGAAGCTGTCCCTCACACTGACATTTAATTTACCTAGGAGTACAGTAATCTGAGAAAGAATCAAATACTTGAAAATTGCGCTTCAGTGAGCAAAAGCTGTGTTTGTACCGTCCTGAAAAGTGATACTTTTCTTCGGAATTCGAAGTGAGAAGGGTGAGGGTTCACTGACTAAAAGCAAAATGAAAGAACAAACTCTTCTTTTTCGCACATTCACAATTCCAGAGTTGGAGAAAATCGGGAATTTTGCACATTGTGATACTATTTTATCAGCTTCAGCTTGATAGAACAAGGTCAGTGCGGCCTAGAAAAAGGATGTGGTGGTGAAGCCTAAAAAAGGAAGGGTATTTTTAAGTGTATTACAGAGGAGGAAGCAGCTGGACTTAATAACTAACAATATGTGGGAGGCGAAAGTATGTTGAATCTTGTACAGAAGTTTGCTGATCAGAGAAAGGGCGGGTAATGTTGCTGGCCACATCAAAATAACCCTCTGTAATTAGCTCCACCTGTGCTAAAAATGTATGCTCACATACTGTTCCCAGTTTGTTGAAATTTATGACCACGCAATGTTATGTGAGTAATAGTTACTACTGAACCAAAATCAATATGTAGTTCTCTATTGGCAAAACTTGGGTTTATATTTTATTCATGTTTGTCCTCTTAGGACCTAACATGATGCCTAACAAGTAGTTGATGTTCCAAGGGCTGAATATATGGATGAAACGGCAAACCCGTGGCCTGCTTAGTGCTCTGATTTTCTTTAAAACGTACCTGGCTAGTTTCAATTATTTGTTTGCTTTAATGAAGTAAGTACTTTGGTTTATTGAAATCTGGCACTGTCCGTCATACTTCTTTTGCAATGTATTAATAATCAGGCATTTGGAAATTAATACCTTGACCTGTTCAGATCAAGCTTACAAGGTAGTCATCATGTTGAAAAATGGAAAGTTTGGGTGAAATTACCAGGTACTCAATATGACAAAGCAGGAACCACGGCTAATTCTGCCACCCCTTTACCCACCTCTGTGTTTCATGACCACATGATAATTGAGGGTCATGCTCCCAAATGATACGAGCAGGCATTCCAGCCACCACTCCATCACATACCCTGTGCCCTCCTACTGAAAGTCTTTCCATACATCCTGGATCTTTGGAGGTGGTTTGTAGTGGCATACCAGGTTGTCTCATGATGCCATGTTGTCTCTCCCCCAACTCTGCCAAAGGAAATAACTAGATTTCTTGCAACAGACTGGGATATTTCTGATATAGCCAAGATCTATGTAAGATACCAATAGACAGTTGCACAACAAATTAGGAATGTTAGCTCCTTATGTGTGAGATGTGCACCTCAGTCGCCATGCCTTCTTGTCTCCTCTTAGCTAACTCAATTGTTGGCTAAAAGGAAGAAAAATCCACCTAAGGCATAAGGCATCTAATGCAAAAAACCCCTGAAACTAGGCTGGACACAGGGTTTCAAGGGATTCTTAGCCCTAATCTACTAAAGCAACGTTACAGAGATTAAGAGCAAGGACTTTGGAGTCAGACACACCAGGGTTTGTCCTCAACCCTGACGCTACGTAGCTGTGCGATGTTGGATAAGTTACTAAACCTCTTTACATTTCAGTTTTCTCATGTGTAAAGTGAGAATAATATCAACTTAATAGCATTGCTGTTGAGGATTAAATGAGGTGATGCTTAGCAGAGCATCTGGAAAATGGTCATTAATAAAATTATACATCATCATCACCTCCATCATTGTTTCACCATGACATGGACCTATGAAAATTCCTAACAGTACCCTAGTAGCCTGAGTCTGAGTTTGTAAAGTGAAAGTTTCCTGGACATGGTGAAACATAAGGGCTGCCTCGGATGATAGGGTCATCTTGATGGTACACTTACCATCACACCAGAAGAAGACACTTGCTGGGCAGAATATTCTGTGGGGGTAAAGGCACTTAATGGCCACTCTGATATGGTTATTCTCCTGAAACTTTGGTGTCTGATTTATAGAATGTTGTACATGAACCATTCCAAGAGCAAAACAAGCCCCATTTGGGCACCGTCCATAAATTGAACCAAAGAAGTAATCATGAAATCAGTTTGTAAAATGGCCAACCCATTTCAAGAACTAAAATAAAATTTATTTGTAAGTATAACTTAACCCATTAACTGTTTTCTGTATCCAGACCAATTTTTAGTTACAGAAATCTGTGTACAATGATAATAATTTCTTAAAGATCAGAGAGAGGGGAAAAAATTTTCAAGAAGGCCCTGTGAATAAGGAAACCTTAAAAATGAGAACATTCTGAAAGTGTTTTTACTTAGTGTCTTTTATGCAAACTCCACTAATTAATCTCATACAAACATGGATATTTTTGTAAAGCATAAGCCCAAGTGCCATTTTATGACCATGTAATTTACAAGTCCTCAAATTACATTAAATCACCACACACAGTGTTTACAGTTTAATTACATGGTTATTTACCATTCCCAATCAAGTGTTATTCATTCAGTACCTCTTTGCCTGATCTTACCTAAAAAAGAAAACACTTTTATGCTGGATCTGAATGGTAAACATTCAAACATGCCCATACTTCAAGGCAACAAAAATGTGGTTCCGAGTCAACAAACTCCATTGACAGAGATTTCGGAGAACTTCCAGGAGGAGAGAGAATAGAAAGAGATCAACATTTTACTAAACTAGTATTTCTTTGGATTTCTTTGATTGTTTCAGTTCTACTGAAAAAAAGAAACCTATCACGATTCACGTCACACTATTATGTAAAGCCAACTGGATCTATTATCCATATTTTGTATTACAAAGTGGTATAGCTCTTCAGTCAAGAAATGTTTATTGAGCACCATATGTGTTCTAGATGCTGTGATAAAAATAAGTGTAGGGCTTCCCTGGTGGCGCAGTGGTTGAGAGTCCACCTGCCGATGCAGGGGATGCAGGTTCGTGCCCCGGTCTGGGAGGATTCCACGTGCCGCGGAGCAGCTGGGCCCGTGAGCCATGGCCGCTGAGCCTGCGTGTCCAGAGCCTGTGCTCCGCAACGGGAGAGGCCACAACAGTGAAAGGCCTGCGTACCGCAAAAAAGAAAAAAAAGAAAAAAAGAATAAGTGTAAAAAAATAGGACATGGCCCCTTGATGAGCTCAGACAGGATATCCACTAAGTGTGTTATAAATATTTTGACATTATTTACTTCTAGTCGTCTCTTTGTCATTTAACCGTACCATCCTGAGATTAGAGAATCTCAGTACTGCTGTGGGATATCTTTGGGCAACTGCATAAACTTTCTGAGCCTAAGTCTTTTCATCTGTAAAATATAGAAGTGGGGAATATAATAATAATAATGCCAATTTTCTTTCCCTGATAGTGTGATTATAAAGATGAAGTAAGACTGAAAACAGTTGAGGGTTACTTCTTCACGATCTATCTCTGCAGCTAATTCCACAAGCCCAGTTGAACTGAATCCTTATCTATCTCCCTATGTTGCCTACCTCATGATGCCTCCCTCCCCTGTTATGGTATTAGACAGTTATATCAGGAAATAGTTATTTGGTGAATTAACTATGGTGACCTTTAATTCCTAAGACATAATTCTGAATTCTGTCCTCTGGGAACTCAGATTTTTAACAAAAGTAGTCCTCATTTGGAGTCCTTGGGACACCTGCCTCAGAGTTACCAGAAGAGTTTCTGAAATATCTTCATTCCTTGAGCCCACTCCAGACTTAATGAATCAGAATCTTTAGCAGTGAAACCCGAACAAGCACCTGCCTCTTAATAAGTTTCTCTGATAATTTTAAGCACACTAGAATCCAAGAATCACTGCGTTGTATTTAATGGGATTGTTCGCAAATATTTCAGTTCTCTCCTTCCAAGCATACGGTAGAATTACACTTCTCTGCCCACTTGGAATTAGGTGTGCATGTCTCACTTGTTTTGGCCAATGAAATATGAATCAAAGTGACCAGTATGAATCAAAGTGAAATACAAGACATGTGACATTAAATTGAAGTAATGTATTTGGGATGACTTTATAGTTCTCATAATTTAAAAATTTTATTTCCCTTCTCGCATGGTTAGAAAACATGATTTCCAGAATATGATTTAATGGTGGTAGCAAAAAGCACTAACAAATATCAGATTGTAAATTAATCTACACCCATCATTATGACATAATTTTTGATGAAGAAAATATTTAAATAGCAAGGTTGTTAACAAGGCCTCTTTCTCTTTATATCTGAAATATAGAAGACACAAAAACATTGACATAGGGAGATTTTATATGATGTTTCTAACTGAAAACACTAATTTCAGCTGACTGTACTCGGCAAATAGAAAGTGGAAATACTTGTACGAGAGGAAATAATTCATTGAATATATTGAGAACCTACCATATATTACTTACTCTGATGAATACATTTCCATTTTATCACATTTAACAACAGTCCTAGAGACATCACTTTTTACATCTTGAATGTGAACAAACAGATAAACTGGTTGACTAATTCTCCAAAATTTACCAAAGTAGAAATTGAGATTCAAATTGACATCTGCCTATTTGCCCAGCCCATAACCTTTCTTTTTTTTTTTCTCTTTTAACATCTTTATTGGAGTGTAATTGCTTTACAATGTTGTGTTAGTTGCTGCTACATAACAAAGTGAATCAGCTACACATATACGTGTATCCCTATATCCCCTCCCTCTCGCATCTCCCTCCCGCCCTCCCTACCCCACCCCTCTAGGTGGTCACAGAGCACCAAGCTGATCTCCCTGTGTGATGCAGCTGCGTCCCACTAGCTAGCTGTTCTACTTTTTTTTTTTACATCTTTATTAGAGTATAATTGCTTTACAATGGTGTGTTAGTTTCTGCTCTATAACAAAGTGAATCAGTTATACATATAAATATGTTCCCATATCTCTTCCCTCTTGCGTCTCCCTCTCTCCCACCCTCCCTATCCCACCCCTCCAGGGGGTCACAAAGCACCGAGCTGATCTCCCTGTGCTATTCGGCTGCTTCCCACTAGCTATCTACCTTACATTTGGTAGTGTATATATGTCCATGTCTCTCTCTCGCTTTGTCACAGCTTACCCTTCCCCCTCCCCATATCCTCAGGTCCATTCTCTAGTAGGTCTGTGTCTTTATTCCTGTCTTACCCCTAGGTTCTTCATGATATTCTTTTGATAGTGTATATAAGTCCATGCCACTCTCTCACTTCATCCCAGCTTCCCCTTTCCCTTCCCCGTGTCCTCAAGTCCACTCTCTATGTCTCCATCTTTATTCCTGTACCTTTTTTTTTTTAGACTCCATATATATGTGTTAGCATACGGTATTTGTTTTTCTCTTTCTGACTTACTTCACTCTGTATGACAGACTCTAGGTCCATCTACCTCACTAAAAATAACTCAGTATCGTTTCTTTTTATGGCTGAGTAATATTCCATTGTATATATGTGCCACATCTTCTTTATCCATTCATCTGTCGATGGACACTTAGGTTGCTTCCATGTCCTGGCTATTGTAAATAGAGCTGCAGTGGACATTGTGGTACATGACTCTTTTTGAATTATGGTTTTCTCAGGGTATATGCTCAGTAGTGGGATTGCTGGGTCGTATGGTAGTTCTATTTTTAGTTTTCTAAGGAACCTCCATACTGTTCTCCATAGTGGCTGTATCAATTTACATTCTCACCAACAGTGTAAGAGGGTTCCCTTTTCTCTACACCCTCTCCAGCATTTATTGCTTGTACATTTTTTGATGATGGCCATTCTGACCGGGGTGAGGGGATATCTAGTAGTTTTGATTTGCATTTCTCTAATGATTAGTGGTGTTGAGCATCCTTTCATGTGTTTGTTGGAAATCTGTATATCTTCTTTGGAAAAATGCCTATTTAGGTCTTCTGCCCATTTTTGGATTGGGTTGTTTGTTTTTTTGATATTGAGCTGCTTGTGAATTTTGAAGATTAATCCTTTGTCAGTTGCTTCATTTGCAAATATTTTCTCCCATTCTGAAGGTTGTCTTTTCGTCTTGCTTATGGTTTCCTTTTCTGTGCAAAAGCTTTTAAGTTTCATTTTTGTTTTTATTTCCATTTCTCTAGGAGGTGGGTCAAAAAGGATCTTGCTGTGATTTATGTCATAGAGTGTTCTGCCTATGTTTTCCTCTAAGTTTTATACTGTCTGGCCTGACATTTAGGTCTTTAATCCATTTTGAGTTTATTTTTGTGTATGGTGTTAGGGAGTGTTCTAATTTCATTCTTTTACATGTAGCTGTCCAGTTTTCCCAGCACTCCTTATTGAAGAGGCTGTCTTTTCTCCATTGTATATTCTTGCTTCCTTTATCAAAGATAAGGTGACCATATGTGTGTGGGTTTATCTCTGGGCATTCTATCCTGTTCCATTGATCTATATTTCTGTTTTTGTGCCAGTACCATACTGTCTTGATTACTGTAGCTTTGTAGTATAGTCTGAAGTCAGGGAACCTCATTCTCCCAGCTCTGTTTTTCTTTCTCAAGATTGCTTTCACTATTCAGGGTCTTTTGTGTTTCCATACAAATTGTGAAACTTTTTATTCTAGTTCTATGAAGAATGCCATTGGTTTGACAGGGATTTCATTGAATCTGTAGATTGTTTTGGGCAGTATAGTCATTTTCACTGTGTTGATTCTTCCAATCCAAGAACATGGTATATCTCTCCATCTGTTTGTATCACCTTTAATTTATTTCATCAGTGTCTTATAGTTTTCTGCATACAGGTGTTTTGGCTCCTTAGGTAGGTTTATTCCTACGTATTTTATTCTTTTTGTTGCATTGGTGAATAGGAGTTTTTACTTCATTTCTCTTTCAGATTTTTCATCATTAGTGTATAGGAATGCAGGAGATATCTGTGCATTAATTATGTACCCTGCTACTTTATTAAATTCATTGATTAGCTCTAGTAGTTTTCTGGTAGCATCCTTAGGATTCTCTATGTATAATATCATGTCATCTGAAAACAGTGACAGCTTTATTTCTTCTTTTCCGATTTGGATTCTTTTTATTTCTTTTTCTTGTCTGATTGCTGTGGCTAAAACTTCCAAAACTATGTTGAATAATAGTGGTGAGAGTGGGCAACCTTGTCTTGTTCCTGATCTTAGTAGAAATGGTTTCAGTTTTTCACCATTGAGAATGATGTTGGCCGTGGGTTTGTCATATACGGCTTTTATTATGTTGAGGTAAGTTCCTTCTATGCCTACTTTATGGAGAATTTTTATCATAAATGCATGTTGGATTTTGTCAAAAACTTTTTCTGCATCTATTCAGATTATCATATGGTTTTTATCCTTCAGTATGTTGTTATGATGTATCACATTGATTGATTTGCGTATATTGAAGAGTCCTTGCATTCCTGGGATAAACCCCACTTGATCATGATGTGTGATCCTTTTAATGTCCTCCTGGATTCTATTTGCTAGTATTTTGTTGAGGATTTTTGCATCTATGTTCTTCAGTGATATTGGCCTGTAGTTTTCTTTCTTTGTGACATCTTTGTCTGGTTTTGGAATCAGGGTGATGATGGCCTCATAGAATGAGTGTGGGAGTGTTCCTCCCTCTGCTATATTTTGGTAGAGTTTGAGAAGGATAGGTGTTAGCTCTTCTCTAAATGTTTGATGCAATTTGCCTGCGAATCCATCTGGTCCCGGGCTTCTATTTGTTGGAAGATTTTTGACCACAGTTTCAATTTCAGTGCTTGTCGATATATTTATATTTTCTATTTCTTCCTGGTTCAGTCTCGGAAGGTTGTGCTTTTCTAAGAGTTTGTCCATTTCTTCCAGGTTGTCCATTTTATTGGCATATAGTTGTTTGTAGTAATCTCTCATGCTCCTTTGTATTTCTTCAGTGTCAGTTGTTACTTCTCTTTTTTCATTTCCAATTCGGTTGATATGAGTCTTCTCCCTTTTTTTCTTGATGAATCTGGCTAGTGTTTTATCAATTTTGTTTATCTTCTCAGAGAACCAGCTGTTAGTTTTATTGATCTGTGCCATCGTTTCTTTCATTTTTTTTCATTTATTTCTGATCTGATCTTTATGATTTCTTTCCTTCTGCTAACATTGGGGTTTTTTGGTTCTTTCTCTGATTGATTTAGGTGTAAGTTTAGGTTATTTGAACTTTTTCTTGTTTCTTGAGGTAGGATTGTATTGCTGTAAACTTCCCTCTTAGAAATGCTTTTGCTGCATCCCTTAGGTTTTGGGCCATTGTGTTTTTGTTGCCATTTGTTTCTAGGTATTTTTTGATTTCCTCTTTGATTTCTTCAGTGATCTCTTGGTTATTAAGTAGCATATTGTTTAGCCTCCATGTGTTTGTATTTTTTACAGATTTTTTCTTGTAAATTGATATCTAGCCTCATAGCGATGTGGTTGGCAAAGATACTTGATAAGATTTCAATTTTCTTAAATTTACCAAGGCTTGATTTGTGACCCAAGGTATGATCTATCCTGGAGAATGTTCCATGAGCAGTTGGGAAGAAAGTGTATTCTGTTGTTTTTGGATGGAATGTCCTATAAATATCAATTAAGTCCATCTTGTTTAATGTATCATTTAAAGCTTGTGTTTCCTTATTTATTTCCATTGTGGTTGATCTGTCCATTGGTGAAAGTGGGGTGTTAAAGTCCCCTACTATGATTGTGTTACTGTCGATTTCCCCTGTTATGGCTGTTAGTATTTGCCTTATATATTGAGGTGTTCCTGTGTTGGGTGCATAAAGATTTACAATTGTTATATCTTCATCTTGGATTGATCCCTTGATCATTATGTAGTGTCCTTCTTTGTCTCTTGTAATAGTCTTTATTTTAAAGTCTATTTTGTCTGATATGAGAATTGCTACTCCAGCTTTCTTTTGATTTCCATTTGCATGGAATATCTTTTTCCATCTCCTCACTTTCAGTCTGTATGTGTCCCTAGGTCTGAACTGTGTCTCTTGTAGACAGTCTGCTGATCTTTTGATGACAGCCTCCTCAGAACATCTTCACATTCTGAAGCACAAACCAGAGATTTTTCACATAAGGAGACTGACACAGAGATTAAATAATTCCCCCAACCGACAGCGACAGAAACCTCTTTTGAACCGAGGTCTGTCTGATGACAAAAACCTTTCTCTTCCCAGGACAGCACACTGTCCTTTAGTACAGTACTGGGCCAAGTTATGTGCTCAAAAAGTTGAAACGAAGTAGACATTAAGGAAGTAGAGATACTATGCTTTACCAAGGAGTGGAAGGAGAAAGTAACAATGTTGTTACATCCAAAATGTCTAGACCAGTGCTTTATTTTAAAGTCTATTTTGTCTGATATGAGAATTGCTACTCCAGCTTTCTTTTGGTTTCCATTTGCATGGAATATCTTTTTCCATCCCCTCACTTTCAGTCTGTATGTGTCCCTAGTGTCTGAAGTGGATCTGTTGGAGATAGCATGTATATGGGTCTTGTTTTTGTGTCCATTCAGCCAGTCTATGTCTTTTGGTTGGAGCATTTAACCCATTTACATTTAAGGTAATTATTGATATGTATGTTCCTATTACCATTTTCTTAATTGTTTTGGGTTTCTTATTGTAGGTCTTTTCCTTCTTTTGTGTTTTCTGCCTAAGGAAGCTCCTTTAGCAGTTGTTGTAAAGCTGGTTTGGTGGTGCTGTCTTCTCTTAGCTTTTGCTTGTCTGTGAAGATTTTACTTTCTCCATCGAATCTGAATGAGATCCTTGCTGGTTAGAGCAATCTTGGTTGTAGGTTTTTCCCTTTCATCACTTTAAATATGTCCTGCCACTCCCTTCTGGCTTGCAGAGTTTCTGCTGAAAGACCAGCTGTTAACCTTATGGGGATTCCCTTGTATGTTATTTGTTGCTTTTCCCTTGCTTTTTCTTGGTATTTAACTTTTGATAGTTTGATTAATATGTGTCTTGGCATGTTCCTCCTTGGATTTATCCTGTATGGGACTCTTAAATTTCATTTATTGTGTTGTTCATCATTGATTGCTCTTTAGTTCTTCTAGGTCCTTGTTAAATGTTTCTTGTATTTTCTCCATTCTATTTCCAAGACTTTTGATCATCTTTACTATCATTACTCTGAATTCGTTTTCAGGTAAACTGCCTATTTCCTCTTCATTTGTTTGGTCAGGTGGGTTTGTACCTTGCTCCTTCATCTGCTGCGTATTTCTCTGTCTTTTCATTTTGCTTAACTTACTGTGTTTGGGGTCTCCTTTTCACAGGCTTCAGGTTCTTAGTTCCCATTATTTTTGGTGTCTGCCTCCAGTGGGTAAGGTTGGCTCAGTGGGTTGTGTTGGCTTCCTTGTGGTGGGGACTGGTGCCTGTGTTCTGCTGGATGAGGCTGGATCTTGTCTTTCTGGTGGGCAGGACCACGTCCAGTGGTGTGTTTTGGGGTGTCTGTGAACTTAGTATGATTTTAGGCAGCCTCTCTGCTAATGGGTGGGGTTTTGTTCCTGTCTTGCTAGTTGTTTGGCATGGGGTGTCCAGCCCTGGAGCTTGCTGGTCATTGAGTGGAGCTGGGTCTTAGCGTTGAGACCAAGCACTCTCTGGCAGAGTTCTCGCCAATTGATACTACGTGGGGCTGGGCGGTCTCTGATGGACCACATCCTGAACTCGGCTATCCCACCTCAGGGGCTCAGGCCTGACACTGGGCCAGAGCACCAAGACCCTGTCAACCACATGCCAGCCCATAACCTTTGTAGTGCATCATGTCATCTTTAGAAAAGTCAGTCTTTCAACATGTTGATGATTGATCTGATTTCCCTATTTGCTCAATCTTCATGGATTTTAATAAGATTTAGCTTTTTTTCAATATTGAATAAAAAGAATCTATAAACCACACATAGCATGCATGTAATGTGTATCTATACATCCGTATGTATTTTCATGGCACATGTAAAATGGTACTTAAACTTCTCATTTGTGTCACAGACTAAACCAGGGTGATCACCTTTGGAAACTGTGGCCTCATGATACAGACATTTAAATGACTTTCAATCTGGGGAACACATTAAACATATGATATGTCATTACCATCCAACAGTTATCCAAATGGAATGTGAAATACAAAATTGATTTAGGTATTAAGTCTTTGGAGAAGCTTTAGGAAGATACATATAGAAGAATATAAGCCCATTTGTGAAGTGAATTTTGATAATTGAGGCAACAATATAGTTACAAATTCAACTCTATCTCTGCTACTTTATGTTTGGTTCTAACTTGGAGGAACAAAGCATAGAGTGTGAGGATAGAGTTCAGTGTCTGGCAGAAAACTGGGGAAGGATTAAAATAGGCACAGTCCTCCCAGTTTTTGTGGAGTATCTGTAAGGATATTCTTCGGGCTCTGGATGTGGAATAGTACACATTAATTTGGGTGCTATTTAGTTGATAGTCCTCTAAATGATACGTATACTATAAAGCACGCATGCACCGAACACATACATGGCAGCTTAAGTACAAAACAATAATAAGTATTAACATCCACCAACTGAAAATCAGTAAGAACGAAAGATTCTTAATGGTGTAATTTGAGCAGTTTTTCCTAAGTACTGTATGTTATCAACTTGAATTTGTGGAGAAGCTATTGTACGGCTTGATTTGAACACCTTTCATTAGGAGCAATTAGTATTTTATTCTAGTAAAGCAAAATTAGAATTAGAGTTTTCAGAGCTGGAACACCATAAAGATGATCTTTTCCAACTTTGATTTCACAAGTGAGAAAACACATTCAGGAAATGAAATGATTCGTCTAATGTCACTTAGCTAATAAATGGAAGAGACAGGGCTTGAATGATCTTTCCTGAAGAGCACCCTTTCAAGTACACGTTTGTGATTAAAATAGTAAATAAAAGTAACAAAACAGCTTTTGTCAGAAACAAATTAGAAAGTCACAATTACTTACATAAAGATCTTTTTCAAAGTTGATTAAATCCATATTGTATGCTGTGTAAAGAGATACATCCTCAAAAAACTTACTGGATGTTAAATGGTCATCTTTACACCTGCTATATTAATTACTCCCATGTATATGTTGAGTATTACACTAGGGTGATTGAACCATTGCAGCTAAGAAAACAAAAATTAATACAAGTTATGGCTTTACAAAGATTATACAGTAAGTGAAAGACGTAGAGTTTGAACTGAGGTTCTTCTGATTCTAGAGCAAATGTTCTTTTTACCTGGCTACACTATGTCTCACCAAGATTGTTTAAAGGGACAAGAACCTTATGACACAAATCTGATTAACAAAGAGATAGTACAACAAATACATTTAAAAAAACCCACAAAAAACTAAAGAGAAAAAGAAAGTGAGAAAAGAGTTGAAGTAAACATTGAGGATGGGAAGAGGTTGGGGTGGAACACAGGGAGAGCAAATCCAAATAAAATGCAATAGGCTTTGTCTTTATGATCAAGTGTTTCATCAGCATATAAGTATAATTCATTTCAAGCATCTCAGTGCTATGCAAGATGTAGAATATTACAGTCAACTTAGGAGTTATCATTGAAACCCCAAGGAAGAATTACAATTAACTTGAGTCAATTAGATTTCTCAAGGATTCCTGACTTCAGCTCTGGCTAACAGGAATCTTAATGAGACAATTAATATTTGCTAATATCAGCTTGATTAATTTAAAGGGTATGTATAATTATATAGAAGAGTATGTATACAGAAGTGTGTGTGTGTGTGTGTGTGTGTGTGTGTGTGTGTTCTACACCTATTCATGGCATTTGAAATTGAGCCTCAAAATATTTTGGAACCAAAAATAGGATACGAGAATTCTCACTTCATAGATAAAAAAACTCAGTTTTGAAAATTACTTATTCTTGGGAACAGAGACAGGTAAACAACATCAGAAAATCAGGCTTAGGCATGGACTAGACTTGAAATTTTTATACAGTTAAATGAAGGAAAAAGTTTGAATATTTGTTTAATGCCAACCATATATCAGTCGTTTTCAATAAATTATCCCCTTACACCTCGCAGCCTTGAAGGTGACTGTTATTACCCCTGTTTTACAGATTAGGAAGCTGAAGCTCCACAAGTTTAAGGAACGACCAAGGAGAGTGGTCTGGGTGGCTGTGCAAGGCTGTGCATTTTGTGTACTGCACAGCAGCATCTGGGAGCAGGGAGGAGCTTGGGACTGATAACACGTTTTGTGTTCTGCTTGCCCAGTGGCGCACCCTAATGAAGGATGTTGTCATTCCAGAGAAAGGGTGTGCCTTTAATTTTCCCAAAGACCACAAACCTCATTGAATTGTGGAATTACAATTTGAGTCTGTGTAAGTCTGGGCAAAGACCAGGCTGTTTCCACTATGTCTTGAAGCCTCTCCCACTAGAAAGATGCAATCAGAATAAGTTATGAGCAGCTGGTGCCCATCTCGTAATAAAAGGGATAGATGGACTGAGTCTCGAGAGTTAAGACAATGAAGGATAAGACATAATGGAAGTCTCCTCTTGACTTTTCTCTTTCAGACAAAACATTATCTGACCTTGAGGTTTGGGTATGGAGAGGGGGGGAAGAAAACGAACCTTTTTTAAATTGGGTGGTTTCATTGGTATGATTTTCTAAAATATTAGAGTCACTATATACTGAATCACTCTTTGTGCTTTAACACATAAATCTATGACAAGAGAATCAGCACCATGCCTGGCACATAGTAGGCACTCAGTTCACATTATTACTCAGTTGTACTAAATGAGTTCTGAGGTTTTCATCAGCAAGAAAAGTGTTTGAGGGTGGTAATATAAATGGACTCACGTTACCATTGATGTTAGAAATTTCAGTGTCTAAAATGTAATGTGATATGAGAGCTATTATGGCCACACTAGGAAAAGGGCTGGTGGCCCCACTTTTCCCAGCCCTGGTTCCTTGGGTTTTCCTGTATCGTCCACTGGTCAGCGAATTCGTTATGGGGTAAGACCCGTGGATAATCTACTCTGTCTTCAGCACTTGGCACATAAGTGCTTTGTTCATAGTAGGTGCTTAGTGAATGCTGTTGAAGAAATAATTATTTCTTTTCCCTCCCCCTCCCAATACTTATGGTCATAAAGTTCCCCTGTAAACATTCAGGGTTTTCTTTGTGTCTGTATGTGTGTGTGTGTGTGTGTGTGTGTGTGTGTTTTGTGGTATGCGGGCCTCTCACTGCTGCGGCCTCTCCCGTTGCGGAGCACAGGCTCCAGACACGCAGGCTCAGTGGCCATGGCTCACGGGCCCAGTCGCTCCGCGGCATGTGGGATCCTCCCGGACTGGGGCACGAACCCGTGTCCCCTGCATCGGCAGGCGGACTCTCAACCACTGCGCCACCAGAGAAGCCCAACGTTCAGGTTTTTTACTCTATGTTAGAAAAGTAAGTAGAAAGGAGCTACAAGAAAGCCTACTTGGACACCAAGTATTAAAGAGCAATAGAAAGCAACTCATGGTTCTGTTCTCCAGTGCATGACCCAGAAACATCAAGGACTCAGAGAAGAGAGATATAGCCAAGAGCTGAGGTTGCTAGAAGTTGAAGTAAACCTTAAAAGTCGAGATGATGGGAACAAACTGTACAAGAAGAAAGAACATCATGAGTCTGTAGGGGGGAGGGTAGGACTCCGAAGAATGAGTGTTCAAGGTAGGACAGTAAGAAGCTATTGACCTGTAGTAGAAAACCCTCATTACAGGTGTTGAAGATGAAAGTTAGAACCTGAAAGCCATGGAAACCTGAAGCTTAATCGTCAGCTGTATGGGTTGAGTGGAGTAGGACTAGGGTTGGGCTACAGGAGGAGTTGAAGGCAAACAGTTTTATTCTTTCACCTTTAAAACAAGGTTTTAGAAAGACAACAGTGTGATTTACTTAATTTCATTTATTCCACCCAGATTAAATATTTATATTTTGACAGTGGATTTTTAGGAGATGTTGCCTTATCCTAAAGCCAAGATGATAATCTGGTGGAGAAGGAGGGCTCTTTGCTGCCCTTAAAATCACACCTTGGAAGGGAAAGTCGGCCTGTAATATGCACAGCCTGCTGCAGATTTTCTTAACTAGAATTAAAGTGTTGGCCCCCCACATCAGAGGTGGGGTGTGTATAGACATGGAGGGGAATGTTGGTAGTTCCACCGTGGGTAATGGCAGCAGCTAAAAAGCCGCAGAAGGGCCTTCTGTTCAAAACTCTCACTCCAGGCATCCTAGGCTTTGACATCCTGCTCCTCAGTCCACCCAAAGCTAAAATGGTTTTCACTTGTGTAAATTGACTTAAAGATAAGATGAATATGAACAAATCTGGTACCTGATCAGCAGTCAGTATCAAATAATGCTGCTCTATTGGCCCACTAGAAGACTATGGTGATTTAAACCAGATGTAATAAAATGAGTACTAGCTTGGAAGGGTGGTAACCTAGGTTCTAATCCTGCCTCTGTCATAGATCCATCATGTGGTCTCTTTGTAGTGCTGGCAATGGGGATTAGAGCTGTCTGAGTTGAATTGGCCTAATGTATTAGATCAGTTCTGTCATCTCAGGGAAGGTAATTCAAGTCTCCTCTCAGACCTGTTCTGTGGTGTAATGCGTTTCCACTATAACATCAATAACAGAGTTGAAATCCCAGTACAATGTTAGAAGAACTATATATACAAAGCATTGCCATTAGGCATCAGTTCTTTATAAATTTTCTCTAGGGTCCCAAAAAGTATGTTGCAGCACATACGTGTTCTATGAATGTAGTGATGGCTGACTTGGGATACAATGCCTTTTCATTTTGTATTTCCCTTTCAGAAAGGGAAGGCAGCACGAGCTTTAAGTTTTATTAGGCAGAATGATACCGTACACTCTTGAACTGTGTATTTCTCTCTCAGTGGATGTATGGAAAATATTAACCTTTGGTATTGTTTGAGACAATTTCAAGAACTGAAAGTCTTCTAGAGAAATGACCTGTTTGTTGCACGCTCACAGTGTTTTGTGGGTGGAGAAGACTGGGTTCTTTTAGTACCATAGCCAGAAGGAATCTCTGCATAAGCCTGGGGCTTACCAACAGAAAACTGGGTTCTTGTCCAGGTTCTGCCATTGTTTCTGATGCCCTGAACCAGTCTTCTATGTCTTAGTTGTTTCATTTTAAAATCAAAGAAGGAGGGTTTGAAACACTGGGCTAGATGATCTAGTTTTAATACTTTCCACTTTAGAATAGATTCCATTTTTGGATGAGCAAAAAAATAGATCCCAATAAAGAAACTCTAACAAAATTACGGTTGCTTTTAAAATGTGGTTCATTATCAACTTTCATGCCACCTGTTGTCTCTGGACCCCCCAAATTTCAGTATAAATACCACTATTGTACTTATTATAATATGAAGTAGGTCTTTATAGTGTAAGTATCAGTAAATTTCCTTGAATGTCATGGCCTAAATGCTCTGAACAGGTCAGAGGTGATCCGTGTTGTTACAAAATTGGTATCCTGTTTGGCCTCTGCTTTCCAACACTCCTTCAAAGGTTCTCAAAGTAGACTGTAGCGTATAGGTACCTTACTTTTCTCAGTGCAGCTCTTACACGAAATCCCTTGAGTACTTTTCATCTACTCACCTCTGCTATTCTTTCTGCAGCCATTTAACAAATTAAAGGAATCACTGTTACGGAGTGGTTTGCCCAAATCACACTGTTTCTTTCTTAAGGCTTGATTGTCTTTTTACAGCACATTCCAGTGTGTCTGGCTCTACTGGCATCAGAGTAAATGGGTTGGGGTTATATTCTTCCCGGAGGAAAGACAGATGGCTATGCTCTTTGTCTAGGTGGTTTGGTGATTATTGTTGTTTTCCAACCTATTATTTTATCAGCTGCTTTACTGCAGTGAGCTTGTCTACAGGTTTTACTTTTCCAACAGAACTAATTTAATGTCCTTCCCAGCTTTTGTGAGTGCATTACCTACCTCTAGAGAAATACTTAACCTTATTAATGATGACTTAGATTCCACAGTAGTTTAAGATAAAAGGAAAATGGAGATAGTATTCTCTGGAAACACAACCCCAGACCATGGAGCTTTTAAGGTTGGTTTTCCATTCTGCTTCTCTGTTTTTATGGAGCATGTGTGAAATTTAACCAGACAAGAATGATTTCAGAAGTGTGCCTGCACAGACTCCAGTGTGAAGCAGGGCCTGCAAATGATTGAACAGATGTAGCAGGTGTAAACATGTTTCCTTAGCTTGGATCGTGGATTCTACATCCTCCTAGAAGACTCTCCTTACTGCAGAAAAAGGTTATCGGTACAGATGGCAAACTGCTAAAATGCCCAGAAGGTTCAAGCTCATCTGCACTCTTAAAGAAGGGGCGGAGTGTGCGTTATTTGACTCACAGGTGTTCCGAAGGCTCCAAATTACCTTCAGGTTTTTCAGTTTTACTTTGCTTGAACAGATGTCTTGGGTTATATGTTGGAAGTATTCACTCCTTATGGTGTCCAAGTGTTTAAAATTGGAAAAAGTATCCCATGAGCAAGGGGGTGGAGTTGAGCTCTTGGCACATGAGCCCCTATAGTCCTTGCAGACTAAGGCTCTGAGCCTCTCTTGTCTCTGAGCTGCTGCCACTGATTATTTTCTCTGGTCACTGGCTCCTTACTTTTCTGCTTTGCAGAGTTCTTCTCGGACAATACTTTTGGCACAAACACTTCATTATTGCTGAACCTTAAAGTCCCTTGTTCCTGCTTCTGTCTCTCTCAGCCTGTGGCAGCAACAGGTGCAAATAGGTGATGACCACAGGCTTCCGGTGTTCTGCTAGAGCAGTTTCTGTGAAGTGAGCACCAGAGCTAGCCTTCTGTTACAGCCAAAGACTAGCACAGAAATCTGTCAGCTTCCTTTCCCAGAGCAGTAAACTTTAATCCTCTATGGGAAAAGCAAAGTAAAACTAAATTAGACTAATGTTAATGCCTATCACATTATTTAACCTGTTATGTTTGCCCTTCTGCAATGTCTCTCTTCCTACTTTGAATAAAAGGTAACATTTCCTCAGAAGAGCATTTCCTAAAAGGTATTCCATGGGAATTTTAGTAGGTGATATTTGGGAAAATGCCATGCTGGCAAGAAGTTTGAGAAGCACTGTGTTATATAAAAGTAAACATTTTTTTAAACTGTGGACTTTATTGGGGGCATTTAAATATGCTAATTTGTAACTCAAGATCTATATAAAGATACTATGCAGGATTTCCCATTATTTAACCAAGAAACATTTGTGTGTAGAGTATGTCACAAGACAAGTGCTCCTTGGAATACACTTTTGGAAATGTTAGCTTAGACAAAACAATAAAGCCCAAGAGACCCACATCTAGAAGAAGTCTGCCCTAGGGAAGCTCAACACACAATTAACTGCGTGGTGGGTTTTTTTTTTTTTTTCCTGTATTTAAATCATGGACAAAGGGAACTGACTTTAGGGGGTTTTGCAGATTGTAGTGGACTTCTTGGCTATCTCCGCAACATCTCTTTCTGCCCCACACTATTGTAATCATGCTCACTGAGAGGGATCATCCCTACTCTTAGCACCTTTTATGGACTGAATTATGCTCCCCCCACCCAAACCAATGTGTTGAAGCCCTAACCCCCAGGAGAACTGTTTTTGGAGCTAGGGCCTTTAAAGACGTTAAATGAGATCTTATGGATGGGCCCTAATACAATTGACTGGTGCCCCTATAAGAAGAGGCTATTTGGACACTCACAGAGATAACAGGAATACACACATGCATTGAGGAAGAGCCATGTGAGGACACAGCAAGAAGGCAGTCATCTGAAAGCCAGGGAGAGAGGCCTCAGGAGACACCAAATCTGCTGACACCTTCATCTTGGACTTACAGCCTCTATAACTGTGAGAATATAAATTTTAGTTGTTTAAGCCACCCTATCTCTGGGTTTTGTTATGGCAGCCCTAGAAAACTAGTACTGTATCCACTGGGGCCTATACTAGAGTCTCAGGGCAATCCATCCCATTACCCCACCACCAGGGTTATTTTTCAGATAACCCTGACCTAAACCAGTCAGTCCTATATTTCCCTGGACACAGGGGTTAGTTCAGGAGTACTCCCATGAACATCACGCTCAGAACTTTGTTTAATGGTGTTGAAAAATGCCCCTTTTGTTCCTGATGCACGTGACTGCTGAGGAGACACGTAGCATCGGTTGCCGTGGGCAGCCATCTTATGAAGGCAGTCAGAGGATGATGGACAGAAAAGGCCAAAAAGAAAACAGAAAAGAAATGCATTTGGAGCTCTGGTCAATCCAGGGCTTAAGGCTGAGCTTTTCACTTATGTGAGCTGATACCCCTCTAGATTGTTGAAGGCACATTGTATTGCTTGCTTTTATTGGCAATGAAAACTATCCCAACTGAGTCACAGGTTACACAGGGGCCATAGTGGATCAAGCTTCAGTCCCAGCCAAAAGGCTCCAGGGTAGGTTTTAGTGTCCAAATTATTGTGTGTCTGACGTGTCATCTCTGAGGTTCTGGGCAATGATTTCAGTTTACATTTCACTGTTCTGCCCTACTGCCTTCCATATCAGGGTATGTGCCCCAATTTGTGATTCTCTTAGGTCTTTTAATTAGCTATATTTCTTAATCCTCTGTAAGTGATTAAATGATAGGCTTCAATGTATGATCCTTTCCATGGGTAAAGGACTCTTGAAAACAGGCATGCCTGCAGAATCCTAAGGGATTTCTACTCTAAAATATAAGGCCACCAGACAGTCCAATGGTGGACGTATTTTGGGGCAGGACTCATGTCTTTTAAGGGTCAGCCAGCTATGAATAAAATCTGGCTGTGGAAACAATAAGTTGCGGAAGTGTGTCCTTCAGGCTGTAGGAATTAAGGACTTTTTCAAGACACTTAACAGAATGAATTCTCCAGATCTTGACACCTGGTGCTAAAAACATGCATCTCTGCAGCTGAATTCCTGGTTTCCCATGGGTAAGGCTGACAAACTAACCTCACCAGCATTGGCCCTTCTTTCTTTCATACCCTGAACTACCTGTAAGTTGCCCCGAGCTTAAAGACAGAAGTAAGGCCACTGCTGGTAGTAGATTGAATCGACTTCTTATAGAAATGGTATGCTAGCTGGACAACACCTTGTGCACTGGCAGACCCTGAAGAGTCCAGTGATGACTCAGTGACTTGCTTAGTTTTTTGGAATTGACCACTTATTCACTTCCTGAACCCAGATTTAGTCAGCCATAAATTAACTGATCCTGACTCAGGCTTTGCCCCCAGGTATAATTCAAAGGCCAGCAATCAAAAATTCAATCAACAATTATTCATTGAATATTTGCTATATTCTAGACACTGAGGTGTATAAAACAGATAAAAATCCTTACATTCATAGAGTTTAGGACTTTGTGTGTGTGTGTGCGTGCGTGCACGCACACACGCTCGTGCCCACATGCACATACAGAGAAGAGAAACTTAATTAAAGGATGTAAGAGGGGTTAAAGACTGTGGTAGTTTTGTACTGTGTCCAATTGGCTAAGCGGGAACCATATTTCTCCTCATTCCTTTCCTTATATGGCTCCCAGTTAGAGTTAGCCGAAAATGGAATTTGTACTAGGTTGGGAAGCTGGAAGTGAAGAAGTAGCCATACTATCTGAAGATCATCATGATTAGATGCCAGGAGAGACAGACACAGAGGAGCCAGAGGATTCCTGCTTGCTCTCCTCTCCCCCTGCTCTTCTTGCTGACTGTCTGCTCTGCTGACCTACTTCAACCCCAGGCTGACCAGCAGAGCCTTCCATTGGCTTCTCCTCCGGTTCTCCTGCGCTGCCCTGCTCCAGCTGGACGTGCTTCACGTCCCACATTCTCTTGCAGGCGCCTACTTGTCCATCTGAAACACCGCTTCAGAAGGGCTGGGTTAGGACTTGTATCTCCCCGTTCCCTTCACAGACCCCTGCTTCCCCAGCTTCTCTCCTAATTGGGTCAGGCCTGATTTCTATAACACACCCGTGTTCCATACTACTGTGAGTGCTTCTGCTTCCTTAACTGAATCTCTGTAGAAAAAAATAAAGCAGGCAGAGGGAGTGCTGGTGGGGAGTGAGCTGCAATTTTAAGTAATATAATCGGGGAAATCCTCACCAAGAAAGAGACATTGGAGCATAGACCTGAGGAAATAAAGAAAATAATTGCAAATTTTCCTAAAGCACATGAAGACCATTCAAAGGATAATCAGAATAATAAAAGATTTGGCCCAGAAACACCTACAACTAAGTATCTTATAATGCTGCATAAATATAGCAAACACAAAAATACTCTCTGATTTTCTTTAGAGCCTCCTTTTGAAGTTGTATTTTCTTAAACCTTATGGGGTTTTGCAGAGGCAAAAATCAAGGCTGGAATTGTTCTTTGAGCTTTTAGAAGGAAAAGAGCTCTGTAGATATGAAGCCATAAGAATAAAGTACCCTTGTTAAGTCACATTGCTCCGCCAGCTACTGGAGCTCAGCCATTATTTTTCCAAAACACTCCTCAAGCTTTGTCTTGTGTTTACAAGAGCAACAATGACAAGTATAAAGAGAGTAAGGAAATCAGGGGAGGTGGCCCCAGAGAAAGAGAAAGTGATATAGGAAAGTTTCTCCATTGGGATTCACTGAGATGAGCTTGGCTTCAGAGTGTTCAAGCAGGATCTGCACTCAGCTGGTGTGCTAGAGAGAGGTGAAACTGCCTAACCAAGCACTGTGCAGAAAGACCTGCTTCTGTGTTTTCCTGTCAGGAGCACCAAGGGGGTGGTTTCCTGGCAACCTGCCACCTGCTTTCCCTCTGCGGAAGCTCGTCGGCCCCTAGGGGGAGCCCATCGTCTGTCAGCCTCCAAGGAGCACCAGTGTTTGAACTACATCCTCTTGGGATGGCAGGCTGGTTGTCTCGCAGAGCACAATTAGAGCATCTGCCAGGAAAAGATTGTTTTGAGGCAGGTATGCATTTAATAAATTGGTGTTGTGGTCCTCCTGTGCTGAGGCCTAGCTGATTGCCCATGGACAATTGTGGACTTTCTTTTGACTCTAAAATTTAACTAGAAGGTGGATGTCTGTAAACAATTCTCTTTAGATCATGGGAAATCAAACTCTTACCTATCTAATAATCATAACAGATCTGCAAAAATTCTGTTTTGCAATGAAAATGTTTCATTCTTAGTTGGAATTTTAAAAAAGCAGTTCTTAGTAGAAATGGATGTGTAATAATTTTGTACATTTTAACACCGTAAGACATATGACATTTTGCATACATATTTCCCTGCCTGTCCTCTTGTGGAAGCAACAGCACAAACCAGCGTAGTCAGATGGGAACCGAGAGTTTCCATTTGGAGAGGTAAAAGCTGACTGACCTTCTGTGCACATGGAAGGCAAATGGATGAAGGAAAACGTGTCCCCTTGTGAGTGGTACGTCCTAGCCCTACATTTCCCTGGTTATACTACTACACTTTTTGACCCATTATCATCAGTTTAAAAGCAAGCTCTCTCCACACGCCTACTGATGCAGCTTAAATCAAGTCAGAAGGGAAGGCCTGAGGGCTGGAATCTGAAAGCACCTAACCTTCCCACACGTGAACTCCTTCAGTGATTCGCCATCTATCTACAATGGTCCCCATTGACTAAAACGTTTGGAAAGGAAGAAACCAACCAGTGTACCTGGTACCAAGCCAGATTCATGGCAAAGTTCAGTGATGGGAAGAATCTTTTTACTTTGGTCTCCTCCTCCCTTTTTCGTTTAATTTTTCACACATTCATTTATTCTTCTTAAGTTCCAGAGAAGCTTCTGGTATAGGCCAAGAGAGTGTCAACCGTTTCCTAGATATCACTTATTAAATTAAGGTAAACAAACTTGGGAACAAAAGCCAAGAATCTAGTATTTGTCTTTTCAAATATTCAGTTTCACAAAGGCCAGTGGGAAGAACTAGGTGTGAACATCACATAAATGTTTCTTATCTGACAACACTGCTCAGATATGTTGATTTTCCCCAATACCTAGTGCCAGTTTGTTCTAGGAAAATATCCGATGTTATCCTTTGGTTTCAGAAGTCTCACTGTGCATACCAATGTTCTAGTTCACCTCTTAACAAAGTGAAGGTCTGACCTTCCCACCTATGATGAATACACATAACCTAATCTGTAATTAGATACATTTCAAATAACTGTGAATAGTCATTCCCTCTTAAAAAAAAATCTTAAGTGCTAGCTTTCCATTCCTTTGGTAATGACTTACATATGGGAAATGAAACAGTTCATTTGCCTCCATCGTGTTACCATCAGGATCCCATAGGACCAGCTCTTTACCAAACAACCAAGGACTGTGTAAGCAAAGTGAGGGCAAATTTTGTAGGACAGCAGGAGAGAAGGACATGAAGGTGATGTTTTTCCTATACTTTATTAAAAAAAAAATAAAGATCTTATCTGAAGTGGAAAGCTGACATAAATTTGGAGTTTGCAAGTCTTGGCTTATGACTGAATAGTTTGAACTCCATCTGACATATTAGGAAGTCTTTCCTTACTTATTCATCTCATTGAGAATCAGCTTTAAGGAAGCAAAAAATATCACATCTTCCTGATAAAGTAACTGCTCTAGCTAGTCAGATTTTATTTTTGAGTTAGTTTATGTCAAAAGTATACTTAGAGTAAAAATGCCTTGCCAGCATTTACTTTTAAAAATAAAATTGTTCTCATCATTTAGAAATGTGACAGCATTATAAAATATAAATTCTGAATGGAAAGCAAATTAGCTTTACACTTTCCCTACATTTCCTTAGCTCTTATTTTAATGCCTGCAATGTTTACAAGCCTTGAATATAAGCCTTGTAAAAACTTTTTTCATTCTCATAATTATTCATGAAATTCAATTAACTTGTCATCAGATGAACAATTATGTTATCCTGGTCTGTTTGCCCCCAACAGCTAGACTTTCTTTGAGTTATCTGAGTCAGTTTTACCTGATTTTCTTCTAAATTCTAGGTTTTTCATGAAAAAATTAGGAAGATATCTAAGCATATTAAACAAATTATAAAATCAGCAAAACTATTTGTAGCAATACTTAAAGAATATAAACATGCAGATATACTTAGCTCCCTAACCTAACCCTTGCTTCCCATGAAAATTTTGCAGAAATCATGCTTAATCTTTCTATCTCTGATTAAAAAAAAAAAAAAATTTCCTGGGCTTGTGTATAGCTCCAGAAGCAATTTCAGGCATTTTTAAGATAATGTGTCTCTTCAGTCTTTTAGCCCTTTAGCAGGAAAGACATGCGTATCTTCTGCTCACCTGTTAAAGGATTAAAAGACCTTCTTGCCCTCTGTATTACCCAGATCTTCCCCTTGGTCTCCTGTACAAAAAACATTAGAAGGAATAAATAAAACTGTAGAAAACAATAAAGGGTGAGGGTAGGAGAAAGCCTCCAAACAAAAGGGGGAAAAAAAGAAATTATGCAATAGTATAATGCTACTAGTGTGCGTGAAAAAAACCCTGTGATGGCCTTTTCCCAATCACCAGGGAGTAATTTTCCCTTTTCAAGTGAGAGACCTTCTTTGCCCTTTGAAACCAGAGTTGATGTTCACTAATTATAAAATGGTCCCTTAGCAACCATTTCAAACAGGATCTGTTACCTCTGCTCTCTAGGTTTAAAGGTACATATCCTTTTTCAAGACGACAGTGTAGAGGCAAGCAGAGTGCAGCAGCATCTAAAGATGGGATCAAATGATACTTCCGCAACAACCAGTGATTGAAAGGATGTCTTGGAAATTGGGACATTGCTATTTGATGTTGAAATAAGCTTTTTTATATCATTTAATTTGTCGTCATTATTATACCAGATGGGAAGACCTTTGAATCACCAAAGAATTACCATCTACCACACTGTATATATTTACTTACTTCTTAATTGTCATCTCTCACTCACCCTAATTATAGAGCACGTAAGTGATATAAGGAAATTCTGTCTTTTGTTCATTGCATCCTCAGAGTCTGGTCTCTGGCATAGAGTAAGCACTCAGTAAACATTTGTGGACTGAAGAAATTCATACATGGATAAGAATTCTTTTCAAATTTTGATAAGGGGACAATGGACACAGATGAATAATATTTACCAATTTCTTAAGTTACTGTTTAAGGGGACTTTTAATGAATGACTTATAAGTGTGTTCCAGGGCTTTATAAGTTATAATGGAAATTTGTATCTTATTTTCATTGCAGTGTATTAAAATGGGATTTTCTTGTAGTGGTCTTGTCAGTTTACCCATATCTCCTTGCCCTTACCTGTAAATAGTTTTTTTAAAATGTTACCTTAACTTACTTTTGAGGTCCTGGTTAGAAGCTGGTCAGTTCCTCTTCTTCACCAGCTAATTAAGTCCACAATCCCACCCATCATCTCTCTTATTGGGCTCTCATACTCTGGTCCACTATCCACGTGCCTTAATCACCTCAGAGCCAGGTACCAGATAACTAGAGACAGCCCCCATGACCCCAGAGCCCCCTGAAATTATTCAGATGAGCCAATCCTAAACTTAATTACCCTGTGTCTCTCAGTCCTTCCCTTGGAAACCACAGTAATGGTGCTTGTTCCCAACAGTCACTTTCTCCTGCCCTGTGACCGACCGGGTGCATGGCTTGCTGTGTTCTCTCCAGGGGAATGTGAGCATAACTAAAGTGTTAAGACACTTCCTGCTTTTCCTCTCTCAATATGTGTCTCACCTCACCGTACTCCACTCAGTAATATAGTTAAGACGTTGCAAGAGTGGCCAGACCTCAGCAGATAGTACCTGCAGTTCTTTGTGTGGGCTCTTCTACTGCTGGAGCCAACTTTGCTATTCAGATGGGAGCTGGAAGTGCTGGGGAACCAATACCCCTGAGAGCAGCCCTCAGCCGATGGCTGACTGGGATGAGTGTATAAACACCCCAGCTCCCTTCTCCCCAGGTCCATCAACTCTGAGGCATATATCTTATGCTGGCTCTCAGGCTTTCCCCAGGAATAGTAAGCTCCAGTTGCTCTCACGGATAGCTAGATATCCTATTTTTTTTAGCTGACTTCTCCCTCTCACTTTCCTTTCTCCTGTCAGTTTTTTCTCTTGCCTCCCAAATAAACTACTTGCATCTTGTTTTAGTTTTCTGCAGCTGCCACACAAATTACCCCAGCAGAAATTTATTCACCCACAGTTCTGGAGGCCAAAAATCTGAAATCAAGGTGTCGATAGGGCCACACTGCCTCTGAAGCCTTTAGGGGAACCTTCAGTTCAAGGGAGCCTTGCTTACCTCTTCGGTTTCTGCTGTCTTCAGGCATTGCTCAGCTTGTGGCAGGATAATTCCAGTCTCCTATATGCCTTTTCCTCCTCTGCAGTTAAATGTCCTACCTCCCGCTTTTAAGGACACTTGTCGTTGGATTTTGGGCTCACCCTATTCCAGGGTAATCTCATTTCATGATCCTTAATTTAATTACATTTTTAAAGGCCCTTTTTCCAACTAACGTCACATTCACAAATTCTGGGTGGACGTATCTTTTGAGGGGCCACCATTAAACTCACGATAGACCTCAATTCTTGTCTTAGGGCCTGCTTCTGGGGCAACCCAAATTAAGACTTGTCTGTCATGTAAAATGGATTGATATTGTTTCAGAGTAGCTAGGAGTCCAAAATTTAGATGCTGGGGTCCAGACCCATCCTTCCCCCTCCCCTGCTGACGTTCTCAGAAGGCTGCTCTCCATACATGGAAATATTTTCTACTTCTCAGTCCAGACTTGGCTTCTATCCAACTGAAATGAGTAATGAAGCAAAATTTTATTCTTATCTAAATTTTTACAGCCCTTGGAACATTCCTACAGTGATGGGAGAAGTGAACCTCAAAAGTCTCCAAAGAACTTCTTTCCTTCAGTTCTCTTTTGTTTTTCCTTCCCTTCTTCCATGTACTGCCTGTTTCTTCTGCTATAACTGACCACCATTATCTTTATCAAAACAACTCATACCTCCACATTGAGCTCACTGATCTAATTTCACAAAACATGTATTAAAGCTTTATTTATATTTGTAGGGTATTGGGGGGGGCGGAATGGGGAGAAGCTGGTCTAGAGATTTCTAGGGTTTTGAGATACAGATACCCTTAAATGTCATTTCTTTCAATTCCCTCTTTTTTTAGATTAAATTTTTTTTTTTTAAACATCTTTATTGGAGCATAATTGCTTTACAATGGTATGTTAGTTTCAGCTTCACAACAAAATGAATCAGTTATATATATACATATGTTCCCATATCTCTTCCCGCTTGCGTCACCCTCCCTCCCACCCTCCCTATCCCACCCCTCCAGGCGGTCACACAGCACCGAGCTGATCTCCCTGTGCTATGCGGCTGCTTCCCACTAGCTATCTACCTTACGTTTGGTAGTGTATACATGTCCATGCCTCTTTATTGCTTTGTCACCATTTACCCTTCCCCCTCCCCATAGCCTCAAGTCCATTCTCTAGTAAGTCTGTGTCTTTATTCCTGTTTCACCCCTAGGTTTTTCATGACATTTTTTTTTTCTTAAATTCCATATATATGTGTTAGCATACGGTATTTGTCTCTCTCTTTCTGACTTACTTCACTCTGTATGACAGACTCTAGGTCTATCCACCTCATTACAAATAGCTCAATTTCGTCTCTTTTTATGGCTGAGTAATATTCCATTGTATATATGTGCCACATCTTCTTTATCCATTCATCCGATGATGGACACTTAGGTTGTTTCCATCTCTGGGCTATTGTAAATAGAGCTGCAATGAACATTTTGGTACATGACTCTTTTTGAATTATGGTTTTCTCAGGGTATATGCCCAGTAGTGGGATTGCTGGGTCATATGGTAGTTCTATTTGTAGCTTTTTAAGGAACCTCCATACTGTTCTCCACAGTGGCTGTATCAATTTACATTCCCACCAACAGTGTAAGAGGGTTCCCTTTTCTCCACACCCTCTCCAACATTTATTGTTTCTAGATTTTTTGATGATGGCCATTCTGACTGGTGTGAGATGATATCTCATTGTAGTTTTGATTTGCATTTCTCTAATGATTAGTGATGTTGAGCATTCTTTCATGTGTTTGTTGGCACTCTGTATATCTTCTTTGGAGAAATGTCTATTTAGATCTTCTGCCCATTTTTGGATTGGGTTGTTTGTTCTTTTGTTATTAAGCTGCATGAGCTGCTTATAAATTTTGGAGATTAATCCTTTGTCAGTTGCTTCATTTGCAAATATTTTCTCCCATTCTGAGGGTTGTCTTTTGGTCTTCTTTATGGTTTCCTTTGCTGCGCAAAAGCTTTTAAGTTTCATTAGGTCCCATTTGTTTACTTTTGTTTTTATTTCCATTTCTCTAGGAGGTGGGTCAAAAAGGATCTTGCTGTGATTTATGTCATAGAGTGTTCTGCCTATGTTTTCCTCTAAGAGTTTGATAGTTTCTGGCCTTACATTTAGGTCTTTAATCCATTTTGAGCTTATTTTTGTGTATGGTGTTAGGGAGTGATCTAATCTCATACTTTTACATGTAGCTGTCCAGTTTTCCCAGCACCACTTATTGAATAGGCTGTCCTTTCTCCACTGTACATTTCTGCCTCCTTTGTCAAAGATAAGGTGACCATATGTGCGTGGGTTTATCTCTGGGCTTTCTATCCTGTTCCATTGATCTATATTTCTGTTTTTGTGCCAGTACCATACTGTCTTGATTACTGTAGCTTTGTAGTATAGTCTGAAGTCAGGAAGCCTGATTCCTCCAGCTCCATTTTTCGTTCTCAAAATTGCTTTGGCTATTCGGGGTCTTTTGTGTTTCCATACAAATTGTGAGATTTTTTGTTCAAGTTCTGTGAAAAATGCCAGTGGTAGTTTCATAGGGATTGCACTGAATCTGTAGATTGCTTTGGGTAGTAGAGTCATTTTCACAATGTTGATTCTTCCAATCCAAGAACATGGTATATCTCTCCATCTATTTGTATCATTTTTAATTTCTTTCATCAGTGTCTTATAATTTTCTGCATACAGGTCTTTTGTCTCCTTAGGTAGGTTTATTCCTAGGTATTTTATTCTTTTTGTTGCAGTGGTAAATGGGAGTGTTTTCTTGATTTCACTTTCAGATTTTTCATCCTTAGTGTATAGGAATGCCAGAGATTTCTGTGCATTAATTTTGTATCCTGCTACTTTACCAAATTCATTGATTAGCTCTAGTAGTTTTCTGGTAGCATCTTTAGGGTTCTGTATGTATAGTATCATGTCATCTGCAAACAGTGACAGCTTTACTTCTTCCTTTCCGATTTGGATTCCTTTTATTTCCTTTTCTTCTCTGATTGCTGTGGCTAAAACTTCCAAAACTATGTTGAATAAGAGTGGTGAGAGTGGGCAACCTTGTCTTGTTCCTGATCTTAGTGGAAATGCTTTCAGTTTTTCACCATTGAGGACGATGTTGGCTGTGGGTTTGTCATATATGGCCTTTATTATGTTGAGGAAAGTTCCCTCTATGCCTACTTTCTGCAGGGTTTTTATCATAAATGGGTGTTGAATTTTGTCAAAAGCTTTCTCTGCATCTATTGAGATGATCATATGGTTTTTCTCCTTCAATTTGTTAATATGGTGTATCACGTTGATTGATTTGCGTATATTGAAGAATCCTTGCATTCCTGGAATAAACCCCACTTGATCATGGTGTATGATCCGTTTAATGTGCTGTTGGATTCTGTTTGCTAGTATTTTGTTGAGGATCTTTGCATCTATGTTCATCAGTGATATTGGCCTGTAGTTTTCTTTCTTTGTGACATCCTTGTCTGGTTTTGGTATCAGGGTGATGGTGGCCTCGTAGAATGAGTTGGGGAGTGTTCCTCCCTCTGCTATATTTTGGAAGAGTCTGAGAAGGATAGGTGATAGCTCTTCTCTAAATGTTTGATAGAATTCGCCTGTGAAGCCATCTGGTCCTGGGCTTTTGCTTGTTGGAAGATTTTTAATCACAGTTTCAATTTCAGTGCTTGTGATTGGTCTGTTCATATTTTCTATTTCTTCCTGATTCAGTCTTGGCAGGTTGTGCCTTTCTAAGAATTTGTCCATTTCTTCCAGGTTGTCCATTTCTTCCAGGTTGTCCATTTTATTGGCATAGAGTTGCTTGTAGTAATCTCTCATGATCTTTTGTATTTCTGCAGTGTCAGTCGTTACTTCTCCTTTTTCATTTCTAATTCTATTGATTTGAGTCTTCTCCCTTTTTTTCTTGATGAGTCTGGCTAATGGTTTATCAATTTTGTTTATCCTTTCAAAAAACCAGCTTTTAGTTTTATTGATCTTTGCTATCGTTTCCTTCATTTCTTTTTCATTTATTTCTGATCTGATTTTTATGATTTCTTTCCTCCTGCTAACTTTGGGGTTTTTTGTTCTTCTTTCTCTAATTGCTTTAGGTGCAAGGTTAGGTTGTTTATTCGAGATGTTTCCTGTTTCTTAAGGTAAGATTGTATTGCTATAAACTTCCCTCTTAGAACTGCTTTTGCTGCATCCCATAGATTTTGAGTCGTCGTGTCTCCATTGTCATTTGTTTCTAGGTATTTTTTGATTTCCCCTTTGATTTCTTCAGTGATCACTTCGTTATTAAGTAGTGTATTGTTTAGCCTCCATGTGTTTGTATTTTTTACAGATCTTCTCCTGTGATTGATATCGAGTCTCATAGCGTTGTGGTCGGAAAAGATACTTGATACAATTTCAATTTTCTTAAATTTACCAAGGCTTGATTTGTGACCCAAGATATGATCTATCCTGGAGAATGTTCCATGAGCACTTGAGAAAAATGTGTATTCTGTTGTTTTTGGATGGAATGTCCTATAAATATCAATTAACTCCATCTCATTTAATGTATCATTTAAAGCTTGTGTTTCCTTATTTATTTTCATTTTGGATGATCTGTCCATTGGTGAAAGTGGGGTGTTAAAGTCCCCTACTATGAATGTGTTACTGTCGATTTCCCCTTTTATGGTTGTCAGTATTTGCCTTATGTATTGAGGTGCACCTATGTTGGGTGCATAAATATTTACAATTGTTATATCTTCTTCTTGGATCGCTCCCTTGATCATTATGTAGTGTCCTTCTTTGTCTCTTCTAATAGTCTTTGTTTTAAAGTCTATTTTGTCTGATATGAGAATTGCCACTCCAGCTTTCTTTTGGTTTCCATTTGCATGAAATACCTTTTTCCATCCCCTTACTTTCAGTCTGTATGTGTCTCTAGGTCTGAAGTGGGTCTCTTGTAGACAGCAAATATATGGGTCTTGTTTTTGTATCCATTCAGCCAATCTGTGTCTTTTGGTGGGAGCATTTAGTCCATTTACATTTAAGGTAATTATCGATATGTGTGTTCCCATTCCCATTTTCTTAATTGTTTTGGGTTTGTTATTGTAGGTCTTTTCCTTCTTTTGTGTTTCTTGCCTAGAGAAGTTCCTTTAGCAGTTGTTGTAGAGCTGGTTTGGTGGTGCTGAACTCTCTCAGCTTTTGCTTGTCTCTAAAGGTTTTAATTTCTCCATCAAATCTGAATGAGATCCTTGCTGGGTAGAGTAATCTTGGTTGCAGGTTTTTCTCCTTCAACACTTTCAATATGTCCTGCCACTCCCTTCTGGCTTGCAGAGCTTCTGCTGAAAGATCAGCTGTTAACCTTATGGGGATTCCCTTGTGTGTTATTTGTTGTTTTTCCCTTGCTGCTTTTAATATGTTTTCTTTGTATTTAATTTTTGACAGTTTGATTAATATGTGTCTTGGCGTATTTCTCCTTGGATTTATCCTGTATGGGACTCTCTGTGCTTCCTGGACTTGATTAACTATTTTCTTTCCCATATTAGGGAAGTTTTCAACTATAATCTCTTCAAATATTTTCTCAGTCCCTTTCTTTTTCTCTTCTTCTTCTGGAACCCCTATAATTCGAATGTTGGTACGTTTAATGTTGTCCCAGAGGTCTCTGAGACTGTCCTCAGTTCTTTTCATTCTTTTTTCTTTATTCTGCTCTGCAGTAGTTATTTCCACTATTTTATCTTCCAGGTCACTTATCCGTTCTTCTGCCTCAGTTATTCTGCTATTGATCCCATCTAGAGTACTTTTAATTTCATTTATTGTGTTGTTCATCGTTGCTTGTTTCATCTTTAGTTCTTCTAGGTCCTTGTTAACTGATTCTTGCATTTTGTCCATTCTATTGTCCATTCTATCTCCAAGATTTCGGATCAACCTTACTATCATTATTCTGAATTCTTTTTCAGGTAGACTGCCTATTTCCTCTTCATTTGTTAGGTCTGATGGGTTTTTATCTTGCTCCTTCATCTGCGGTGTGTTTTTCTGTCTTTTCATTTTGCTTATCTTACTGTGTTTGGGGTCTCCTTTTTTGCAGGCTGAAGGTTCGTAGTTCCTGTTGTTTTTTGTGTCTGTCCCCAGTGGCTAAGGTTGGTTCAGTGGGTTGTGTAGGCTTCCTGGTGGAGGGTACTAGTGCCTGTGTTCTGGTGGATGAGGCTAGATCTTGTCTTTCTGGTGTGCAGGTCCACGTCTGGTGGTGTGTTTTGGGGTGTCTGTAGACTTATTATGATTTTGGGCCGCCTCTCTGCTAATGGGTGGGGTTGTGTTCCTGTCTTGCTAGTTGTTTGGCATAGGATGTCCAGCACTGTAGCTTGCTGGTCGTTGAGTGAAGCTGGGTGCTGGCGTTGAGATGGAGATCTCTCGGAAATTTTTGCTGTTTGATATTATGTGCAGCTGGGAGGTCTCTTGTGGATCAGTGTCCTGAAGTTGGCTCTCCCACCTCAGAGGCACAGCACTGACTCCTGGCTGCAGCCCCAAGAGCCTTTCTTCCACAGGGCTCCTTAATTTGGGATGATTGGTTGTCTATTCAGGTATTCCACAGATGCAGGGTATATCAAGTTGATTGTGGAGCTTTAATCCGCTGCTTCTGAGGCTGCTGGGAGAGATTTCCCTTTCTCTTCTTTGTTCTCACAGCTCCCAGGGGCTCAGCTTTGGATTTGGCCCCGCCTCTGCGTGTAGGTCGCCGGAGGGCGTCTGTTCTTTGCTCAGACAGGACGGGGTTAAAGGAGCCGCTGATTCGGAGGCTCTGGCTCACTCAGGCCCGGGGGTAGGGAGGGGCACGGAGTGTGGGGCGGGCCTGCGGCGAGACGTTGCAGGCTGAGGCGCGCCTGTGCGTTCTCCCGGGGGAGTTGTCCCTGGATCCCGGGACCCCGGCAGTGGCGGGCTGCACAGGCTCCCCGGAAGGGCGCGTGGCCACTGACCTGTGTTCGCACACAGGCCTCCCGGTGGCGGCAGCAGCGGCCCTAGCCGCTCTGGGCGGCCCTAGCCACGTCCGTCTCTGGGCTCCGCACCCCTAGCCGCGGCTCGCGCCCGTCCCTGGAGCTCTCTCAAGCAGCGTTCTTAATCCCCTCTCCTCGTGCACCAGGAAACAAAGAGGGACGTAAAAGTCTCTTGCCTCTTCGGCAGTTCCAGACTTCTCCCCGGACTCTCTCCCGGCCAGCCGCGGTGCACCAACGCCCCGCAGGCTGTGTTCACGCCGCCAACCTCAGTCCTCTCCCGGCGCTCCGACAAAAGCCGGAGCCTCAGCTCCCAGTCCCGCCCGCCCCGGCGGGCGAGCAGACAAGCCTCTCGGCTGGCAAGTTCCGGTCGGCCCGATCCTCTGCGCTGGAATCTGCCCGCTTTGCCCTCCGCACCCCTGTTGCTGTGCTCTCCTCCGCGGCTCCCAAGCTCCCCCACTCCGCCTCCCGAAGTCTCCACCCGCGAAGGGGCTTCCTAGTGTGTGGACACTTTTCCTCCTTCACAGCTCTCTCCCGCTGGTGCAGGACCCGTCCCTATCCTTTTGTCTCTGTTTAGTTTTTTCTTTTGCCCTACCCAGGTACGTGGGGGGTTTCTTGCCTTTTGGGAGGTCTGAGGTCTTCTGCCAGCGTTCAGTAGATGCTCTGTAGGAGTTGTTCCACGCGTATATGTATTTCTGGTGTATCTGTGGGGAGGAACGTGATCTCCGCGCCTAGATTAAATTTTTTATAAGACAACAGCACAAAGGAGAACCAGGACCCATTAATTGAAAATTCTGCACAGTGCTATGGATGCCTTAGGCAATTTTAAGCTTTGATTTGCTACATACATTTAAGTGAATATAAATTTAGAAAATACATGTGATTTCCCCAATGAGGCCTAATTATGGTACTGAAAATAAGCCCCTCTTTCTTCACCAAAACTGAAAGCTTTGATTTCAGGGGATGACCTTCCCTAACCTACATGGTCGAATTAGGAGTTTGGTCTGTCTTTTATGCATGGGGTCTTTTGTGTTGCTTTCTGAATAGTGGATACTTTTCTCTCTGCTGATAACCAAGGTGGTCCTACATGATAATCTACCTGAGGCAGTCAATGACTTTCTGTCCACTTCTCTCCAGAAGCTCTGAAGATTAAAGGGCTGGCTAACGAGACATTCCCTAGACCTGAGAGAGAAAAGCTCTTACCAATCAAAGCCTTTTTAAATAGGATTTTCTTCATAAATGCTCTATTCACCCATAAGTTTGTTTTTTCTTTTTCCTCCGGTGTTCCCGTATCCACAGGCAGTTTCCTGTCAGATCTCTCAGTCTGGTAACCTTAATGCTCTTCCTCAGAAGCCCTGCCTCCCCTGTTGCAGAAGAAGTCTAACCTCTAGGTTTCCTGTGGCTCTTGCAGAGTCTAGCAACCCTCAAGCTTGGACTGGATGTATATCAATGTTTCCTTCTATTTGGTCATTTCAGGCCCCCAAAGGCCTAGTGAGTGCAGGTCAAGGTAAAGCCCATCAATTTCAGTCCAGTCTTTAGTCTCTTTCCAAGTGGGAGACTCTGATTTTATAACTTAATCATTTATAAAATATAAACAGCTCACAAAGATAATCATATTTTTTTTTCAGGGACAGAATAATCTAATCACATGTTGATGGATGATGTTTTTACAGTTGGTAGCTTCCCTACCCTGAATTATGGTGCTGAAAATCATTTGGCTTTTTCTTGTCCTTCTTGAGGTATGGCTGCCGTCTGTGGTGGTACCTTTTTTTTTTTTAATTGACGTATAGTTGATTTACAGTGTTGTGTTAACTACTGCTATACAGCAAAGTGATTCAGTTATACATATATATATATATATATACACACACACATTCTTTTTTAAAATATTCTTTTCCATTATGGTTTATCACAGGATACTGGACATAGTTCTCTGTGCTATACAGTAGGACCTTGTTTTTTATCCATTCTCTATATAAAAGCTTCCGTCTGCTCACCATGGCCTCCCACTCCATTCCTCCCCAACCCCCTCCCCCTTGGCAACCACCAGTCTGTTCTCTATGTCCGTGATTCTGTTTCTGTTTCACAGAAAAGTTCATTTGTGTCATATTTTAGATTCCACATATAGGTGATATCTTATGGTACTTCTCCTTCTCTTTCTGACTTCACTTAGTATGATAGTCTCTGGTTGCATCCATGTTGCTGCAAATGGCATTATTTTGTTCTTTTCTTATGGCTGAGTAGGATTCCACTGTATAAATGTACCACATCTTTTTCCATTCACCTGTCGATGGACATTTAGGTTGTTTCCATGTCCTGGTTGTTGTGAATAGTGCTGCTATGAACATAGGGGTGCATGTATCTTTTTGAATTATAGTTTTGTCTGATTATATGTCCAGGAGTGGGATTGCTGGATCATAAGGTAATTCTATTTTTAGTTTTCTGAGGAACCTCCAAACTTTTCCACAGTGGCTGCACCAACTTACATTCCCCATGGTATACCAGTTTTGATTGTTACCTTGATTTGAGGTTTTATTTTAATCATAGTTTAGATCCTCCTTTGAGGCAGACAGCAGCTAGCCTTATAGATATGCCTGTTACACTATGCAGAAAAGTTACCATCATTCTCGCATTTTTTTTTTTTTTTTTTTTCCGTATGCGGGCCTCTCACTGTTGTGGCCTCTCCCTTTGCGGAGCACAGGCTCCGGACGCGCAGGCTCAGCGGCCATGGCTCATGGGCCCAGCCGCTCTGCGGCATGTGGGATCTTCCCGGACCGGGGCACGAACCCGTGTCCCCTGCATTGGCAGGCGGAGTCTCAACCACTTCGCCACCAGGGAAGCCCTCTCGCATTTTTATGATGAATTATCATTGCATCTTTCATCAGTGAAGCACATACACACCTTCTACCCCCAAATATCATTCCTAACCTGAGACCTCTGGGAGGTGTTCTGTAGGCCTGAACCACATTGTCTTACAATTAGAGTTGAGGGAAGATGGCGATTAACTCACGGGTGCTAGTCAGACGCCTATTTCATGCCCATCTCTCTTCTCCCAAAGGTCTTGGTAGGGTATCCTGGATTATGTTTGCACTGTTGTTGTCTGCCTTGCCTTAGCTTCTCCTGGTTGGGCTCAGATATGGGCTGCAGTTTCCCTCCAGCTCCACTCTGGATAGTTAATTCTATCTGCCCACTATGTCGTGGGCTGGGGCTGATCTTGCATGCACGTTATATACAATTCAGCATTGGCTTGGGGCATCTTTCTACCTACTTGCTATTTTGGGCTTCCCAGCAATTTCCCAAGTTCCTCAACCAAATGGGAACACCTGCAGGGAAAAAGAAGTGAAAGCATCACACTCTAATATAAACCAGAAGATTCAGTTCCGCTGAGGTGCAGGGTGCCCCGGAGAGAGGGTGTGGAGACGGGGCTGGAGAAGTAACAGGTGCCAGATCAAGTACTTAGGGTGCCAAGAAAGGAATTTGGACTTAATCCTCAGGGCACTGTTGGGTCAATAAAGTGCTTTAAGTAGGATGGAGCATGACATTCTTACCCAATATACTGAAGCATGTCTGAATCAGAATCTCCGACCTGCTCCTTTTAGGTAGGTAGTTAGGTTACTTCTCCTTATGAACAAAGTAAATGAAGGTCTTACACAAATATCTCTAATCAGTGTTAGACAAATACCAATCAGATTCTTTGTGCTCCAGCTCAGAAAGATGATATTAAGATGATTGAAAGTCCAACCTGTGCACCATGCTAACACTAGTCCTGACCTGCCCAATCATGTCATGGCAATCTTCTCTGCTTTTCCCAGCTGTCAGCTCAGTATTGCCAAGCATCTGAAGAAGGAATATTGGAACTCAGATTATGCTGTGGCATAGATTTATTTTTGAAACCTTAGATTGGAACTACATCGTGTGTTTTATCTATAGCAAAAACTGCAGATAGTAATTAATATTAACTGAATTTTAAAGTTGTGTTTGAAGAAAAGACATGGACAGAAATTTTACCTGTAATGTATGTGAAAACATATCTCATAATTTAAAAGCTATTTTGGTATGCTGCACTAGACAGAGTAGAATGATACACCTGAGAGATTACCATAGTAATAATTTCTATTCAAGAACAGAAGGAAAGTGTCCCTCAAGTATATATATATATATATATATATATATATATATATAAAAATCATATCACAATAAATATCTATGCATATATACCATGTATGTATACTATGTATGTAATAGTATATGTAAAACATATACATATTACATATATTATTACTATACATATATAATGCATACCTATTGTATATTAAACACATTTTTATAAGCACATAGGTATATATATATATACACACACACACACACACACACACATGCATACACATGTATACATACATCTTTTTTGACCCTCAGTCTCCTCATCTATAAAATAAGGCTTATAGTGCTCAATTCAAAGATTGGTTCTGAAGATTAAATAAGTTGTATAAACAGTGTGCTTAACATCAGGCCTAGCATATAGGAGGGATACAAATGCAGTGAATCTCTTTCAGGACACTTAAGCGTCAAAGCCAAATACATAGAGATTTACACATGTAAAAAAATTATGAATGTGAATTCCTTTAAGTTGTTAGTAGAGAAAAATCAAGAATCATGTTTATTTTTCTAAGTGAAAGAGTCCAAATTTATTATCCCTAAACAAAGGCATCAAAAATAATTGAGTTAATTTCTAGTTTTCCTCTACTTTTACCATATCATGTATTTTATACCATCTGTAAGTATATACATAATATATACATACATAACATCTATTTCACTTTTAGTCTCACATTTTAATTCCAGATATTTCTAGGTCCAGATCTAAATACCTTTCAAAGAGATTATTGCACTTCATGAAATTACACTATTTTCGTGTTTGCTTTCATTATATTTTTGCAACCTGAGTTGGTATACAAACATTTAAAATTCAGGGTCACAAATGATTTGTAATTATTACATGGATTAAAGAAAACCTCAGATATTTTGACACACCTTCACTCAAGAGTTAGAGGCCTATCTATATTCTCTCTCCTTGAACCTGAATAGTTTTCCTGACTGCCTGGCAAAATGATAGCAGAAGTAACATACCCATTTCCAGGCTAGGCCTTAAGAAACCAGCAGTGTCCACTTCCTCTAGAACAACATCTCCAGGAACCATGAACCACCCCAGTGGTCTAACTACTCTGACACCATCATGTTGGAAAGGTCACTTGTAGGTGCTCCAGGTGACAGTCAACAGTTGAGCCCAGCCTTGCAGGAATCCCTGCCAACACACCAAACATCTGAGTGCAGTGAACGTCAGTACTCTACCCAGCCCATCCACCAGCTGAATACCATCAATGGATGTTGATTAATGCCATATGTAGCAGAAGAGTTGCCCAGCTGAGCCCTGCCAGCATTCCTGACCCCCCAAACTGTGAGATCTAATAAAATGGGCATCATTTTAAGCCACTAAATTTTGGGGTAATTTGTTACATAACAATAGATAACCAGAACAATGGATTTACAGACAGGGAAGTAGAGTCTGTCTTTCCTTAGCAAGTATTGTTAGTATGAATTCAGGGAATATGGCGTAAGCTTTAGTAAATTGTAATGGATGAATAATAGGCTTTAGAATAAAACTGTAACAT